>NC_083583.1:65603043-65953043 GCF_027579695.1 Neoarius graeffei
AAATATCTGCATTGGGGAAAAACCTTCTAAAAAGAGTTTTTAAAAAAAAGTCCCATCAGATTGTATGGACACCTGCACATTAATCATTCACCTCTCTGGAATACTTACAGTCAGCTCCAAAAATGGCACCCTTTATAAACCAACAATCATTTTGACATTAGTTGGATTATTTTTGAAAAAAAAAAAAACTGTATATTAAATACATTTGTTTGTTTGTATTTCTTTCCAGAATTTAAATAAAACAACAACAACAACAACAACTACTAAACTCGTAATTAGACCAAATTAAATAGCAGGTCACTAATTCCAATACAACATTACTGATAATCTGTCACAGCTTGAGATTATCATCAACTGCTTATAGCAGCCAGTATTCTGTTAATATCCACTGGTTTTTCAACTCTTACCAGCATTTCAAGACCTGATTTGCTCAATTTCCCAAATTCAAAATAAATATTCCCTGGCTGTCTTACTCAGTGAACCACTCCGATACTAAATTAATTTTGCTTTTTGTGTGCAAGTTTCGGGGTCTCTTAGTTATTCAATGATTCTAAGCATTGACGATTTCTTTTTGGGGTCAACTTAATGAATGGAAACACAAGCTACATTATATGGTCAAAGATTTGTGGACACCCAACCATTGCTCCTATATGTGGTTCCGTATTTTTTGCCACAAAGTTGGAAGCACACGATAGGATTATGATATCTTTGTACGCTGTAGCATTATGATTTCCCTTCACTGGAACCAAGAGGCCCAATCATATTCTAGCATGACAATGCCCCTGTGCACAAAATGAAGTCAAAGAAGACATGTTTTCCCAAAGATTGGAGTGGAAGAACACAAGTGGCCTGCATGGAGCCCAGCAGAGCAGCATCAGGGCCCAACCTCATTAATGTTCTTATGGCTGAAGGAGCACAAATTCCCACAGCAACATTCCAAAATCTATTGGAAAACCTTCCCAGAAGAGTTGAGGCTGTTATAGCAAGAAACGGGGGAACACCACCATATTAAACACCAGACCTTTGAAAGGTCATGTTCAACAAGCATATAGAGGCGTCATTGGCAGATGTGCACACATTTTTGGCCACATAATATAGTTAGGATTATGAATGGGAAAACTGATTTGCCGGAAGTGGGGGGCCACACCCTTTCTTTCATTTAACCTCAACCTGGGATTTTCTAATCACAACAGGAACTCTGACTAGTTCTATGGTCAGCTGAGACTACAATTGCAAGTTACAACTGGGCCATGGCTTTTGACATGGCCATCCCAGTCCCTGGCTTAAAGCACATCAGGTGTGTGACATGAGCTAAAGACAGAGCCTGGTCCTGTGGAGGACCTGGGGAGATTCTGTTTTCAGGAACTCCTTGTTCTGTATTCTTACCAAGCATTATAAGACAACACCTCAGTACCAGGAGAGGTGACAGATGCCCCTTTTCCACCAAAGCAGTTCCAGGGCTGGTTCAGGGCCAGTGCTTAGTTTGAAACCGGGTTTTCTGTTTCCACTGACAAAGAACTGGCTCTGGGGCCAGAAAAAACGGTTCCAGGCTAGCACCAACTCTCTGCTGAGCCAGAGGAAAGAACCGCTTACGTCAGCGGGGGGGGGGGAGAGTTGTTAAGACCAACAACAATAACAAGACTGCGAAAGGTCGCCATTTTTAAGCGACGAGAAGCAGCAGCTGTACAAACGCGAAGTCATCCATTATTATTATTATTATTATTATTGTTGTTGCTGCTGCTGCTTCTTCCGTGTTGTTTTTGCTTTGATATTCGCGCCAAGGTTTATGTAAATGTAGCGACGTAACTGACGTATACAGCGACGTAATGACATATACAGCGACGTAATGACGTATACAGCGACGTAATGACGTGGATCCGCTTAGCACTGCGAGCTATGGAAAAGCAAACTGGTTCTCAGCTGGCTCGCAAGTTGAACGAGTTGTGAACCAGCACCAGCACTGGCCCCGAACCAGCCCTGGAACTGATTTGGTGGAAAAAGGGTAACAGAGAGATTGCACATAAAATGCAGGGGTGCCAATCATTTTTTTTCTTCATATTTTCAGTGTGAAAAAATTTCTACCATTTACCACAACTGCCAATAACACTGAGCTTACTGTATATTAGCCAATAAAACTAAAGTCTATGACCACAATCCTTCTAGGCACGGATCGTGTGCATGTTGTGTCAATAATCTAGTCATAGCTCGGCTTAATCGAGCTCAACATAAATCTAAGGAAAGCTTCACTTTCGTCTGTCATCATAATTTTTGGCAGTCACAAAACTGACAGGTTTGGACAGTCTAAAATTGGAACGACTGAAAACTATAAAACATGCAAGATAAATAAGTATAAAAAATAAAATCTAAAGGAATAAAAAGAAGGTTGGAAGAAATATAAAAAAGAGGAAGGGTGGAAAGAAGGATGAGCCAAAATAAAAGGTGTCTCCAAGTAGGATTAGTGAGTCTAAAGCAACACCTCAGTTCAGGATTTACCTACTTCTACACCTCAATTATTATAAATAAACTGTAAATCACTGAGCCCCTGTAGCCAAGCATGCACAGTGGATTATTAGATTCTCCACAATGTTTGTTACTTTGAAGTTTGTGTCTCAGGAGTTGTGAAGAATCGGATTAAGGCTTGGGTAATGTGGACTCGAGGCTAAATGCCAACTAACATTCCAATGAGCCAAGGAAGAGGATCAGTTCTAAACATGGATGTTGCTGGGTAAGAGAAGTCGTGCTGGCTTGTGTATGACTTTTGCTGAGAAAGATCAAGTGTCTTTAGAGAAAACCTAGGCGCTTGTTCAGCTCTTCTCCTGAAAACAACCCTTGGCACTAAAATAAGATTAGTTTGATCACAAAATGCAACCAAAAATGAGTGACTGAGAGAAGTGTGTGTAACTGAAGCCAAATAAGGGAAAAGTCTCTCAGGAAACAAAGGGCCTAATTGTGTATTGCAGAGACACACTGTATAAGGTTTTAGGTGTTGAAAGAGGAACTTCCAGTGGTTCAAAACAGAGCAATGATGCCCCCATGTGCCCACTGATAAGTAAATCAATAAGTAAGCAAGTTTTATTTAGAAAGCACATTTAAAAACAAGACTGTTCTACATTGCCAAAGTATGTCGACACCCATACACTACCACTCAAAAGTTTGGGGTCACTTTGAAAATGTCCTTATTTTTGAAAGAAAAGCACTGTTCTTTTCAATGAAGATCACTTTAAACTAATCAGAAATACACTCTATACATTGCTAATGTGGAAAATGACTATTCTAGCTGCAAATGTCTGGTTTTTGGTGCAATATCTCCATAGGTGTATAGAGGCCCATTTCCAGCAACTATCACTCCAGTGTTCTAATGGTACAATGTGTTTGCTCATTGCCTCAGAAGGCTAATGGATGATTAGAAAACCCTTGTACAATCATGTTAGCACAGCTGAAAACAGTTCAGCTCTTTAGAGAAGCTATAAAACTGACCTTCCTTTGAGCAGATTGAGTTTCTGGAGCATCACATTTGTGGGGTCGATTAAATGCTCAAAATGGCCAGAAAAATGTCTTGACTATATTTTCTATTCATTTTACAACTTATGGTGGTAAATAAAAGTGTGACTTTTCATGGAAAACACAAAATTGTCTGGGTGACCCCAAACTTTTGAATGGTAGTGTATGTGCTTGTTGAACATATTTTTCCAAAGGCATTGCATTAATATGGGATTGCTTCCCATTTTGCTGCCATAATAACCTCCACTCTTCTGGGAAGATTTTCCACTAGATTTTGGAGTGTGGCTATGGGGATTTGTGTTCATTCACCCATAAAAGCATTCATGAGATCAGGCACTGATGTCATGAGAAAAAGGCCTGTTGTGTAGTCTACGTTCCAGTTCATCCCAAAGGTGTTCAGTGGGGTTGAGGTCAGGGCTCTGTGCAGGACACTTGAGTTTTCCACACAAGCCTTGACAAACTACGTCTTTATGGAGCTTGCTTTATACACAGAGGCACTGATATTTTGGTAAAGGTTTGGGTCCCTGAGTTCCAGTGAAGGAAAATCTTAACGCTACAGCATATAAAAGACATTCTGTACAATTATGTGCATCCAACTTTGTGGCAAAAGTTTGAGAAAGAACCAAATATCTGGGTCATGGTCAGGCATCCACATTTTTTTTTTTAAACTTGGCAGTTAAATTTCCTTAAAAAGCTGAATCTTTAAAAATTCCCAAAATGGAATATTTCCATTAGTTACGCCTCTCAGCTGCTTCAGACAATAAAATATGCCAATATACAGTACTGTGCAAAAGTCTGCAAAGAAATGATGTAAAGCAAAGATGCTTTCAAAAATAATGAAGTTAAATATTTCTACAATAAAAAAAATACTATAAAAAGGGTAGCAAACAGTAATAAATGAAAGTCAATATTTGGCTTTTTAAGGAAATTTAACTGCCAAGTTTTACTGAGCATCTTGCAGAAACAGCCACACTTCTGGAGACTTTGACTGTCGCAGTTGCTTCTTATTTTTGCAACAAAACCCAGCAGCCTTCATTAAGGTTTTTTTTTTTGCATGAAAAGTGGTCTCTTGCATGATATGCTGCTGACATACAAACACTGTTCTGCAACATTAGACTTCCATTATGAAATTAAATGTTTGGAAACCTAAACTGTTTCTGTACTGATTCAATAATAAAATAAAATACTTTTTCAATTTAAAAAAAAAAAAAAGTCATAAAATAAAAATTTATAATAAACTTTGTACAAAAAAAAAAAAAACACCACACAGAATGTCTAAGACTTTTGCACAGTACTGTAGATACAATATATGACCAGAAGTATGTGGACACCTGATCATAACCCCATATGTGGTTCTTTCACAAACTTTTCCCATAAAGTTGGGGGAACATGATTGTACAGAATGCCTTCATATGCTCTAACATTACAATTCTCCTTCACTGGAACCAAGAGGCCCAAATCTGTTCCAGCATAACAGTGTACCTGTGCACAAACTGAGCTCCACGAAGACATGGTTTGCCAAAGTTGGAGTAGAAAAACTTGAGTGTCCTGAACAGAGCCCTGACCTCAACTCCAATGAACACCTTTGGGATGAACTGGACGACTGGGCTCCAAGCCTTCCTGCCTGACCTCATTAATGCTCTTGTGGCTGAATGATCACAAATCCCCACAGCCACACTCCAAAATCTAGTGGAAAGCCGTCCTAGAAGAGTGGAGGTGATTAAAACACCAAAAGGTGGGACCAACAGCATAGTAATGCCATGTCTTTGGAATGGGAACACATATCGGTATCATGGTCAATTGTCCACATGCGCCCGATTCCAATCATATCTCTCAAATCAACGGTCTTCTTTCAGAGTGAAATCTTGCAGCTATATAAAAAAAAAAAAAGACAATGGATTTTTTTGTCCCCCCCCCCACCAGCTTCACAATTTGACAGACCATGTGACTCCTCACAGCCAGAGGACAGTCTCCCCATAACATGGTATAATGTAGTGACAGCTATTACTTCTCTGTGTCAATTTATTTTCAAGTTAATGCATACTCCTCTAAGCTTCAATAAACCATGCACAGTTTCAGCCTTTACCAAAATGACCCCTTTACATAATAGCATTGTTGCCAAGTTCAGAGGTTTTTAATAAACAACTGAAGAGCATGATATAATATCTTGAGTTTTGGACATCAGTAAATCTGTATTCTCTTAGGGGAGCTTTGAGGGATGAGAGATATACAGTGTTTATCCGTGCAGCGATGCGGAGGAAATGTCTGTTGTGTGACCTTTTTGTCCACTGGCACAGGGCAATGAAGATCACATGGACTTGCCATGTGTGTCCTCTCAATACAATGGTGCCACTGCCACCTGGTGAACCAGAAGTGAAAACTTTTTTTTCCTCCATAAATATTAAACCACATCTCTTGTGCCTAATCTATTTTAACTTTCAAAGGGGGGGAAAAAAAAAAAAAACACCCTTCAGGGCAATGCATATGTACTACATAGACAGCACTGAAAAACTTAAGAGACCAGTGCAAAATTATCTGTTTCTCTGATTTTACGATCTGGCTATTACTATTTATTTATTTATTTTTGTGTGTTTGAGGAGCATGAACATCTCATCTCTCATTATCTCTAGCCGCTTTATCCTGTTCTACAGGGTCGCAGGCAAGTTGGAGCCTATCCCAACTGACTACGGGCGAAAGGCGGGGTACACCCTGGACAAGTCGCCAGGTCATCACAGGGCTGACACATAGACACAGACAACCATTCACACCTACAGTCAATTTAGAGCCACCAGTTAACCTAACCTGCATGTCTTTGGACTGTGGGGGAAACCGGAGCACCCAGAAGAAACCCACACGGACACGGGGAGAACATGCAAACTCCACACAGAAAGGCCCTCGCCGGCCACGGGGCTCAAACCCGGACCTTCTTGCTGTGAGGCGACAGCGCTAACCACTACACCACCGTGCTACTGGCAACATTTCTCCCAAATTCCATATAAAAATATTGTCACTTAGAGCACTTAACTGCAGAAAATGACAACTGGTCAAAATAACAAAAAAGATGAAGTGTTTTCAGACCTTGAATAATGCATAGAAATCAAGACCATATTCAGTTTTAAAACACCACAATACTAATATTTGAACTTAGGATGAGTTCAGAAATTAATATTTGGTGGAATAACCCTGACATTTAATTACAGCTTTCATGCGTCTTGGCACGCTCTTGGCACCAGTCTTTCATGTTGCTCTTGGGTGACTTTATGCCATTCCTGGCACAAAAATTAAATCAGCTCAGCTTTGTTTGATGGCTTGTGACTCATTGGTTAGGATTTCATTGCTGGGACAGAAGGTCATGGCAGTGTATGTTTATGTAGGGAGTGACCGATGAATTAGCCAATCAGATTTTGATTTATAGTGGGAGGGACCAAAAATTTATCGCCCTCGGCCTTCCCGAAGGCCAAAGCGAGCTTAAAGGAGATACGCAGAACCTTTATTTTTAAATACATTTCTGAGTGGATAGTAGAGCTGGGCGATAAATCGATTTTATCGATTAATTCAAATTTACAGTTAAGGACGATGTGTTTTTATGAAAATCGGTTTTCTCTCAGTTTTAACTTCTGCCACCGACGCTCCCCTCTGTGCATGTGCAGAACAGATCGGGCAGCAGGGGTGGATCGGGCACTGACACTATTAGCCCTCCTCCTGCGCACTTGCCATAGACACACAAACAACATGGCAGCGATTGGGGGAAAGCCGCAACTTGTGCCCAAGAAAGGAGTAACTTCCTCCACGATCTGGAATTGGTTCGGTTTTGCGGTGTCGGACGCAGACCAAACAAGTCCTCGTTGTAAGGTGTGTTTGAAAACGGAAGCAGCACGACGAATTTATTCCAACCCCTTAAACAGAAGCATGCAGCGGAGTAGGAGAAGTGCTGCTCCCAGCGGAATGAAAACAGTTGCAGCACTAGCACACCATCCAAAGTAAAGCAAGCAACCATCCCTGACACATTTTCGAACTGTGTGCCTTATGATAAGAATGGGGCACGGTGGAAAGCAATCACAGATGCTATTGCGATGTTCTCATCTACAAGCTTGTTTTTTGGCTTCTTTTTGGTTTCTGGTTGCACTTTAACCCCAAAGGGGAAACGTAAGTGAAAACAAAATAAAGGTAAAATTTGTTTTCAACTATTTCTTTGTCATCTGTAGTTTGATTTTTGGTTGGGGGGGGGGGGATCGATTAAAATCGAATTTTTTGTGAAGGCCATATTGCCCAGCTCTAGTGGATAGTATCTCCATCCTTGACTCTCGTATGCTGCATAAATGGGAATTTAAAAAATATATTTTTGAGAGTTAAAATCGACCGCAAAGTTGGCATTCGAGCTGCCCCACTGAGCCAGCCAGCCCTGAGTGCGTGACATCACAGCGGTAACCAGTTTTAAGGCCGAGTTACAAATATAGACCAAAGTCATATAAATAAAAATTTATGGTGAAAGTAAGAAATACCGTTACCGACTTGCTCAACTAAGACTGATTTGACTTCATTGATTGTGGGTTGATGCTCATTAAAACAGGATAGGTGTTATAACTTATGCAACATACATGTACATGCATGCATTTTCACTGATAAAACGTCTCATCTCATCTCATTATCTCTAACCACTTTATCCTTCTACAGGGTCGCAGGCAAGCTGGAGCCTATCCCAGCTGACTACGGGCGAAAGGCGGGGTACACCCTGGACAAGTCGCCAGGTCATCACAGGGCTGACACATAGACACAGACAACCATTCACACTCACATTCACACCTACGGTCAATTTAGTGTCACCAGTTAACCTAACCTGCATGTCTTTGGACTGTGGGGGAAACCGGAGCACCCAGAGGAAACCCACGCGGACACGGGGAGAACATGCAAACTCCACACAGAAAGGCCCTCGCCGGCCACGGGGCTTGAACCCGGACCTTCTTGCTGTGAGGCGACAGCGCTAACCACTACACCACCGTGCCGCCCACACTGATAAAACGTAAAAGGCTAAATTAAATAAATCAGATGAACTGAAACAATCACATTCTGAAACAAATTAAATAATATACCGGTAACTTAAACACACAATACAAGTTACATGTATTAATCTAAATGCAGGTAAACAATGTCAGGAGAGACCAACGACAGAGGTCTAAGACTACTAGACTTTGCAAGCAGCCATCGCCTGACACTGACAAATACCCTCCACCCCATAAACCATCACGCACAGCAACCTGGCACTCCCCTGACTGCCGCACTCACAATCAGATTGACTTCATACTGGCCCCGCAGAGGTTTAAATCCAGCATCAACAAGGCTCAAACAAGGACTTTCCCTGGTGCTGACACTGGCAGCAATCATGACTTAGTCATGATGACTTACCAACTGAAATTGTGCTGTCAAAGAAAACCAGCAGAAACTTGAATCCGTTTTGACCTGGAGAAACTGAAAGATCCGAGCATTGCAGAGGCCTTCCAAGCTCAAGTAGGAGGCAGATTTGCAGCTCTCAACATTGTGGATTGTGATGTGGACACTCTGGCGAAAAATGTGAGAGATGCCCTGATTACAACAGCTGAAGATGTGCTCGGGAAAGAACGCAAGAGGAACAAACCATGGGTGACCAACAAAGTGCTGGATCTGTGTGACAAGAGAAGAGAGCTGAGGAGGAAGAAGCATGAGAGCAAATACCATGCTGAATACCAAGAAGCGCACAGAGAATTCAGGCAGAAGATGAAAGCAGCAAAAGAAGATTGGATAGAGAAGCAGTGCCATGAGATCAACCAAGGGTTGCAGTCCAACAACAGCAGAAAAAGCATACACCACTTTGAAGCTCCTAACGAAAACAAGCCAGCCAAGAACTGCAGTAATTGAAAGCAAGGACGGAGTGCTGCTAACAGACAGTGCTGACGTACGGAAGAGGTGGACAGAATACTGCAAATAACTTTACAACCACGAGCTGAACCCATACACATCCCTGATCAATCCCCACCCAATAGACATCCATGAAACCAGCCCACCAATCCTGAAAGAGGACATCAGAGCTGCTATCCACAATCTCAAGCCAAGAAAATCCCCTGGAATAGACAATATCCCCACTGAACTGACCAAGCATGGAGGAGAGAAACTGCTGGAAGTGCTCCAAGTCCTCCACCAGAAGATCTGGGAGCAGAAGAGATGGCCTGCAGACTGGATGCAGTCACTCATCATCCCACTTCCCAAGAAAGGGAACCTGCGTCAATGCTCCAACTACAGAACCATCAGTTTGATCAGCCATGCCAGCAAGGTACTGCTCAAAGTCATCCTTAGCAGACTAAATCCAAAACCAGAAGAATTACTGGCCAAAGAACAAGCAGGTTTCAGACGAAAGCACAGCACCGTTGAGCAAATCTTCAACTGCAAGATCCTAATTGAGGAACACCTTGAACACCAACAAGACCTTTTTCATAACTTTATTGACTTTAAGAAGGCTTTTGACCGTGTGTGGCACAGTGGCCTTTGGCAGGTCATGAGAAACTGCCATATAGAAGAAGACCTGATCCAAGTTATCCAGGCGCTTTAACATCAGGCCCACAGCGCAGTTCTATTGAACAGACAGGTTGGAGCATCCTTCCGCACCACCGTTGGAGTGAGACAAGGATGCCTACTCTCCCCCGTCCTCTTCAACCTGTTCCTAGAAAAGGTCATGCAGAACACACTTGAAAACCACCACAGCACCATTTCCATCGGAGGTCGCAGCCTATCCAACTTACGCTTTGCCGACGGCATTGACTTGTTAACTGGGAGCAACCAGGAGCTTCAGGACCTGACCAACAGACTGACAAGAAGCACAGCAGCATATGGAATGGAAGTCAGCACAGAGAAATCGAAGGTGATGGTGAACTCTACTGCGAGCAGCCAAGCCAGCATAGTCATGAATGGCGAACCCTTGAAAGTTGTGTCAGAGTTCAAGTACTTGGGTGCTACACTCACACAAGATGGCACTAGCTCCAAGGAAATCCAGATCAGAATCAGGGCAGCGATGGCAAGACTCCAGAGGGTATGGAGAAGTAACATGAGTTTTAAGACCAAATTCAAGCTGTTTCAATCACTTATCATCTCTATATTCCTGTACGACTGTGAGACCTGGCTGAGAGCGAAAGAAGAATCCAAGCATTCAAGACCAAATGCTTTCACCGACTCCTATGGATAAACTACAGGGAGTGGAAAACCAATGAATTTGTTAAGAGCAAAGTCAGGAGACTAGTAGGACCCTCTCCTTGTCACAGCAAAGAAGAGAAAGCTTGCTTGGTTCAGCCACACAACATGCCACAACAACCTTAGCAAAACAATCCTGCAGGGAATGGTTGAAGGCACACACCGAAGAGGAAGGCAGAGGAAAGCCTGGATGAACATCACTGAGTGGACCCAGAGGAGCCTCCCAGAGAACATCCGAGCCACAAGCGACTGGAAGAGGATATCAACCTCAGTGGCTGCCAGGTCTCCCCGACGACGCCAGTCAAGGGATAAGTGAGTGAGGTAAACGTTGTTTTTGTTGTTTTGTATCCAAATGAGAGTCGGCGCTCACCCGTCTGTGTTCTCGCTTCTTGAAGGATGATCTTGTGGCCAATTGTTTTAAAACAATCTGACTTTCGGTTGTTCGTTCAGTTCTCCGTTCATTTGCTTCTTCCACGTAAGGGCAAGATGGCAGCAATACCCAGTGGAGAAATCAGACGGCTGCTCCACTCATTCTCCATTTTCTCCATACTGAGTACTCCGCCATTACTGCTTGACTCAGGCAATTACTAAAACCCGGGATGGGATGTCACCGGTTTTAGCAACAACCATGGGAAGGTCACTGCCTGAGCGATAAACATGTCCCGTTCCGTCCCGGGTTTTAGCAACAACTCTCGGCTCACACTTCGGGAGAACTGGTGCAACTGAACTTACTTTCCTTTTTAATAAATAAATAAATAATTTCCTTTTCTTGTAGTTTTATTTAATTGTTGATACTGCACCCTCTTTCAATACGGGCTTATAGCCAACGCTCCTCAAAAGATCGGAGGTTTCGTACAAGTCCTCAGTAAAATGTGCAGAGCAGAGGAGAGACCACTTCGTAAGCGCCCAATGTCCCCATGAACTTCTCGCAAAACGCGTCCAAGTCTTTGCAGTTTGAACATTCTTGGGCCATGAATGCAACGTAAATCCACCTTCTGTCGTGTTGCTGCACCCGCCAGCAACACATCTACATGGCATGGCGATACATTAGCTCAAAATAGAGGCTCGGAGTTGCAGTCAGCTCTGTTTCAGTATAGAGGAAATGGCGATGAGACCGATAGACTTCCTGCTGTGACCTTACGGACATCAAGGTCATTCACTCAGACCGCTACCTATATAAATCACTTTAATCATAAAAATTACAATATTAGATTTATTGTTAAATGCTTAAAACTATTCCTGTGCCATTCTTGAGGTCTCAAGGCATTTATAAACGAAAGTGAGGCCATGGTTCTGTGTATCTCCTTTCACCGCAACTTGGTGCCGTCTGTGCAGCAGTGATGTCACCTTCCAGCCGGTGTAGCATTCATCAGTCGTGTTAGCGAATGCTAATAAAGCAGTCAATCCAGTGCTATCGAGAGCAAGTAGCACAGGCTAACGACTGAGAAACTAAGATTCCTGTCTCCAGACTCTTCTTCCACACTGCACGCTTGTCATAGTACTTTTCAGTCAGACTTAAGTATTCATTTCCGTGTACTTTACTTAGTTACTTTTAAAATCAACAACTACACACAACGGAGCGACCTGGCACCCTGTCGCTAATCCCTCGCGAAATCCTTTGCCCTGCTGCTTTTTTGTTGTGTCTGGCTAAGTTTTGGCTGAGCTCAAGTCCCAAATCTAATAGTAATGGTTTATCACTGATTTTGGACCATGCTATCCAAACACATAATATTACGTCAGTTTTCTAAAAATTAAACCGTTTCTTCAATCTTTGATTTGTAATATCTCAAGAATGGATAAACATATTTTAAATTCTGTAAAAAGTATGTTGTTTAGCATTCAATGAGACCAGTTTCAAGCAATTTGGATTGAATTTTCACCTGACATGCCTACTTTGAATGTTTGGCAAATTAATAAATATTAATTTTTTCTTCTTCAAATGTGCTTTTCACTTTTTAAAATAGATGAAGACTGTGAAAAGTGTCAGCCTTCCAGGGCATTTAAACTCAGGGTTAGATCTCTTTCTGATGCACTCTGCATCATTATCTTCTTTGAAATACTTGAAGAATAAGGGTGTAATGATACACTCCAGTCACACTTCAATACATAATACTGGCTTCATGATTAAATTCTCTGCATATCTGAACAAAATTGTAATGAAGAAAGATGACTGAAAATTTTCTTTTTTTAAATTTCTGCACTACAAAACAATGTGTATTTCTGTCTGTATAAAACAAAAATTGCTATGAACAGAGGTTTAATATTGGAACCAAAATGTACTGCAGGTTCACGTCATTTAAAATCAATAAATAAAACTACAGACCAGATGCCCTGTTCTGTATTCTCTAAACTGATAAAATGCTCTAGGAGAGACTCAGTGCTGTTCTACTGGTAGAGGAAGGTTGTACAAAAAGTATTTAATGCAGGGGTGCCAATAAGAGTGGCACGTGTGTTTTTGTTGAAAATAATTATTTCTTGATGAGGGATGTTTTTTCTGTGAATAAATTGATTTCAATTAAAAGGTTGAATTCTTCTCATTTTTTCAGTGTGAGATGAAGCAACTTCACCAAAAGGTGGATTTATTCTAACCCTTTTTATTAATCTTGAGGTGGGGGAGAACTTTACAGTCGTGGAGGGTACTATATATTAATTTCTCTTGAAATCTTTAGACACCCTACTTAAGTGTGTCATCTATAAGGTCCAAAGACATTAACTTAATTAACCTTAATGTACAAGATTATTAGATCACAAATGAAAAATAATTACTTTATCTTAAAAACTTCATCTGAGAGTGTAAACTCTAGAGACTGTTGTGTGAAAAATCCCAGATCAGCATTTTCTGAAATACTCAAACCAGCTGTAGGTACAGTCCATCTAAGAACTACAACAGTCCCTTTAAGGACTAAAACTCCCATCACCAGCTTCCGCGTTGACCTGCGTCACGCGGGGGCGGGATCACCAAGGTCACATCCTCCATGAAAGCATAAGAAACCCGGAAACTCCTAGCTCCTCCTCTTTTGGCGCCGTGATTTCAACACGGACACAAGGAGGACTTCTCTCTCTCTTTCCGTCTGGACCAGTGGTCTGCAGGCACAAAGGGATTTTTGCTCCGGCAAGCAAACCAGATAAGATGTCTTTTCCTCCTTTCTTGCAAGAATCAGAGTTTCGCGCTTTTCTTTGTTTACCTTTGGCCACAGTAGACTCTAAGATCGCGCGATTTTTAAACTCAGCTTGAGTTACAACCGTTTTTTTTTATTTCTATTATCAAGTACGTACAAACTGCCGCCAAGTAGTTAATTTAAAAAGTTAGGAGCAACCGAAATTCCTCCTAATTAAAGCGCTGTGCACGTTATTCTGATCAGAGACTTTTCATCACAAACGACCATCGGACCAAGAAATTCTCTGTGCTTTCTACAGAAGCAACTCACGTGCTTCACAATGGAAACTCCAAAGTCTCGGAACATCTCTTCACAATTTTGCTAAAGGCAAGATACTGAGTAAGACTTGGCATTTGGGCAAAACCTAGTCTTAGGAATTAGCTTTTATGAAGAAGTGTGAATTTAAACTCAGGAACAGTTTAAACGTGTACACTGTAAACACGCAGCGTGTTGAATTAATTATTGTTTTGATCTCTCAGTTTTGTTTAATAGATAGGTTGCATGCTCTCTCTTTCTTTCTAATACTTTAATTTCATTATTTACACACATCTTGACCTCATCAAGATTTCAGTGGATTCAGTACTGTTATAAGCTAGTGAAATTAGCCTATGGCTAATTCTTTTGTCCCATTAGCATCCAGGGCTAATTGTATTGTCTCAAAGGAGAACACGTGGTGGCCCTCCTCCACAGGCCTCACAAACACACCTTAGCTAGCATTCCTTTGTCTTAGCTAGCGACACAAGGCTAATCTGTGTCTCCACACGTGGCCAACACATCTTAGCTAACAAGCAGAGCTAAATCCTTTGTTCTCAAACCCCACGTGGTGACACACCCTCCTTAGCTAGCAACACAAAGCTAATTCTTTTGTCTTAGCAACCAAAGCTAACTCCCTTGTTTTCACTTAGAAACATGTGGTCAACTCCCACACACACTACATGTTTCATGTTTAATTTATTTTTATTTACACACACACACAAACACGCTCACCAAGTATATATCATATTTGTATATATTTCAACTGCCATTATCCATTTTTTTTATTTGTTATAATAAATTCATTTATTATTGAAACTGTGTGTTTATTTGTGTTCCAATATTTCTGAAGTCATCCAATCTCAAAATAATTCAAAGGTGCATATGATTTATGTGATATGGTAAGTGATCATAATAATTTGGAATATACCATAATTTAGCTGTTTGGTAATTTACTATTAAGCACCAAAATTAATGGTATTATTTAATGAGACTGATTCCATGAGTGATTTAATGATATGAGACTGATCAAATGAGACTGATTCCATGAGTGATTTAATGAGTGATTTAATGATATGAGACTGATTCAATGAAAACAATTCAATGAGACTGATTCAATGGTATGATTCAAATGAGACTGATTCAATTTTAATTATTAACCTTCAGATTTAATGAGATTGATCACTCAATTACCCAATTGCACCTACACAGCCGATTTGGTCCCAACAATCATTGCCACAGATATCTCACTATTTCCCCATTCTGATGTTTGGTGTGAACGTGACCCAAAGCTCCTGACCTGCAGCTGCATGATTTTTTTATGCACTGTGCTGCTGTCACATGATTAGCTGATTGAACTGATGAACTGCATGGATGAGCAGGTATACAGGTGTTCCTATTAAAGTGAACAGAATGTTCCATGGTTATTTGTAATAGTAAAGAAAAATTATTTTTGCACCTTTAACTGTCCAAATATTTAAAGCCAAGAAGTTTAACTATACCTTTAAAAAAAAGGCATTTGCCTCATCAAGCAGCAAGTCCTGCAGTCTTATGGTTAACCATATTTATTTATTACGGTTTCTACTTTTGGTTTAAATTTTTTTTAAATGGTTCAGAACATCAGAGGACATCAGTTCTAGTACCGAGGGGTCAGAGTGCACAACGTGTGGTATTTTCATTGCTCCAGAATATCTGTAGTAATGAATCTACAGTAAAGTAGCTGTTTTGAGCAGGGAAATCACTAGTATTGGGTTCGAGACCACATCAGCCGAGATAGAGTCAAGCCCAAGATCATAGCCGATAGGGGCGGTTTCACAATCAGGGTATACTTTTTTAGGTCCACTATAGTCCAAAAATGAAACCTCAAATTTTTGTGTTTCTGCTGCAAAAATGACCTTCTGAGATGGAAATGAACTGCAGAATTTCAGAGCTACAGGTCGTATACTGGGCGTGGTACTTATGGTCAGAAGATGGCACATAGAGCAATGTATTTCTAAAACTGAACACCTTTCATATAATCCACAAGAGTAAGGGATACAAAGTGAAAAACTGTTGAAATGGATGTGACGTATGTTAAGTACAAATTTTCAAGTCCTGTGCAGCGATGTTTGTACACGGTGGTGACTGGAATAACTGAAGTGGTGTCCATAATCCTTGTGGTTTTCTGGAGAGGACGCTTTTTGACAGACTCACATTTCAACCACATGTGAAGCTCTGCTGCAAAGGTGTCTCTCATCTGTTTCAAGTCCTGTGTATTGTTTTGTTTTTAACTGTACAACACAGTATTTTGCTTCAAAAGAAACAAAAATTTTCTGAAAAAATAATTTACAACCTCATCATATAGCGAGTGTTTCCCAGAGAGGACATTTTTGATGGATAAAGGATCTAAATTAAGGGGCACTTAATTTAGAAAAAAATGTAACTTTCACTTAAATATATTTCTATTGGGAATGAAAATACTGTATACATCCCCAAGTAAAACCCAGTTAGTGCTTAAAAAAATAAAAATTCTGAATTTAACCAGTCAAATCTAAGTGTAATAATTAAAGTAGAATTAAATGAAAAGACCACAGGGTGAAAACGGAGCTGCATTTGATTCTTACAGAGATATTTATAAGAACTTATAAGAGACGTTACTGCTGTAGGTAGGGCTGGCGTGTCCCTGGAAAATAAGGTATAAGAAACTCCAGATGGTATGTGTGCACGCGTGTGTGTGTGTGTGTGTGTGTGTGTGTGTGTGTGTGTGTGTGTGTGTGTGTGTGTGTGCATACTGTACATACATATACACACACTGGACCTAGTTGGTGTTATTCAAAAAAGCAGCCATGATTGTGAAAGGTTTACAATAATTTACAGTGGTGCTTGAAAGTTTGTGAACCCTTTAGAATTTTCTATATTTCTGCATAAATGACCTAAAACATCATCAGATTTTCACACAAGTCCTAAAAGTAGATAAAGAGAACCAGGTTAAACAAATGAGACAAAAACATTATACTTGGTCATTTATTTATTAAGGAAAATGATCCAATATATCTGTGAGTGGCAAAAGTATGTGAACCTCTAGGATTAGCAGTTAATTTGAAGGTGAAATTAGAGTCAGGTGTTTTCAACCAATGGGATGACAATCAGGTGCGAGTGGGCATCCTGTTTTATTTAAAGAACAGGGATCTATTAAAGTCTGATCTTCACAACACGTTTGTGGAAGTGTATCATGGCATGAACAAAGAAGATTTCTGAGGACTTCAGAAAAAGCATTGTTGATGCTCATCAGGCTGGAGAAGGTTCCAAAACCATCTCTAAAGAGTTTGGACTCCACCAATCCACAGTCAGACAGATTGTGTACAAATGGAGGAAATTCAAGACCATCGTTACGCTCCCCAGGAGTGGTTGACCAACAAAGATCACTCCAAGAGCAAGGCGTGTAACAGTCGGCGAGGTCACAAAGGACCCCAGGGTAACTTCTACGAAACTGAAGGCCTCTCTCACATTGGCTAATGTGAATGTTCATGAGTCCACCATCAGGAGAACACTGAACAACAATGGTGCACATGTCAGGGTTGCAAGGAGAAAGCCACTGCTCTCCAAAAAGAACATTGCTGCTCATCTGCAGTTTGCTAAAGATCACGTGGACAAGCCAGAAGGCTATTGGAAAAAATGTTTTGTGGACAGATGAGACTAAAATAGAACTTTTTGGTTTAAATGAGAAGTGTTCTGTTTGGAGAAAGGAAAACACTGCATTCCAGCATAAGAACCTTATCCCATCTATGAATCATGGTTTGGGCCTGTTTTGCTGCATCTGGATGGACCAGGACGGCTTGCCATCATTGATGGAACAATGAATTCTGAATTATACCAGCGAATTCTAAAGGAAAATGTCAGGACATCTGTCCATGAACTGAATCTCAAGAGAAGGTGGGTCATGCAGCAAGACAACGACCCTAAGCACACAAGTCGTTCTACCAAAGAATGCTTAAAGAAGAATAAAGTTAATATTTTGGAATGGCCAAGTCAAAGTCCTGACCTTAATCCAGTTGAAATGTTGTGGAAGGACCTGAAGCGAGCAGTTCATGTGAGGAAACCCACCAACATCCCAGAGCTGAAGCTGTTCTGTATGGAGAAATGGGCTAAAATTCCTCCAAGCCGGTGTGCAGGACCGATCAACAGTTACAGGAAACATTTAGCTCCAGTTATTGCTGCACAAGGGGATCACACCAGATACTGAAAGCGAAGGTTTACATACTTTTGCCACTCACAGATATGTAATATTGGATCATTTTCCTCCATAAGTGAATGACCAAGTATCATATTTTTGTCTCATTTGTTTAACTGGGTTCTCTTTATCTACTTTTAGGACTCATGTGAAAATCTGATGTTTTAGGTCATATTTATGCAGAAATATAGAAAATTCTAAAGCGTTCACAAACTTTCAAGCACCACTGTAGCACAAAAATCTTTTAGCACAAGTTCTAAGAACATTTAATCTTTATTATAAACTAGCAGGTTACCCAGCATTGCCTGGGTTTTGCAAAATTCTGGGTTGCCCCCAGACTTCCATGTCAAATTTGGTGAAGATCCGTCGAGAAATAGTGATGTTAACCCAAGACAACCAATAATCCAAACACCCACCACCCAGGGGCCCACTGGGGAACCACTGGGGCCCAAATATGGAATTTCTGAGTTTTGTGGCTATCTCCTGTACCTACGTGCCAAGTTTAGTGATGATCTGTCGAGAGTTTGTGTTGATAAATGTAACGCGAAAGGCATTGAGGGAGGGAGCAGCTGGATGTTGTGCCCCCCAGGGACCTCCCTGGGGCCCTTACATGAATTTTGTTTATGCAAAAATCTGAGTCATCCTCAGACCTAATTGCCAAATTTGGTGAAAATCCGTCGAGAAATGGCGACTTTAGCTCAAGACAAACAAACTCTGCCACTTATTATATTGAAGAAAGAATACTGACTGATAATGTTTAAAGACGTTTGATGGATTTTTTTTTAATGGAAGTTGCTGAGCTTCTAATCAAATACGAGCAATTGTATTTTGCTGTATTATAAAACAATGTTTTTGGTTATTTTGTAATTCCTGGAAGTTTATATGGCACCTTAATTTAATTGCAACTTGTTCTCGTATACTTTAGTGGAAGTTTCTTTGTTTACATCTCACAACTGTCAATTACTAAAGAGAACATGATTCTTATTTTCTCATAGAAATGTGTCTTTTTCAGTCAAAGACTATACGTACAAACAGTTATGTGTTATCAAATGGACATTTAATCAGTTTTTAGGATTAGATTTCACTCTTAGACAGCAAAAGACTTGTCAAGCGGAGCAAGAGACATAATCCTTCAGTGAATTACTTTGGGAAACATGTACTGTACAGTAAATTATTTTAACTTTTGTGCTAAATGACCGGATACCTTGTGAAACAGCTCGTGGAATCCAAGTCGAGGCTGAATTGAAAGTGAGGTAAGACCAACACCTCAACTTGCCATGTCCGTGTGCTCAGATGTGTTAATCTGATAGTTGTAGTATCTTTCTAACCTTATTTGAAATTTCTCTGGAATTAACTGAAATTGACTTTGGTGCTAACATTTTGTACAAAATACGTGCACAGGACACACATGGTCTCAAGTGGTATTGATCAAATATTTTGAGTCTGTAAGCCAGGACTGAAACAAGAACAAGTAAAAGTTCACCCGAATTTATGACAAGACCTCGACCAATGATGTGTGGTGTCAAGAACCACAACACAAGACTAGAAATCTTCAAACTGATCCAACGGGTTAGTGTCAAGGTTATTACCTCATACTGAAACGTCGCATCATGCAGCAGCTCGGGAAGCATCCTCATGGCCAGCTCCTTACTGCCTCCATCAGAAACATAATGAAGAACCAGAAGTTCATCCTCTCGGAAACGGCCATGTTTTGCCATGGAGCGCATGGCCACCTCAAACTTGCTCTGCATTGATCGGCTCATGTTAATCTTCGTGAACATCATGAGAGCGTGGTAGGTCTGCTGTCTTTTTGCTCGGTTCTCGTCGTGATGTGCAGCTCTGGTGTTCGCTGAGAGATCGGCATCGTTGCGGTTCGAGTTGTGACTCTCCTGCGTCTCCTTGATGCGCTTGGTGGTGCTCGAGAAGTTCTGCTTTTCTGAACCGAAATAGTAGAAAGCCATCACAGCCAGAGCTGCAGCAAGGAGCAGAGCAAGCTGATGAGGTCTGAAAGTGCTGATTCTTGCCATGGTGAGTGAAAAGAGACGCAAAATGCCCATGGTTTCAAAATATCCAGGGTGGAATCTGATGAAAGAGGGACAGAGAGATCATAAAGATTATTCATCAGCAGTATTAAGACCATAAAGCACCATGAACCTGCACTACTTTGGTTTTTGACTACAATGTGGACAGATGTGTCAACTGACTGTCTTCAAGGACCCAACTGTCGGCGTCTCGTCCATAATGGAGTGATACCTTCCTGGCCAGGTAAAGGTGCAGCACCTGTCACCTGTCTCACACTACAGTTTCAACAGCAACTCTCATTAAACATAACATTCATTAAAAAAAAAAAAAAGCTGATTAGAACATATAATTCAGACGTTGTGCAAATTAGATAACTCACCGTAGTGTAAACTCTTTCAGTAACACATATTTAACACAAACAGTTCAATAATATTCTATTGTGTTGAGTAAAGCTCATGTGAAATGGGCATGGATTCATCAACGTTATCTCGAGTCATTACTAGTCTCACTTCATGGTTGAACCCAAATGGCAACCTGGTCCCTTCACACACGCCCTGCGTAGTGTATAGAATAACAGTTTCTAGCCTTCTGCACCCTACACTACACACAGTGCACTTATACAGCTCCGTTTAAGACATGGCCCAAAGCTTCCCCCGGAACAACAACATGTCAAGCAAGAAATGTAAAGAATAAAAGCCCTGAAATTTCATTTCAGCGTTTTCTGTTCATATCGTAAATATCAAGTAAAAGAAAATAAATTATACATTCGTTTATGAATTGATTTTAAAATATTTTTTTAGGTTTTTTTCCCTCTATGGTCAAGTAGCTTACATCCCATAATGCTACATTACGTATATTTTAAACTGAAGCACGCCAGTGCCCCACCACCCATCATGACTACGTTCTACAGAGGGACCATTGAGAGCATCCTCTCCAGCTGCATCACTGTATGGGGCGGGAGCTGCACTGACCACAACAGGAAAGCCCTGCAGCGTATAGTGAACACAGCTGGGAAGATCATCAATGCACCCCTCCCTGCAATATACACCACCCGCCTCACCCGCAAAGCTCTCACAATCGTGAGAGATGAGACTCACCCAGCACACAACCTGTTTAGCCTCCTGCCCTCTGGAAAGAGGTACAGGAGCCTACGGTCCAGAACCACCAGACTCACCAACAGCTTCATCCACCAGGCCGTCAGGATGTTGAACTCCCTCCTCTCTCTCCCATCACTGACAGCTCCACCCACCAGACAGCCAAGAAGTTAGGATCTTGCCCCCCGCATAGGAAAGGCTCTGACTCAGGAACCCCCCATACACACATACACAACACACACACACGGAAAGATTCTGACTCAGGAAGCCCCCCCCACACATGGAAAGACTCGAACTCAGGAAAGACTCTGACTATGGAACTGCACTATGTGACTTTTGCACCTTTACCTGCACTACCTCACTTTTTTTTTTTTTTTTACACACCATACACTGTGTCTTGTTGCTGCTGCCCTCCACGGAAAAGACTTCTCTATGGAACTACATATGTGACTTTGCACCTTACCTGAACTATCTCATAAGAACTGCCTTGGGCCCTGCAATATAACAACTTACCATATGCTGCTTCTGAATGCTGCTACACATGATTATTTATTTAACACATTATTCTACATAAATGCTGCTACTGTGATAACCTCAACTGGACTGTGCTGTACTGTACTGTGTGTCTTGTATACTAGTCTTGTTCTTATCTTCCTGTCTTTAGCCTAGATTATTTTTTTCTAAATGTTAAATGTTTCAATTCCCCCCCTTTTTTTAAATCATTACTTTATTATTACTTATTGCTTGTTACACTGTTATTGGTCCTGTCTTGCGCTTTAATGTTTGTCTTGTTAATGTCAGTCCTATGTTTGTCTATGTCTTTACATGGGATAGAGAGAAACGTAATTTCAATTTCCTTGTATGACCTGTGCATATGACAATAAACTGACAATAAAGCTAACTTGAACTTAAAGCTGTAGTGTTAGCATTAGCTATCGTGATTAATCCAAGTTAAAATTAATTCAATAAAAGAAATTAAAATTAATCCAATAATATAAAACAATGTATTTTGTGAATGAAACTTATATTAAGAAAGTAGGTAAATATAAAATCTTGCAAAAGGTTTTTTGTTTGTTTTTAAATCAAGTGATTTAATTTGACAAGAGCCGTTTGGTGCTAAGCTAAATACGTCCACGGTGACGCCATCTTCGATAGGGCAATTTTCCAAAGAAACAATGCTGCATTCATGACCAATTGGGAAGTTTCCCGAACTGGTTGTTTCCTACTGGGCAGTTTCTCAAAAATATCCGTTTGAACAGCTCTCCAAGTCGTAATTCCTGCTGCAGAAACTTGCAATTCTGTGGCGTCACGTCAACATGGCGGCGCTCGTAAGCTTGAAACATAAAAACAAGCTATAACAGTGTGATTTAAGGTTTATTTTAAAGCAGTCTTTTGGATTTCTGTTCAGATTTGAAATCCCTAAATACTGGGTGATGTTTTGATAAGTGAAATGTGAATTAATCTTCTTCAAATTAATATTCAAACTGGTCTTTCAGTGACTTATCACATCCACTTTAAAAATAAATCATTTATGGTTTGCAGAAAATATAGCAGTGATAAACTCAACACCAGAGGTATTCAGACTTTTCCCTCATGAGTCACACTTCTCAGTTCTTTTAGATCTCACACAATTCATTCATCCATTATCAATACCACTTATCCATTGCTGGTCATGTGTGAGCTGGAGCCAATCTCAGATGACATTGGGCAAGAGGCAGGGCACAGCCTGGACAGGTCGCCAATCTATTGCGGGGTTAACGCCTCCTGAAGAAACCCACTGCAGGCATGAGTCCATATACAGAAAGGCCCCACTCAACAGGCAGGTTCAAACCCAGAACCTGCCTGCTGCGAGGTGACATGGATATCATCCATCCATCAATTATCGGTCATTACCACTTATCGGTCAGGGTCGCAGAGGAAGCTAGAGCCAGTCCCAGCTGACTTTGGGCAAAAGGCGGGGTACACCCTAGGCAAGTCACTATTGTATTGCAAGGCTAACACAGAGAGACAAACAACCATCCACAATCATATTCACACCTGTGGGCAATTTAGAGTGGTCAGTTAACCTAATCCACATGTCTTTAGACTGTGGGAAGAAATGAGAGCACCCAGAGGAAACCCACACTGGCATGGGGAGAACATGCAAACTCCACACAGAAAGGCCCCAATCAGCCATAGGGTTCAAACCCAGAACCTTCTTGCTGTGAGCCTGCCTCAGTGCTAAGCACTACATCAACATGACACCTCTATTTATATAATTTATGTCAATAAATGATTTTATGTAGTTTTTGAGTTTGTATTTCAGAGATAGTTGAAAACATAGTATTTTAAACTATCATTAAATTATTGGATTGTTCTATTTAATTTGATTTTACTTGCATCATGCTTTTAACAATTGACATTGTCACAATGCAGCTTTACAGAAATCCAGATATAAAATGTTCATTTACATTTGTCCCTAATGAGAAAGCCAAAGGTCCCTAAAACGACATGATGAAGAAACCTTGAGAGGAACCAGACTCAGAAAAGAAGCCATCCTCATTTGTGTGACACTAGATAGCACAATTATAAATCATATTTTTGATAACTGTATCAAAAAGTCAAATAGTGCTCAGGGTATTAAAAGGAACTTGAGTATGAGCATCATAAAAGTTTTAAGAAATGACTGGTGTTTGGGTGTGACATCAGAAGTTTGCAGCACAGGAAAAGCCATATTTAGATATGGTCATGGGCAAACAGCCAAGCACTGTTTGTCTAAATAAGGTGTATATATCTAAATTAACATGAAAAATATGGACATTGACATGAGATCTCATCTCATCTCATTATCTCTAGCCGCTTTATCCTGTTCTACAGGGTCGCAGGCAAGCTGGAGCCTATCCCAGCTGACTACGGGCGAAAGGAGGGGTACACCCTGGACAAGTCGCCAGGTCATCACAGGGCTGACACATAGACACAGACAACCATTCACACTCACATTCACACCTACGGTCAATTTAGAGTCACCAGTTAACCTAACCTGCATGTCTTTGGACTGTGGGGGAAACCGGAGCACCCGGAGGAAACCCACGCGGACACGGGGAGAGCATGCAAACTCCACACAGAAAGGCCCTCGCCGGCCACGGGGCTCGAACCCGGACCTTCTTGCTGTGAGGCGACAGCGCTAACCACTACACCACCGTGCCGCCTTGACATGAGATGTTTTAATTGATTGTATCAATTGTATAAAAGACCTGAAAAGAAATTTTCGGAAAGAAGGAAAAAAAAAGAAAAGAAATAATCTTGCTTCTACCATGACCTGCAGCATTGTGACCTGAACCTCACTACCACTCTGTTGTCTGAGCTATCAATCCTGAACACTTGTCCCCAGATTGAATGGTTGGAGTTGCTCCGAATTTTATCTGTTATTTCAACTTTTCATAAATTACAAATGCAAATAATTAAAATTATCATGTGTAAAAAAATATAAGGGGCTGATTAATTGTTGCTGCTTTAAAAAATGTAATTGTATACATGGCAGATTACATGTAAAATCTAAGCTTTTATACAATCTAAAGGTTGTTGTTGGACCACATGCTCATGAGGCTGTTAAGGCATTACAGACTGGTATTGGTCTCCAATGTGCTGAGGTGCACCTCATTCTCCCTACTCCTGTTGATGAGCCAATGGAGCTTTATTATTACACTACTACTGTTGCTACTGCAGCTATCAGTGGAAGCTATCAGTTTTCATCTCAATAAGAATAAACTTGCATAGACAAGTTCCTTTTGTTCAGCCAGTTGATCGTTCTTGTGGTGATGATGGAGCTGCAGCCCCACCATGCATCTCAGCAAGTTCTCCTCACCACGCTGCTGAACAGACAGCTCCCCAACACAGCTAGGGCACAGACAAGACCTGGCCACCTTAGCACCACCACTCAAGGAAAGCAACGGCCACGCAGCATGGGGTCAGGGCTGCCTAACACAGCACAGCTGGAGCCGCATGAGAGCTGGCTTAATCTACCTTTCACAAAATGCTGGAGGAGTATAAAAGGGTGCTGCATTCACCATGCAGTGAGTAGTGTGGTTTGCAATACTGAGACTGTCTTGCTCTCTCGTTCTGCCAGCAGACTCTAGTAGAGACAAGTGATGTCTCACAACTCCAGGATGCAGCATCAGCCCTCAGCGTCTCACTGATCACCATGCACCCAGACCTCATCTTACAGAGTGTTGTTAAAAACTACAACCCCGATTCCAAAAAAGTTGGGACAAAGTACAAATTGTAAATAAAAATGGAATGCAATAATTTACAAATCTCAAAAACTGATATTGTATTCACAATAGAACATAGACAACATATCAAATGCCGAAAGTGAGACATTTTGAAATTTCATGCCAAATATTGGCTCATTTGAAATTTCATGACGGCAACACATCTCAAAAAAGTTGGGACAGGGCCAATAAGAGGCTGGAAAAGTTAAAGGTACAAAAAAGGAACAGCTGGAGGACCAAATTGCAACTCATTAGGTCAATTGGCAATAGGTCATTAACATGACTGGGTATAAAAAGAGCATCTTGGAGTGGCAGCGGCTCTCAGAAGTAAAGATGGGAAGAGGATCACCAATCCCCCTAATTCTGCGCCGACAAATAGTGGAGCAATATCAGAAAGGAGTTCGACAGTGTAAAATTGCAAAGAGTTTGAACATATCATCATCTACAGTGCATAATATCATCAAAAGATTCAGAGAATCTGGAAGAATCTCTGTGCGTAAGGGTCAAGGCCAGAAAACCATACTGGGTGCCCGTGATCTTCGGGCCCTTAGACGGCACTGCATCACATACAGGCATGCTTCTGTATTGGAAATCACAAAATGGGCTCAGGAATATTTCCAGAGAACATTATCTGTGAACACAATTCACTGTGCCATCCGCCGTTGCCAGCTAAAACTCTATAGTTCAAAGAAGAAGCCGTATCTAAACATGATCCAGAAGCGCAGATGTCTTCTCTCAGCCAAGGCTCATTTAAAATGGACTGTGGCAAAGTGGAAAACTGTTCTGTGGTCAGACGAATCAAAATTTGAAGTTCTTTATGGAAATCAGGGACGCCGTGTCATTCGGACTAAAGAGGAGAAGGATGGCCCAAGTTGTTATCAGCGCTCAGTTCAGAAGCCTGCATCTCTGATGGTATGGGGTTGCATTAGTGCGTGTGGCATGGGCAGCTTACACATCTGGAAAGACACCATCAATGCTGAAAGGTATATCCAGGTTCTAGAGCAACATATGCTCCCATCCAGACGACGTCTTTTTCAGGGAAGACCTTGCATTTTCCAACATGACAATGCCAAACCACATACTGCATCAATTACAGCATCATGGCTGCGTAGAAGAAGGGTCCGGGTACTGAACTGGCCAGCCTGCAGTCCAGATCTTTCACCCATAGAAAACATTTGGCGCATCATAAAATGGAAGATATGACAAAAAAGACCTAAGACAGTTGAGCAACTAGAATCCTACATTAGACAAGAATGGGTTAACATTCCTATCCCTAAACTTGAGCAACTTGTCTCCTCAGTCCCCAGACGTTTACAGACTGTTGTAAAGAGAAAAGGGGATGTCTCACAGTGGGAAACATGGCCTTGTCCCAACTTTTTTGAGATGTGTTGTTGTCATGAAATTTTAAATCACCTAATTGTTCTCTTTAAATGATACATTTTCTCAGTTTAAACATTTGATATGTCATCTATGTTCTATTCTGAATAAAATATGGAATTTTGAAACTTCCACATCATTGCATTCCGTTTTTATTTACAATTTGTACTTTGTCCCAACTTTTTTGGAATCGGGGTTGTAGATAGAACTCAATGCCAACGGTGTCGATGGGGATGCCTCCGCCCGGTAGACTACACGCCTTATTAAGCTGTGATTTGGGGATGGACATTTGACCTCACAGTAATCTTGACTTGGTGAAATTACGTGTATCAGCCTTGGAGATATTGTGTTCACAAGGTTTTTAGACAGACATTTGACCTCACAGTGACCTTGAACTTAGACCTTTTGATCTCAAAATCTAATCAGTTTATCTTTGTCCCCAAATGCACAAATGGTGAAAGTTTGGTGAAATCCCTTTCATTTGCCTTGGAGATATTGTGTTCACAAGGTTTTCGGACAGACATTTGACCTCACAGTAACCTTGACCTGAGACCTCATCTCATCTCATTATCTCTAGCCGCTTTATCCTTCTACAGGGTCGCAGGCAAGCTGGAGCCTATCCCAGCTGACTATGGGCGAAAGGCGGGGTACACCCTGGACAAGTCGCCAGGTCATCACAGGGCTGACACATAGACACAGACAACCATTCACACTCACATTCACACCTATGGTCAATTTAGAGTCACCAGTTAACCTAACCTGCATGTCTTTGGACTGTGGGGGAAACCGGAGCACCCGGAGGAAACCCACGCGGACACGGGGAGAACATGCAAACTCCACACAGAAAGGCCCTCGCCGGACCCGGGGTTCGAACCCAGGACCTTCTTGCTGTGAGGCGACAGCGCTAACCACTACACCACCGTGCCGCCGACCTGAGACCTTTTGATCTCAAAATCTAATCAGTTCATGTATGTCCCAAAGTGCACAAATGGTGAAAGTTTGGTGAAATTCCTTTCATTAGCCTTTGAGATATCGTGTTCACAAGGTTTCCGGACGGACACACACACACAGACGCATGCACGCACGGACGCACGCACGCACGCACGGACAGACGGACAACCCTAAAACATAATGCCTCCTGCACCTTACGGTGGCGGAAGCATAAAAAGAGGTGATGCAACACAGTGGTAAACATGCCCCTGTCCCAACTTTTCTGAAACATGTTGCTAACATCAAATTCAAAATGAGCATATCTCATCTCATCTCATTATCTCTAGCCGCTTTATCCTTCTACAGGGTCGCAGGCAAGCTGGAGCCTATCCCAGCTGACTACGGGCGAAAGGCGGGGTACACCCTGGACAAGTCGCCAGGTCATCACAGAGCCAAAATGAGCATTTTTTTTTTCAAATAGCAATAAAATTTCTTAGTTTCAACATTTAATATGTTGTCTTTGTACTATTTTCAATGAAATATAGGGTTTACATGATTTGCATATCTTCACATTCTGTTTTTATTTGTTTTACACAGTGTCCCAACATTTTTGGAATTGAGGTTCTATCTATCTATCTGAAAAAACTTCCATCCATTATCCATAACCGCTTAGCCTGTGTAGGGTCACAGGAGCCTATCCCAGGTGACTATGGGCGAGAGGTGGGGTACACCCTGAACAAGTCGCCAGATCGTCGCAGGGCTGACACATAGAGACAAACAACCATTCATACCTGTAGTCAATTTAGAGCCACCAATTAGCCTAACCTGCATGTCTTTGGACTGTAGGGGAAACCCACGCAGACACAGGAAGAACACGCAAACTCCACATGGAAAGGCCCCCGTCAGCCACTGGGCTCGAACCCAGAACCTTCTTGCTGTGAGGCAACAGTGCTAACCACTACACCACCATGCCACCTTGAATAAACTTTAAACTTTATATAAGCAATTTATTCGATTTGTTCCATGGTCATCTGTGCTGTAGGCCACTATTTGTCTCATTCTCATTCTCATTATCTCTAGCCGCTTTATCCTGTTCTACAGGGTCGCAGGCAAGCTGGAGCCTATCCCAGCTGACTACGGGCGAGAGGCGGGGTACACCCTGGACAAGTCGCCAGGTCATCACAGGGCTGACACATAGACACAGACAACCATTCATACTCACATTCACACCTACGGTCAATTTAGAGTCACCAGTTAACCTAACCTGCATGTCTTTGGACTGTGGGGGAAACCGGAGCACCCGGAGGAAACCCACGCAGACACAGGGAGAACATGCAAACTCCACACAGAAAGGCCACTATTTGTATATCAGTAAATAATATTTGCTTTTCTGGTATTAATGATGGATGAACAATGAAACTGACTTTTGGAATTGATTAGCCTTAGAAATGTTACTGAGTCAAATCCACTTTCAGTACTACTTAATTGACGTAGCTGGCTTAATGCAGCTGGCAATGTTGAGAGAATTAATGTGACCCATTTCATATAGAATCTGTTTAGGACTGAGAACACAATGGATCCATGATTTAGTCCACCTTTGCTGTAACTTCCACTCTTCTGGGAAGACTTTCCTCTAGATTTTGGAGCATGGCTGTGGGGGATTTGTGATCATTCAGCCAAAAGAGCATTAGTGAGGTCAAGGACTGTTGTCATGAGAATAGGCCTGTGGTGCATTCAGTGTTTCAGTTCATCCCAAAGGTGTTCAGTGGGGTTGAGGTTAGGGCTCTGTGCAGGACACTCAAATTCTTCTAGTCCAACATTAGCAAGCCATGTCTTAATGGAGCTTGCTTTATGCATGGGACATTGTCATACTGGAACAGGTTTGGGCCTCTTAGTTCCAGTGAAGAGAAATTGCAATGCTACAGCATATAAAGACTTTTTATACAGATGTGTGCTTCTAACTTTGTGGGGAAGAACCACATATGGGTGTGAAGGTCAGGTATCCACATACTTTTGATCATATAAAGTATTTCTAGTGCTTGTGGAAAACGTTGACAGAGATTAAACAGGAGTTCTGTACATCAACTACTGAATACTTAAACAAGGGTTTAGTCGGATATGCTGACTTCTGAATAAGGTTTACAATGACTGTGCCACCTTGCTGATTACTTTTTGTGAGAGTTTTTGAATTTAACAAATGACAAATGATTACAGACATATTAAAAATATGAACAAAATTTATTATATCCAAATGTTTATTTATTAAACTTTCTTCACAGCAACTGGGTGATAGACATTTCAAGGAACTTAACACCACTGAAATTACAACTAATGAAGGGGATAACTACAGACACTAAAATATACCTCAAAACACCATAAATAATTAATTAGTTTAAATCTTAAATAAACAAATGAATTCTATGAATTCTGAAACATATCACAAATAATTCCTATGCAAACCATACAACAGGAAGATGAGTGCCATTAAGTGATATATGGTTACAGAGGTGTCTCTCTTACTGTTTAATATGGCAGTTACTTGCCATCAAAGAACCTTTAAAACTGTCAATAACGTAAACGATATGCACTGAACAAGATATGCAAGTTACTGCTTGGTGCTTAAGCATTAAATGCACATGTTGTACAATGGGACAAGCACTTAAATAAAACCATTTAGTTATTTCTTCTATCATGTAGAACAATGGTGCATTTTAAACAGCAATGAAACAAAGTGTTTCATGATGCAGCTTAAGACTTGTCCTATGAATCTGCATCAAAAATGTACCATACTAAAACCATAGCAAAGCAGGACACTGTATGCCAAATGTAAGCCACCTTTGCCAATGGCACATGAATACCACATCATAATCACATTTGGGGGAACCCCCCCCCCCCTTCCTTTAGTGGGAAATTTGATGGCTTGCATATCACCTTCATAGCTTTGTTCTTTTGTTCTGATGTTCTGTCTTGTTCAGTCAAGATCTTTTCTGCAGTCAGTATATCCCACTGGATGCTTTCACTATCCTTTTGCTCACAGTTCTAGAGTGGTGTTTTGGGAGCCGATACGTGTTTCTGTTCTTGACCAGAATCTGTAAAAAAAAATTATTAAAAAAAAAAATAAAAACACTAATCCCCACATTTGAGGCAATGTAAAAAAGACCGTTATCATTGCATTAAATCAAGCAGTGACTTACATTCTGATATGACATTATGAGTCCTCATCTGCTCTGTGAAAGTCATGTTCAAAAATTGATGTTTTAGCCAGGTTGCACGATCCTCCTCAAACATTTTCCTCTGCAAAGGAAAAATTCCAAGCTTACATTTTAGTATGTCTGTGAAGATTCTCAGTCATCCAGGTCATTGTAATCCATAGGTGCTACAGAAGACATCTGGACTTGCTTGAAATCCTTGAAGACGTTTCACCTCTCATCCAAAAGGCTTCTTCAGTTCTGTCTGACTAGTGGGGAGTTTCAGGTATTTATTCTCTAGTGGACCAAAATCAACCCTAAGGAGAGTTGTTGAGGTCACCTGGGTTGTTGACCCTCTCAGTCATCCTGTAGGTTGTTAGGGTCACTGGAGGCTGGGTGTGAATGATGTTAGCAGCCTAGAAGGTCATTGACTCCATGCCATCACGTGAGTCATTGAGGTCAGCTGAGTCTTGGTGTAGATGTGTATTTAGTTGTCTGGGAAGTGTGCTAAGGCCTGCATTGTAGGTGGCTGATAAGTGGTATCTCAGACCACCTCTTTTGTTCAGCGATGGTCGCTCCAGGTTGACGAAGATGGCTTCTTTTAGTCCTCTTTCAAACCACCGGTCCTCCCTGCCCAAAATGCGCACATTACAGTCCTGAAACAAGTGTCCTTTTTATTTTAATGAAGATAGACTGCAGAGTTTTGGCCTGAGGAACTGGCTCTTGTGAAGCAGTTGTTTCATTTCCCCAATGTACAGGTCTGTGCCTTCCTCACTGCATTGAACTGCGTATATGACATTGTCCTGTTTGTGCCTGGGTACTCTGTCCTTAGGGTGGACCAATTTCTGCCTCAGAGTATTCCTGGGTCTGAAGTGTACAGGAATGTTGTGTTTGTAGAAGATCTTCCTGAGTTTCTCAGATAGTCCAGAAATGTAGGGAATGACAACGTTCTTGCATTTGTTGCTGTTTCTCATCTTGACAAAAGCCCAGTTGGGATACCCGCACTTCTGAAGTGTTTCCTTGATGTGTTTTTGCTCCTTCTCTTTTCCCTCTACCATTGTTGGAACATTCTGAGCCCTGTGATGTAAGGTCCTAACGACCTCCAATTTGTGTTCCAGTGGGTGGTGGAGAGTTAAACAGTAGGTACTGGTCTGTGTGTGGGGGTTTCCGGTAGACCTCAATGCTAAGGCTTCTGTCTTGTTTGATGTGCACGCTGCAGTCCAAAAAGGCTAGGTTGTTTCCAATGACATCCTCCCGAGTGAACTTGTTGATATCCACTGCATTGATGTGCTCTGTGAAAGCTTCCACCTCATGGGTTTTGATTTTTACCCAGGTGTCATCCACATACCTGAACCAGTGTCTGGGAGCGACTCCTGAAAAAGTGGTCAATATGTCTCTTGAGGTGTGTGTCTCTCTCTCTCATGAAGGAAGTTTTCCACTTCCTCCATGTATAGATTGGCCACTATAGGGGGCACCAGTGAGCCCATGGCGCATCCATGCTTCTGTCTGTAGAAATATTCATTGAGCTGGAAATAGTTGGTGGTCAGACAGAGGTCAAGCAGGGTGCAAATGGGGTCTGTGGTGAGGTTCGTTCTGTCTGGTAAGGTGTTGTCTTGAAAAAGTCGTTTCCTAACTAATTCGACTGCTTCTGTGGTGGGAATACAGGTGAAAAGAGAAGTGACATTATAGGAAACCATGGTTTCATCTGAGTCTAGCTTTAGGTCTGCAATTTTAGTGGCAAAATCTTGGGAGTTATTGATGTGATGTGGCGTGTTTCCGATAAGAAGAGCCAGGATGGTGGCTAGGTGTTTGGTGATGTTTTAGGTGACCGAGTTTATGCTGCTGCTGATGGGTCTGAGTGAAGCTCCTTCCTTGTGAATCTTGAGGAGTCCATAAATGAGAGGAATGGGTTTCTCGGGGTACAGTCTGTAGTACAGAGATCGGTCGATGGCATGGTCCTTTTCTGGTTGCTGTAGGCAGCTCACAACTTTCTTTTTGTAGCTGCTGGTGGGATTCCGCCTCAGGGTTTTGTAGGTGGTTGTATCGCTAAGGAGACTGGTCATCTTTGAGTGGTAGTCCACTGTGTTTAGCACCACTGTGCATCTCCCTTTGTCAGCAGGAAGGATGGTGATGTTCCAGTCTCTTTGAAGCGATGTAAGAGTCTTCCTTTCTTGGATGGTGAGGTTGGAGGGGAGTGCTTTCACACTGGTGACGGCAGCTGATACTTTCAATATCAGCTTAGGGTTGCTTTTGGCCTACTAGAGGATAAATACCTGAAACTCCCCATGAGTCAGACAGAACTGAAGAAGCCTTTTGGATGAGAGGTGAAATGTCTTCAATGATTTCAAGCAAGTCCAGTTGTCTTCTTTAGCACCTATAATTTACATTTTAGTACTTTACATTGTATGCACATGGAATATTCCTGTTGTGTAATAAAATGAATCCCAATGAGTACCTGAAAAACGCACTTAAATGTATTCACATACAATTCCCTCCAAAATTATTGAAACAGCAGGGCCAATTTTTTTTTTTTACAGGAAAGATATTTGGATTTGAGATCAAAAGATGAATATGAGATGATAGATCAAAATTATTTATCAAAATGATATGAGATGAAAAATCAAAATTATTGACTGATGAGATGTGATATGAAGTGTTTCGTGTTGGCTAGGTGTGCGCTGTTAGATTGATTGCTTTGAGCCCTGGGTTTTTGAACAGATTTAGTTCTCCTTTTGCTGTCATCATAACTCCCACTCCTCTGGGAACAAAACCTGTGAAGACTGCATTTTTTTTTTCTTAAAAATGATAAACCAACATGAAGACCAGAGAACTGTCTATGGTAGAAAAGCAGGCCTTTTTGAAGATGAAAAAAAAGGGAATATTGATCAGAACCAGGGCACAAGCATTGGGTATCAATTTGGAATGTCTTGAAAAAGAAACAAGAAGACAACTGCAGTTGATGACAGAACAATTATGAGAGCAGTGATTATAAACCTCAAAACAACAGTGACAACCAACATTCTCCACATGATACATGTAAAGATGTCATAATCCACCATTTCAAGAAGACTTTGAGAGCAGAAATATTGAGGCCATATCACAAGATGCAAACCACTTATCAGCAGTAAGAATCAGACGGCCAGACTGGAATGCATAAGAAATACAGAGATGAGCCACACACTTTCTGGAACCAAGATTAACCTCTACCAAAGTGATTAAAAGGCTAAAGTGTGGAGAAAGAAAGGATCTGCTCATGATCCTTGACTGATGAGCTCATCAGTCAAGAACAGTGGCACGGTCATGGCTTGGGCTTACATGGCTGCTTAAGGAACAGACTCAGTCAGCTTTACTGATGATGTAACTCATAACAGTAGTTGCAGAATGAATTCAGATGTCTACAGAAACATTATATCTGCCAAATTATGTCTGCCAATTTACAACTGAAAGAAGATGTGGTACAATCCTGGAAAAGCATCACAAAAGAAGAATGCAACAGTTTGGTGATGTCAGTTTATCGCCAGCTTGATGCATTTATTGGAAGCAAGGGATATGCAACCAAATAGTAAGTGGTTTTTTTTTTTTAAATTTATTTACTGGAAGACTATCTGTTCCAATACTTTTGTTCAATTAAAAATTGGATGGTTAGCCACCAAAGGTGCCATGTTCTAAGTTATTTAACACATCTAGATGTAAATATCAGGAAATGACAGCTGAGATTCTGAGCTATCATCTCATATTCATTTTTTTTTTTATCTCAAACCCAAATGTCTTCAGTGTACATTAAAAACAAAATACTTGGTCTTGCTGTTCTAATACTTTCAGAGAGGACTGTACAATTCAGAGCTTTATTATTCTCTTACTGATGCACATGGCTTGTGGTTAACATCAGTCCCCTACATCACTAATGGCTGAATGAGCCCAAGTCCCCACAGCCATGCTCCAAAATCTCGCAGAAGTCTTCCCAGAAGAGTGGCATTTATGATGATGGCAAAAGGAGAACTAAATCTGTTCAAAAAGCACATATGGGTGTGATAGTTGGCCATAGGGTGTATGTCTAGACCAGCCCCATTTAAATCAGGCACTTGACTCTAAACCCCAAAAGTTGTTTGGTGGGGGGGAGCGGCTGAGGTCTACATTCCAAGAACATACTATGTCAATTCAACCTCCTTCAGTAAAGACAGATCAAAATCTATCAGGCAGATAACATATTTAGACATTCATTTTTATATGATACATTAAAGAAGTGGGCGGCACGGTGGTGTAGTGGTTAGCACTGTCGCCTCACAGCAAGAAGGTCCGGGTTCGAGCCCCGTGGCCTGCAAGGGCCTTTCTGTGTGGAGTTTGCATGTTCTCCCTGTGTCCACGTGGGTTTCCTCCGGGTGTTCCGGTTTCCCCCACAGTCCAAAGACATGCAGGTTAGGTTAACTGGTGACTCTAAATTGACCGTAGGTGTGAATGTGAGTGTGGATGGTTGTCTGTGTCTATGTGTCAGCCCTGTGATGACCTGGCGACTTGTCCAGGGTGTACCCCGCCTTTCGCCCATAGTCAGCTGGGATAGGCTCCAGCTTGCCTGCGGCCCTGTAGAACAAGATAAAGCGGCTAGAGATAATGAGATGAGATGAGATGAAACATTAAAGAAATACATGTATTGACTCTTTTTCTGTTTCCCTTGGCCACTTACAGAGCAGATTACGTGTAAGAAGTGTTACAAAATTTCAGAGAACAAAAATTTTCAAGAAAAAAAAAAACTCATCCTATATTGACAGTTACAAATTACAGTTGGTTCATAAAGATTTGTCAGAAAACTATGTTACTCCTAACCTGATGGTCTTATTTCTGTTAATACAATACCCACATCCACAAACTCTAAATGGAGTGTACCATTACAATATCAGAAAGGGGGATATTTTATACAAGCAAAGCCACTCACGTAGGGGAGTAATATCCTTTAGCAAAAGCCATTATAGTATCATGAAACTGTCTGAGAAAATTATGACTAAAACATTGACTAAAATTAGACTAAAATTAAAACAGAGTTCCACTGACTAAATCTTGAATAAAACCAAACAAAAAACTAAAATGGGAGTATATCCAACTGTAATTTTCAGAAAGCGACGAAGATTAAAACTAAATGTAAAATTCTTGTAAAAATTAACAATGGTCTCTCCATTCCTGTCATGTCCACGCGCGTTGGTGCTTGGAGCGCACAGTGTGCGATGCAGACAATGCGCATGCAGTGCCATTGGGACTAATTACTGTGCACCTGTTCCAGATTAGAGTGCAATCACAGTGCATGCATAAATGGACTCTCTCTACACACAGACTTTGCAAAGTATATGTACTGTACCTAGTGTCTCACATTACTAAGACTTGTATCTCTGTATCACTTCTCTGGTTTTGACTTGCTTTTGTATCTTGGACTTTGCCTTTGTGATTGCCTCTGATATCCTGTCTGTGCCTCACATGACCATTGGCTGTTTAACAACTCTGCCTTTGTCCTATGCTTTTGTACTGTTTGCCTGCCTGTTTTTCAATAAACACGCTTCCTATATTTACATTCGTCCATCCGCCTCATGTACATGACATCCTGCCACTGAGAAGCATCACTACAGCATAATGCTGCCACCACTATGCTTCACTGTAGGGATGTATTAACCAAGTGATGAGCAGTATCTGGAGTTTGCCAGATGTAACTCATGAAGTCCACTGTGCTCCTGGGAAAATTTAAAGCTTGAGAAATAGTTTTATACCCTTGCCCAGACTATGTCTTGAGAAGAAATGATTGCAGTGGTCTATGAGAAGTTCCTTGGGGTGCCTTCTAAATCATCTCATCTCATCTCATTATCTCTAGCCGTTTTATCCTGTTCTACAGGGTCGCAGGCAAGCTGGAGCCTATCCCAGCTGACTACGGGCGAAAGGCGGGGTACACCCTGGACAAGTCGCCAGGTCATCACAGGGCTGACACATAGACACAGACAACCATTCACACTCACATTCACACCTACGGTCAATTTAGAGTCACCAGTTAACCTAACCTGCATGTCTTTGGACTGTGGGGGAAACCGGAGCACCCGGAGGAAACCCACGCGGACACGGGGAGAACATGCAAACTCCGCACAGAAAGGCCCTCGCCGGCCATGGGGCTCGAACCCGGACCTTCTTGCTGTGAGGCGACAGTGCTAACCACTACACCACCGTGCCGCCCTCCTTCTAAATCATGTCCAATCAATTGAATTTGCTACAAGTGGACTTCAGTCAGGTTTTAGAGACATGCCAATGTATTCAAAGCAAGGGTCTGAATAATTAGCTCAGTGTTTTTGATTTCAAGTTTTTGATTTTTAATTTTTTTCCCATAATTATGCATCTCACGTGCAGTTGTCTGCATAGTCTGTAAATATTTATATCTGAGGTCTGAATACTAATGTGTGCAATTTCAGTATTAAGTCTGTTTAAGTCAAGTCTGAAATACTCCCCAAGGTGACTAACCTCATGCCCCAATCTAATGGCTGCCTCTGTGAAACTTCTCCTCTCCATTTCAAAGTTCTTCCTCTGTTCCTCAAAAGTTCTCCATTCCTCTTTCAAGCGTTCCTTCTCTTCTAACATGTAGCAGTCATTCAGGACAGCTGCAGTCTCCTCATCACATGGAGTATTTAGCTGTTGCTATTGATAAGCACAAAGAAGTTGACGTTGAATTTAATTTACCTAACCATCAAATATGGTACATCATATGATTTTGTAGCTGTTCACCTGCAAGAGCTGCTGCTGAGTCTGAATGAAGTCCATGCATTGCTGGATCTCCATTTTGAGTCTCTCTGTTTCTTCCTGATGGACCTGCTTAGAAATCATCTCCTCACTGACCCCCTTTCCCAACTGCAAAACAAATGCTGTAATACAAACAGTTCAGAAATTAAAATTTTAATTGTCAAGCTGTGATTTAAAGTGATATTGAAAAGGATCACATACGGAGGTAAATGGCACTAATACCTGTAAATGATACATTAAATTTTTATACTACTCTCAATTATTATTATTATTATTATTATTATTATTATTATTATTATTAATATTATTATTATTATTATTATTATACAAACAGATTTCAAATTAAAGGAAAATACAACATTGTGTCTAAGTACGGTGTTGGGCGACCTTGAGTATGCATTGTCATAGATTCTACAACTCTGTGGAACTGTACTTGAGAAATGAACATCATTCATCCAGAAGATACTTCCTTATTTGGTAGTGGTGGAGCTGTCTAACACATCAGTCCAAAATCCCCCAGAGGTGTCAGATTGGGTTGAGATCTGGTAACTGCGAAGACCATAGCATATGATTTATCATTTTCATACTCTTCAGACCATCCAGTGAGATCTTGTGGATCCAACCCAACTGTCATCCAGTCCATTTCTGAATTTACCCCCACCACTCTTGTCTTTTTACTTCACCAACCGATGTGTCAGTGAAGCACATAATAATCAGGTGATGACTTGAAGCAGATGCATTTAAACATTTAATTTTTGAAAATGTACAGTGCAGAAGGCTCATGTGTGGGGAAATACACTATATGGACAAAGGTTTGGGGACATCTAACCATCACACCTACAGTTAGGTCCATATATATTTGGACACTGACACAAATTTTTTTTTTTTTTACCTGTTTACTGAAACATATTCAATTTATAGTTATATAATGGACATGGACATAAAGTCCAGACTTTCAGCTTTCATTTAAGGGTATCCACATTAAAACTGGATGAAGGGTTTAGGCGTTTCAGCTCCTTAGCATGTGCCACCCTGTTTTTAAAGGGACCAAAAGTAATTGGACAATTGACTCAAAGGCTATTTCATGGGCAGGTGTGGGCAATTCCTTCGTTATGTCATTCTCAATTAAGCAGATAAAAGGCCTGGAGTTGATTTGAGGTGTGGTGCTTGCATTTGGAAGATTTTGCTGTGAAGAAAACATGCGGTCAAAGGAGTTCTCCATGCAGGTGAAACAAGCCATCCTTAAGCTGCGAAAACAGAAAAAACCCATCCGAGAAATTGCTACAATATTAGGAGTGGCAAAATCTACAGTTTGGTACATCCTGAGAAAGAAATCACTGGTGAACTCATCAATGCAAAAAGACCTGGATGCCCACAGAAGACAACAGTGGTGGATGATTGCAGAATAATTTCCATGATGAAGAGAAACCCCTTCACAACAGCCAACCAAGTGAACAACACTCTCCAGGAGGTAGGCATATCAATATCCAAATCTACCATAAAGAGAAGACTGTATGAAAGTAAATACAGAGGGTTCACTGCACGGTGCAAGCCTCAAGAATAAAAAGGCTAGATTGGACTTTGCTAAAAACATCTAAAAAAAGCCAGCACAGTTCTGGAAGAACATTCTTTGGACAGATGAAACCAAGATCAACCTCTACCAGAATGATGGAAAGAAAAAAGTATGGTGAAGGCGTGGTACAGCTCATGATCCAAAGCATACCACATCAACTGTAAAACACGGCAGAGGCAGTGTGATGGCTTGGGCATGCATGGCTGCCAGTGGCACTGGGTCACTAGTGTTTATTGATGATGTGACACAGGACAGAAGCAGCCGGATGAATTCTGAGGTATTCAGAGACATACGGTACTGTGTGCTCAAATGCAGCCAGATTGATTGGTCGGCGTTTCAAAATACAGATGGACAATGACCCAAAACATAAAGCCAAAGCAACCCAGGAGTTTATAAAAGCAAAGAAGTGGAATATTCTTGAATGGCCAAGTCAGTCACCTGATCTCAAACCAATTGAGCATGCATTTCACTTGTTAAAGACTAAACTTCAGACAGAAAGGCCCACAAACAAACAGCAACTGAAAACCGCTGCAGTAAAGGCCCGGCAGAGCATTAAAAAGGAGGAAACACAGCGTCTGGTGATGTCCATGAGTTCAAGACTTCAGGCAGTCATTGCTAACAAAGGGTTTTCAACCAAGTATTAGAAATGAACATTTTATTTACAATTATTTAATTTGTCCAATTACTTTTGAGCCCCTGAAATGAAGGGATTGTGTTGAATAAATGCTTTAGTTCCTCACATTTTATGCAATCATTCTGTTCAACCCACTGAATTAAAGTTGAAAGAATAAACTTCAACTGCATCTGAATTGTTTTGTTCAAAATTCATTCATATTCAAGAGAATTTTTGGTACAGAACCAAAATTGGAACAATGTTGTCTCTGTCCAAATATTTATGGACCTAACTGTAGTGTTTGTTGAACATTCCATCCAGATTTAGCCCCCATTACTGTTATAATAACCTTCACTCTTCTGGAAAGGCTTTCCACTAGATTTTGGAGTGTGGCTCTGGGGATTTGTGTTCATATAGCCATAAGAGCATTAGTGAGGTCAAGCAATGATGTCAGGTGAAGAGGTCAGTGTTCCATTTCATCCCAAAGGTGTTCAGTGGGGTTGAGGTCAGGGCTCTGTGCAGGATACTTGAGTTCTTCCACTCCAAACTTGTCAAACCATGTCTTCATAGAGCTTGCTTTGTGCACAGGGGTATTGTCATGTTGGAACAGGTTTGGGTGTCTAAAGCCTAGGTCACAACCGGCCGTACGTGCTCCTACGGCTGGTCTATGTGCAAAAAACACAAGAAACGCACGGAGGGCGCACGTGTGACGTGCTGATTTTCGAGCCATAGACTGGCTGCAGACTGGCCGCAGAGGTTCTTTGTCATGTCAAATAAATTCTACGGGCGCTTATGTTTTTTTCAGGTTGCAAGACAAACTTATGGCCAACGTGCGTCTTTCTCCACGAACAAAAAAAACCGCTGCGATTTGGGAAACGCCAAAAATCACACGGCCAAAAAAATCTTCCGTCCGGTTGTGACCTAGGCTTTAGTTCCAGTGAAGGGAAATTGCAATACCACAGCATACGGTACTAAGACAGTCTAGAAAATTGTGGGCTTCTAAGTTTGGGGATGAACCACATATGGGTGTGATGGGCAGGCGTTCACATACTTTCGGCGTCTATGATTGAGGGGTCTTTTGTTCTTTAAATATACCTTTGTTGTCAATGCTTTCCATATGATTTTTCAATTTTCTCCACTGCTGCCGAATGCTGTTGGTAAGCTTCTCGCGAGCATGCTCACATGACATCTCTAAAGTCCCTTTAAAAGAAGTCTCCTCTTCATCATCTATTTGCTAGGTATCCAGAGTTATGAGGGACAACATGTAGAAAACAACAAATAAAAAATATTAAACTAACATTGGATTTCACAGTGGATTAAATTTGATTGATTACGTGTTTTTGTCATCAAGAGCTTCCACTGACTGACCAGATCTGTGAATTCAGTGTAGTTCTTCTGTCTTTGGATGTGGCTCTTTGGACTTAACATGGCCACCAGTTCTTGTTTCATTTGCTGAAGCATGTTTTTCAACTCAAAATTTTCCAGCATCAGCTCCCTCTGGCGTTTATCAAACTCATTTAGAAGAGTCCTGCACACTTCAGTTTCATGTCTAATGAAAAAAATGAAGGAAATTAGATCTATCGCTAATAATCTGTTGCTTTATCTGAAATAGGGACAAAGATCATGTTCATATGTGCCTGGTCAGGATCATGGTGCTTTAAATTAGGCCACTATATGTTTATATCTATGTAATGTTTTGGGAACCAACTAAATTACTCAGAAAACATCACTAGTAAGTTCAAAATAACTGCACATGCGCACAAGTGTAGTTTAGACCAATTTATGAACTGATGTAGAAATGTCAGAGGCAGAATTCACATACCATGCTGACAGTACTGGCATTTCTACTTCTTAGGGATGCAAGTGAAGACAAATATATTTGAATAGAACAGCTAAAGTGTTTTAAACAGATACAAATCAGCCTACTGATGGCTTAAGATACAGTGCACAGAGCTATTCTTGTTGAAAAGTAACACACACAAAAAAAGCATGTGAATATTGCAGACTACAGCACAAGATGAAGTTACCTTGCATCTGTCCTTCCAGTTTTCCACTGTCCTCTCCAGCCATCAGACTTCTCAACATAATTCAAAACCTCCATCCCTGATCGAGAGAATACACATATTATGTACATGCATTAAAGCTTGTTCTTCCATTGTTAAACACACACACACACACACATACACACACACACACACACTACGATACACCTGTGCTAACTGGGAACTGTATATTGATCCTTGTGTTGAATTTCATGAGCAATAGTGGCATGCAAAAGTTTGGGCACTGTTACTGAAAATGTTTGTTACTGTGAATAGTTAAGTGAGCAGAAGATGAACTGATCACCAAAAGGCATAAAGGTAAAGACGACACATTTCTTTTCAGTGTTTTCTGCAAGATTTGTGCATTATTTTTGTTTTGTACAATTGGAGAGTGAAAAAAGAAAAGGAACACCATGCAAAAGTTTGGGCACCCCAATACATTTGAGTTCTCAGGTAACTTCTACCAGGGTTCCAGACCTTAATTAGCTTATTGAGCTGTGGCTTGTTCAAATTCTTCATTAGGAAAGGTCAGATGATGCAGATTTCAAAGCTGGATAAATTCTCTGACTCCTCAAACTTGTCCCTAAAATCAACAGCCATGGGCTCCTCTAAGCAACTCCCTCGCATTCTGAATAATAAAATAATTGATACTCACAAAGCAGGAGAAGGCTACAAGAACATAGCAAAGTGTTTTCAGGTAGCTATTTCCTCAGACTGTAATGTTATTAAGAAATGGCAGTTAACAGAAACAGTGGAGATCAAGGTGAGGTCTGGAAGATGAAGAAAACTTTCTGAAAGAACTGCTCGTTGGATTGCTAGAAAGGCAAATAAAAAACCCTGTTTGACTGCAAAAGACCTTCAGAAAGATTTAGCAGACCCTGGCGTGGTGGTGCACTGTTCTACTATGCAGCGACACCTGAACAAATATGACCTTCATGGAAGAGTCATCAGAAGAAAACCTTTCCTGCGTCTGAGCCACAAAATTCAGCATGTGAAGTTTGCAAATGAACATCTAAATAAGCCTGATGCATTTTGGAAACAAGTCCTGTGGACTGATGAAATCAAAATAGAACTTTTTGGCCACAATGTGCAAAGGAATGTTTGGAGAAAAAAGGGTGCCAAATTCCAGGAAAAGAACACCTCTCCAACTCTGAAGCATGGATGTGGATCGATCATGCTTTGGGGTTGTGTTGCAGCCAGTGGCACAGGGCACATTTCATTGGTCGAGGGAAGCATGGATTCAAATAAATACCAGCACATTCTGGAAGTAAACATCACATCATCTGTAAAAAAAGTTGAAGTTAAAAAGACGATGATCCAAAACACACCTCAAAATCTACAATGGAATACCTCAAGAGGCACAAGCTGAAGGTTTTGCCCTGGCCCTCACAGTCCCCTGACCTAAACATCATTGAAAATCTGTGGATAGATCTCAAAAGAGCAGAGCATGCAAGACAGCCCAAGAAACTTGTAGAACTGGAAGCCTTTTGCAAGGACAAATGTGTGAAAATCCCCCAGATAAGAACTCAAAGATTATTAGCTGGCTACAGAAAGTGTTTACAAGCTGTGATACTTGCCAAAGGGGGTGTTACTAGGTACGAACCATGCAGGGCACCCAAACTTTTGCTTCGGGCCCGTTTCCTTTTTTGTCATTTTGAAAATGTAAAAGATGAAAAAAAAATGTTCTTAAAATATAAAGGGAATGAGTCATCTTTAACTTTATGCCTTTTGGAGATCATTTCATCTTCAACTTGCTTAACCGTTCACAGTAACAGCAATCCACTTTCCTTTACAATGTGAAGCAGACCTAGAATGGCTTATGTGGCTATAAAAACTAAACTCTTTGCTTGCTTGAGTGTTTAGTGTGTATGCTGCTCTCTTAGCTCTCTCAAAACACATTTTGTCTTATACTCAGTGGTCCACCTTTTGCGTAGGCAATGCAGCACCACCACACACATTTTACCTTGAAGTGAAATGTGCATAGTTTCATGCTGTTCAGTGGAAAAGCGCAACTAAACACACCCCCACACACAATCTCAGTCAAATATTTAGTACTAATACTTGTATACTAACACACAAAAATTGTATTTTTCTTTTTTAAAGTAACAAAACATGCAACACAGAATGACATTATAAGTTTTCCATACTCTGATTCATGTCCTTCTTGTCAGTAAGTAATTGACTGAGGTGCTCTTTAAGTCTGCTGAACTCTCTCTCTTTCTTCTTCAAACTGTGGTTGTACTGTGTGGCACGGCTTGCAATGATGTTCTGAAGCTTCTGAACCTGTTGAACATTTATAACAGTGTTACAGGTGTTGAACATACATTTAAAAGCATTGTAAATAATTTCATAACAAGAACATAGCTTACTGAAGCTACAGAGAACTACATGTTGCTATACAAATGTACCATATGTGGGTGCTATTATATACTGTAGTATGACTCTATAATCAATACAGAATGTAAGTGGCTTTATTACTGTCCTGTTTATAGCTAACGTCCTTACCTCCTCTTTTTCAGTTTTCAAACGTTTTTGTAAATTTCTTATATTAATTTCTAACTGCTGTTCTCGTTTACATAATTTGCCATTTTCCTTCTTGGAAAGTTCAAGCTGGTCCTAGAAAAGGGGATCAAGACACATAAGACTAAATGTTACTCACAAAACTTTAACATGAATGGCCATGTCAAAACCAAACTTTGCAGTACTTGATGCCAAAAACATTATTTGTTTGACAGTAAAACGTTGTGATTTCATGGAACTTTGAAAAAAAATTAAGCCTGATTTCCCATAGAGTAAAATAAATAAATAAATAAATAAATAAAGCTTTGTGTGTGGAGATGAAGAGATGCATGCAGTGGCATTACTGACCTTAAGCTGTGCCACTTCATGTTCATCCTCACTTCCCACAACAAAGTGATGGAGCTGCAGCAGCTCATACATGTTATTTAGGATCAAAATTATATCAAGTTCTTGATTCCTATTTGAATCATAGAAAATCGATGGCAAGCCCAGAGATGACAGCTCCTATGGATGTAAGACAGGATAGTCAGGTAAAATATTAGTCTACATTGCGAGCCATGATATATATATATACAGGGTTAGTCAAAATTATGTTAACACTAATGGATTATTTTTCTCCTGCAGATAGACGTACACCATGGGTAACAGATTAAATGGTACTGTTGCTCACTGTTTTTTGTGTGTTGAACATGATGGCGAACAGGTTGAGACCATCCTGTAAATCATCTTGCACATATGATGTATGTTTTGTGAATAAATGGTTTCTACCATTTAAGTGTTAACATAATTTTGACTAACCCTATATTTATTTATTAATTTATTTATTTTAAAGTGATCTAAATGAATGTACTTACTTTACCGATGTATTGCATGCACTCTGCGATGTTTTCCCCAGTACAGAAGACACTGGATCCACTGTAAGCTCTAAAAGGCAGAGGGGGCCTTATGGATTGGCTGTATGTCCTTGAGGGCGGCATCATGTTATTTATGTCTTCTGTACAAGTATGAAAATTAGAAGTGTTGTTCTCAGTATTTTGCAAACAACAATGCACAACTGTGTCACACAGAAAATGTAAATTAATACTGAACATTTTGAGACTGCTTTTCAAGTTCAAGTTCAAGTCAACTTTATTGTCAATAATGCCATATGTGCAGGACATACAGAGAACTGAAATTGCGTTTCCCTCTTATCCGTGGTGCAAACAGTAATAAACATGAAATATAAAATATAGGTACAAGATAAAAACTTTAAAAAGGGGGGGGGGGTATATTTACACACACAAGCTAAAGCTATCTAAGAAAAGACAGTGGTAATCCAGAAAGTATAAATATGGCAAATGTGGCAGTGTGAACAGAATTAATGGTATAAATTTAAACGTGACGAATGACAATATAAACAGATTTTGTGTTAGATGAGTTATAGTTAAGTGTATCCATATGCCAAATTATGTATCCTTAATTATAATCATAAAAAAGAGGCTGTGGGTGAAGGCAATACACGTGACACAGTTTATTGAGGTCAGGAGATATATCCATGTTTAAAATAGCACGTCAACTTTATATTTAGTCTTTTCATCTTTTTTTTCTGTTTCCACATGAGACTGACTGACTGACTGTGCAGAGCAAAAATATGTTCTTACTGAAGCTGTATAAAATTCATGTTGAAATTGCAATCCAGGACAGTCATTATAGTATTGTGTAGAGCGGGGAGACTTGGGATGGGGAGACTTGGGACAGTTTGTAGTCCCAGAAATTAACTTCTACCAATCAGGTTTTTGATTACATCAGAAGTTAGAGATTGCCCCTTAGAGTAACCTACTTCCTTTGGAGTCATGAAACTGGGCAATGTATGTGCAGTTAAATATTTTTGTCAACTGTCACATCCGCACACGTTCGCACTTGCCGTGCCTCAAACTGTCAGTCAAGTCTACACGCATTTGCGCTCTGAGCACACAGTGCACGCCGCAAGGACTAATCACTATGCACCTGTTCCGGATTAGAGGGCAATCACAGCGTGCGCATGTAAGGATTCTGAAAGCACACAGACCTTGTGAAGTATATGTGTTGTACCTAGTACCCAGCATTACCTAGCTTTGTTCTGTGTTTATGCTTCTCTGATTCTTGACTTTGTTTTGTTTATTTGGCCTCTGCCTTTTGCCTTACCTCTGATATTCTGTTTGCATCTCAAATGACCATTGCCTGTTCCCTGACTCTGTCTTCACCAAACGTTTTGATCTGTATACCTGCTTGTGTTTGTAAATAAACTCTTCCTGCAATTACATCCGTCTTCCGCCTCTATTACATGACATCAACCAGGACTTGTACAACCCCGATTCCAAAAAAGTTGGGACAAAGTACAAATTGTAAATAAAAACGGAATGCAATAATTTACAAATCTCAAAAACTGATATTGTATTCACAATAGAACATAGACAACGTATTAAATGTCGAAAGTGAGACAGTTTGAAATTTCATGCCAAATATTGGCTCATTTGAAATTTCATGACAGCAAGACATCTCAAAAAAATACTTAATTTATTTTAATTTATCTAGAAGTTTTCTCTATTTCTTTTCTCTGTTTATCTGTAATGATGCTGCTGGAATCTTAATTTCCCTGAGGGAACCCTCCCAAAGGGATCAATAAAGTTTTATCTAATCTAATCTAATCTAATCTAATCTAATCTAATCTAATCTAATCTAATCTAATCTAATAAGAGGCTGGAAAAGTTAAAGGTACAAAAAAGGAACAGCTGGAGGACCAAATTGCAACTCAGTAGGTAATTGGCAATAGGTCATTAACATGACTGGGTATAAAAAGCGCATCTTGGAGTGGCAGCGGCTCTCAGAAGTAAAAATGGGAAGAGGATCACCAATCCCCCTAATTCTGCACTGACAAATAATGGAGCAATATCAGAAAGGAGTTCGACAGTGTAAAATTGCAAAGAGTTTGAACATATCATCATCTACAGTGCATAATATCATCAAAAGATTCAGAGAATCTGGAAGAATCTCTGTGCATAAGGGTCAAGGCCGGAAAACCATACTGGGTGCCCGTGATCTTCGGGCCCTTAGACGGCACTGCATCACATACAGGCATGCTTCTGTATTGGAAATCACAAAATGGGCTCAGGAATATTTCCAGAGAACATTATCTGTGAACACAATTCACCATGCCATCCGCCGTTGCCAGCTAAAACTCTATAGTTCAAAGAAGAAGCCGTATCTAAACGTGATCCAGAAGCGCAGATGTCTTCTCTGGGCCAAGGCTTATTTAAAATGGACTGTGGCAAAGTGGAAAACTGTTCTGTGGTCAGACAAATCAAAATTTGAAGTTCTTTATGGAAATCAGGGATGCCGTGTCATTCGGACTAAAGAGGAGAAGGATGACCCAAGTTGTTATCAGCGCTCAGTTCAGAAGCCTGCATCTCTGATGGTATGGGGTTGCATTAGTGCATGTGGCATGGGCAGCTTACACATCTGGAAAGACACCATCAATCCTGAAAGGTATATCCAGGTTCTAGAGGAACATATGCTCCCATCCAAACGACGTCTCTTTCAGGGAAGACCTTGCATTTTCCAACATGACAATGCCAAATCACATACTGCATCAATTACAGCATCATGGCTGCGTAGAAGAAGGGTCCGGTACTGAACTGGCCAGTCTGCAGTCCAGATCTTTCACCCATAGAAAACATTTGGCGCATCATAAAACGGAAGATACGACAAAAAAGACCTAAGACAGTTGAGCAACTAGAATCCTACATTAGACAAGAATGGGTTAACATTCCTATCCCTAAACTTGAGCAACTTGTCTCCTCAGTCCCCAGATGTTTACAGACTGTTGTAAAGAGAAAATGGGATGTGTCTCAGTGGTAAACATGGCCTTGTCCCAACTTTTTTGAGATGTGTTGTTGTCATGAAATTTAAAATCACCTAATTTTTCTCTTTAAATGATGCATTTTCTCAGTTTAAACTTTTGATATGTCATCTATGTTCTATTCTGAATAAAATATGGAATTTTGAAACTTCCACATCATTGCATTCCGTTTTTATTTACAATTTGTACTTTGTCCCAACTTTTTTGGAATCAGGGTTGTATTTCTACACTGAAAAAAGAAAATAGTTGGACCAACTTAATTGAATTGTTTCAATTGGTAACACCTAAATGAATTAAATTCTTTGAAATTAAGTTAATGAGTTAGATTAACACAATTGATTTAAGTCACATGTACTTAATAATTCAATTGTTCTCAAATCAACGTTTTGCATTAATCCAACTTAAAATTAAGGCTTAAAGTTAAAAGGCAACTTAAAGTTTTCCATTTTTCCAACTCCATAATTTGCATAACCCAAAAGTAAAATAGTGCTCCTTTCTAACCTAATACCATGGTTTCATTAAAATTACGTTTTGTAGTAACCTTAAAATGAAATTTTAGTTTGTTAAATATAACTAAAATTACATTTTTAAGTTGGCTGAAAATCATAATCTGATGTTTTTTCATACTTTATTGTATAAATGTAAAGAACCATTAATTTTATGGCCACCAACACAGTTTTTGTGCCATCACATTACACATTTGTCCTTTTTAAAACACATATGCACAAAATGCATAAGTAACTGTTGGTAAGACCACAAACTTACTTTGTCAGCAAAGTGCAAAATAGTGCAACAATGTATTATACAAATATGCCTAACAATCTCAACTGGGGTGGGGGAAATTTCCGATTTTTAGGTTAGTCGCGATTCGGACGTGAACGATTCTGAATCGATTCACAAATGTCCAAAAATCGATTATTTAAATGCGTTGAATAAAGAAATACAGTGGCGCACAGGGGTAAACAAACATGGAGAAGGCGGAGACGTCATGACGTCAGAAGCACAGCATCACGAGAAACCTAACTGATGCAGGTTCACTCAAATGAGAATAGCAGGTTACATGTACTGAGGGAACAACGTGTAATTCCAAGTTGATATACTCCACAAATGTAAACTGCCTTCACTAAAGCAGAAATCTGAATGAAACTCACTCAGAACTTTACGTTACTTCAACTACTGCTGAAAACACTTTTTAGAGTGCAAATTCATCAGTGTACATTATACCATAGAATGAAAGTGGACTATGAAGCTTCATAGTCCACTTCCATTCTATGGTATAATGTACACTGATGAATTTGGGATTTGTTAGGAATTAAAGTATGTAGTCTCGAGTTATGATATGTCGTATCATTTATTCAATTTAAATTCTGGGGAAAAACAACTCAGGATTTTTTTTTTCAAAATGGCCAGATGGGGAGAGTTGGGACATTTTATGTTACAGGTTTATTCATATGGTTTACAAATATAAAATTGTTTAAAAATCTTTGTTAAAATGTGGGAGTGTCCCTGCATTAGGATTAAGCTTATTTCATTCCTTCTTGAGAAAGGAACTGTTTTGTCTCGTCAGGTTTTGGGTAAATAATCCATCAGTCAAGGTAATTGTTGCTGGTGATTTTAATGCTACAATAGGGATGGAATGTGATTTGAGTAAATGGCACAGTGTCGGTCAGTTTCATAATACCGATCCCACCAGCTTCAATGGCTTGCAATTAATAGAAATAGCGGAAACCAACAACCTGTTAAACACTATGTCTGCTACAAAGTCTAATGAACACAGATGGTCATTTGTGTCAAACCTGGGTTACAAACGGAGACTAGACTACATCATGGTCGAGTGGTATATGAAACAGGTGACAAAAAACTACAGGGTCTTTCCCATGCAGAGCCAGCCTTTTGAGTCTGACCATTGTGTGGTCGTAATGTAAGCCAGTTTTCCAACAAAAAGGAAGGCAAAGCAAATATTCTCTAATAAATCCACATGTGAAGTTAACCAGGACATTCGACACCTCAGAGATGACCCATTTATACAAGCTGAATACAGTGCCAGACTTGGAGCATGAACCAGACTTGTGGAACATGGATGACGTGGAGGAAATCATCATCAATACAATCAGACAAGCCTCCAAGGAAACAGTTCCCTCATTAGAAAAGGGGCCAAACCAAAAAAACATGGGTAAACCAAGAATATCAAGAGCTCTTGCTAAAGCAACGCCACGAGAAAGACTCAATTAAAAGAAGGGCCCTTGGAAATGATGTAAAGAAACTCCGTATCCAGCTTAAAAATGCCTACTTTAAAATCAAAGCAGATAAGATCAACTTAGCGAGCGAGCATCGTAATGGCGAGGAGGAATTCAGACTAATGAAACAGCACACATTGATGGAAAGATCCAATAAGCTGCTGATACCACTATCCAAGCTAGAAGACCACTTCTCTGAACACTTTGGTCCACGAACATATGAGCCCCAACCAGAATTAGAATACCCAGAAAACCATCCACCAGACGATCTTCCTGACATTGACACATCGGTCCCAGCTCGAAAATTAAAGCGGGAATGAAGAGACTCAAGAATGGGAAATGCATGGGAATGGATAAAATATATACCGAACACTTGAAATATGTGCTCTCTGAATGTTTCTTGGCATACCTTGTGCTCCTAGTGAGCTTGATATGGACATATCTTCAAGTACCAAGTCGATGGCTCACGGCAAGAATCACATCTTATCTCATTATCTCTAGCCACTTTATCCTGTTCTACAGGGTCGCAGGTAAGCTGGACCCTATCCCAGCTGACTACGGGCGAAAGGCGGGGTACACCCTGGACAAGTCGCCAGGTCATCACAGGGCTGACACATAGACACAGACAACCATTCACACTCACATTCACACCTATGGTCAATTTAGAGTCACCAGTTAACCTAACCTGCATGTCTTTGGACTGTGGGGGAAACCGGAGCACCCGGAGGAAACCCACGCGGACACGGGGAGAACATGCAAACTCCACACAGAAAGGCCCTCGCCGGCCACGGGGCTCGAACCTGGACCTTCTTGCTGTGAGGTGACAGCGCTAACCACTATACCACTGTGCCGCCCCAAGCATCACATGTCTCTACAAAAGTGGTCTGAGGTCATGTGCTGAGAATTACAGGGGACTGAGTATTATTGCAATTCTGTCAAAGATCATATCGGCGATAATTGTAGATAGACTTCATGATGCCTATGAATATATTCTACTCCCATCACAGTTTGGATTTCATACCAATAGGCCAACTAATGATGCTATCTTTATATTACATCATGTGCTTGAGAAGTCCAGTAAATCTGGGATTCCATTATTTATTGCTTTTGTTGACTTGAAAGCTGCATATGACTGAATACCATGTGAAGCCTTGATGAAATGTCTTGAAATCAGACTGAAATTGTCATGCGCCGCCCCTGACATCCACTCCGGAGATTACGGATCTCTCACTTCAGCGCCGATCTGGATCTGGGACAGGAATCCCTTCTCACCCGTATTCACGTCCTGGTTTTCACTGCTGTGTATAAATAAGCCGTTCTCAGACTTAGACTTTGGCAGAACGTCTCGTTTGCTTCTCTAGCCGTTTCTGAGCCTCTCTTGCTTCTCATGGTTTTGCTCTGTAGTTACTTTTTCTTGTTGGTGGTTTTTGCACTAGCATTCTTCTGGTTCATGTTTTTTTTGCACTAAGGGTTATTTCTGGTTCATGGTTTCTTACACTAAGGGTCTTTTCTTGTTCATGGTTTTTTGCACTAGCATTTTTGTCTTTGCCTGTCTCATGTTTTTGTCAAGTTGTTTGTCTCATTTTGTCCAGACTATTTTTACCATTTGTTTTTTGTCCTGTTTGTTTACCTTTTTGCCACGCCCTTTCTTCCCTGAATTAAATCATATTATTTATTGGATTACTGTCTGTGTTCGGCTCTTGGATCCTAACTTCACCACACCTCCATCAATCCTAACAGTATGTTCTGGCCAACATGGATCCAGCGAAACTCGCCCATCTGAGAATGGTTATCCAACAGCAAGGGACTCTCCTCAGGACCCACCAACAAGACCGACAACAAATTACCCAGAACCTCGCCACCCTGTCCAATGCACTCAACCTTCTCACCACGCAGATGCAGCACTGTCAAGCCGTGCCTACCCCTGCTCAGCCGTCTTCTACTTCAGCTCCTGCCACCGCCTTTCTCCACGAACCGAGACTTCCAGCGCCTCAGCCCTACGATGGAGAACCAGGTACTTGTAGATTGTTTTTTTCTCAATGTTCGTTGATCCTAGAGCTGAAACCTCTGGCCTTCCCCACAGAATGCTCCAGGGTAGCATATACAATAACACTCCTCACTGGCAAGGCCAGAGAGTGGGGAACAGCGGTCTGGGATGCCAATGCACTCTTTTGTTCCAGTTTCAAGGATTTCTCTGAGGAGACGAGGCGAAATTTCGATCGTTCTCTGTCCGGCCAGGAGGTGGCCAGAGAGCTCATGGAGCTGCGGCAGGGGTCCCAGTCTACCTCAGATTACACCATCGAGTTCCGGACGTTGGTGGCTTCGTGCAGTTGGAACGAGAACGCCCAGATCGACGTGTTCCTGCATGGCTTGTCCGACGCCATCAAGGACGAATTGGTATCGCGAGAACTGCTGTCAGACCTCTCCAGCTTCATGGACCTCGCCAACCGCATCAACGCTCGGATCCAGCAATGGAGGAGAGAGAAGAACCGCCCCAGATTCACCTCCTCTCCACCTTCCGCCACGTCTGTCGAACCCATGCAGGTAGGTGTCAGTGGAGGAACGACATTGCCAGCGGAGCACGGGGGCCTGCTTCTACTGTGGTCAGCTGGGACACATCTGCTGAGCCTGCCTGCTAAAAGGACGAGCTCACCAGTGAATCAAGGGGCCCTGGTGGGCAACGCTCGGAACCAGTCCCCCGCTAATCATCCTGTCATCATTATCCGTGACAACCAGCATCACCACCTCCAGGCCCTCTTTGACTCAGGGGCGGACAGGAACCTGATCTGCTCCGCCACTGCCAAGCGTCTGGGAATCCCGCTACTTGCTCTTGACGTCCCTCTCACTGTCCTGACACTCAATGGCACCGGCTTGACCAGCATCACCCACCTTACCGCCCCGCTCACCCTAAGGATTTCTGGTAACCACTCAGAAACCATTCAGCTTCACGTCATGAACAATCCCCACATGCCCATTGTCCTAGGATTACCATGGTTAATGCAGCACAATCTCCACCTTAACTGGACTAATAACACCATCCTAGGCTGGAGTCCTTCCTGCCTGGCCTCCTGTCTGAACTCCACTCTGCCTTCCACCAAACCACCACAGCCCTCAGCCAGCGAGTTTCCCGAACTCTCGCACATGCCTCTGGAATATCTGGACCTTAAGCTAGTTTTCATTAAGACCCAAGCAGTGTCCCTCCCTCCTCACAGACCCTACAACTGTGGTATCGACCTCCTGCCCGGGACAGTGCCACTCAAGGGATACCTCTACTCTCTTTCTCCCGCCGAAAGACAAGCCATGGAAAAGTACATTACCGAGTCGCTGGCAGCTGGGATCATCCCCAGCAGGGGCAGGGTTCTTCTTCGTCGAAAAGAAGGACAAGTCACTCTGCCCCTGCATTGACTATTGGGGTCTCAACGCCATCACGGTCAAGAACTGCTACCCACTACCTCTCATGACCATGGCCTTTGAACTACTCCAGGGAGCCAAGGTATTCACCAAGCTAGATCTACACAATGCATACCATCTCGTCAGGATCAGGGAGGGGGACAAGTGGAAGACAGCCTTTAACACCAACACTGGTCACTACGAGGACCTCGTGGTCCCTTTCGGCCTGACCAATGCACCCGCAGTCTTCCAGGCACTCGTTAATGACATCTTAAGGGACTTCCTAAACATCTTCATTTTCGTGTACCTGGATGCCATCCTGATTTTCTCCCGCTCCCTGGAGGAACATCGGGGTCACATCTGGCAGGTCCTCCAGTGCCTGCTAGAGAACAAGTTGTTCGTCAACCAGAAAAGAGCGAATTTCACCAGAGCTCTGTCTCGCTTCTGGGATTCATCATTTCCCCGGCAAGGATCCAGATGGACCCCCTCAAGCTTAAGGCAGTTGCTGATTGGCCCACCCCATCTTTGAGACGAGAGCTCCAGCGCTTCCTAGGATTCGCCAACTTCTACAGGCGCTTCATTCGCAACTTCAGCATGGTGGCCAGACCTCTCTCAGCCCTGACCTCAACCAAGACCCAATTCAAGTCGGGGGGAGGAAGCAGAGAAAGCCTTTTCCACACTCAAGCACAGGTTTACCACAGCACCCATTCTCACCATACCCAATCCAACCAAGCAGTTTATTGAAGAAAGAAAAGAAAAAAGAAAGAAACCTTTATTTGTCACATGCACACTTCAAGCACAGTGAAATTCATCCTCTGCATTTAACCCATCTGAAGCAGTGAACACACGCACACGCACCCAGAGCAGTGGGCAGCCACACTAGAGTGCCCGGGGAGCAGTCAGGGGTCAGGTCGAGGTCGACACTTCCGAGTCAGGGGTTGGAGCTATACTTTCCCAGAGGGCCAGTGATGACAAGGTCCACCCATGCTCCTTCTTCTCCTGCCGGCTATCCCCAGCCGAACGGAATTACGACATAGGCGACCGAGAACTAATGGCTGTTAAACTAGCCTTGGAGGAGTGGAGACACTGGCCCGAGGTGTCGGAGTTCCCCTTCCTAGTCTGGACCGACCATAAGAATCTGGAATACCTCAAGTCCTCCAAACGCCTTAATTCCCGTCAAGCCCTTTGGTCTCTCTTCTTCTCCCAGTTCAACTTCACGCTTTCCTACTGCCCACGCTCCAAGAATGGCAAACCCGATGCCCTGTCCAGGATGTTCTCCTCCCACCAAGAGGAGTCCAACCTCCCCGAGACCATCCTTCCTCCATGCTGCCTGGTGGGAGCCGCCATTCTAGAGGTTGAGACGCTCGTGCAGAAGGCCCTGGAGCAGGACCCCAGTGAAGGTAACCCCAACAACATTCCTCCTAACCATCTGTTTGTTCCCGGTCCTGTGTGTACCCAGGTGCTGCAGTGGGGTCATGGCTCCAAGCTGGCCTGTCATCTGGGAGCTGCCCAAACCCTGGCACTCATCCAGCAGCGCTTTTGGTGGCCATCCATCAAGGAGGACGTCCAGGAGTTCGTGGCACCCTGCGACACATGCTCCCGGAACAAGACAGCCAATCGACCTCCTGCCGGCTTGCTAAGACCCCTCCCGACTCCACATTGATCTTGGTCTCACATCACCCTGGACTTCATCACAGGACTCCCCAACTCAGGTGGCAACACATGCATTCTCTCTGTCATTGACCGTTTCTCCAAGACCGTTCATTTCATCCCTCTGCCCAAGCTCCCCTCAGCCAAAGAAACCACTGAACTACTCATCCAGCACATTTTCCGTCTACATGGACTGCCCACTGACATCGTTTCTGACCGGGGTCCTCAGTTCACTGCGCAATTCTGGAGGGCTTTCTGCAAACTCATCGTGGCCACCTGTAGTCTCTCCTCAGGCTTCCACCCACAGACCAACGGCCAGGCAGAACGGGCGAACCAGGCTTTGGAGGTTGCACTCAGGTGCATAGCGTCCAGGGATGCCAGTTCTTGGAGTAAGTACCTACCTTGGATCGAGTACGCTCATAACACTCTTCCTTCATTTGCCACAGGTCTCTCACCCTTCCAGTGCTCCCTAGGTTACCAACCACCACTCTTCCCCAACCAAGAGGAGGAGGTCGCCGTACCCTCTGCCCAGATCTTCATACAATGCTGCAGGAGGACGTGGGCATTGGCCCGGAGAAAATTCATTCACTCTGCCCTAGCATCCAAGAGGCAGGCCGACAAACACCGCTCTAAGGCGCCCACATACCGGGTGGGGCAACGAGTCATGCTCTCCACATGCCATCTGCCACTCAGAACCGTCTCCCGCAAGCAGGTACCTAGGACCCTTCCTCATCAAAAAGGTAATCAACCCATGTTCCATCAGACTGGCACTACCACTCACCATGTGACGCATCCACCCCATGTTCCACGTGTCACAGCTTAAACCTCTGGTCTCTCGTTCTTTGCAGTTCCTTCCTCACTGCATGTGTGAGATCCCGACTCTTGTACAGTGTACAGACATGGCAACTTACTACGAAAGAAGTCACAAAGATCGAGGTTGTATGGAATTGGATTCCTGAGGAAGATGGTGAAGGGTGGATACAGAAGACAGAAGGATGATGATAAACAGGATTGGACTTTCAAACTCTCAAATGCAGACCTACACTGCATTACTGAGACAAAACCAATCAAGTCCTTCTGCTTATACCAGTGCTTAAAATACCTGACGCATGTCTGCAGGATGGATAACAGAGACATAAGGAAACAGACTTTTTGACGAACACTCCCAAAGTTGGATGAGGTTGGAGAGACTGTTGGGGATAGATGCTCCACAGATAAGGAGAATGATGATGGATAGGACAAAATTTCAGCATCTATTGGATACAATAGATGCACCCTAAGGAGTCACAATCTCCAGAAAAGGGAACACGATGATGATGATGATGACTTTTTTTTTATCACTGTACCAGCATTGTGTGTTCATACAGTTCACTTGTGATAAGTTTTGATAATAAACAAAAAATTAACATGTAGGTCTAGGTATTTTATTTGTGTTCCACGTCTCCCCGCTCTGTCCCAAGTCTCCCAACACAATGTCCCACGTCTCCCCTCAATGTCTCATGCCTCGCTGCAAAAATATAATGACAGAAAAAGTGAAGTCTGAAGGTCAGTATATGTGACAAGCTGAGAAACTAATGTTGTGTTAAGAGGGTCGAGTAAATAAATACTCTCTAATGCAATATGAATGTGATGCTACCTGCAAAGAATTTCACACAATTTACAAAAGCTGAAAACTTGTCCCAAGTCTCCCTGCTCTCCCCTACTGTATTTGGTATTATACTGTATAAATACCATCATAACATAACATAACATAACATAACATAACATAACATAACATAACATAACATAACATAACATTATATGTAGACCTATAGGAATATTCGAGCATCATATTACCAAACTATGAATCTGTTATTCTCTCAGGCTTCAATATATCAAATCTAGAAATCCAGATTTATCCAGGACACAATAATTAAGTGGTCATGGTGTGTCAAGCACGAAAGAAAGAAAGAAAGTCAGGATAAACACCAACACTTACAGTATTACAAGAAGGCATATGTAGCATAATCTGATCTGCTGCAACTAGTCAGTAGCTATTATCTATGTAAAGACAATCAAATCGTCTTAATGCAAATAAAACAAATGCTTTAATGTGCATATGAAATCTGTATGTGCTTCACCTCGCCAAAGAAATCAGGTCAAGGAGAAGATGAAAGCAGTTTCTGCGACACAGCCTGTATCCACTCAAACCAGCTCACTACAGTTCATTTCGCAGTAACCGCACTCGTTGTGTTCATACAGCCGACTATGATGATGCGCAAATTGACTGAAGAGTCAGTCGTAATTATGATCAATTCACTTACTTGTTGTTTTTTGTCTGCACTGGAGAAGAACAACACCATGATCCACTAGTCTGGAGCAAATAACACCGACAGAGATTTGACATGCAGGGTGCAGAAAACGCAGAAAGCTTTAAAAACCGTGCGTTTTAATGTTGCATGCAAGTGTAGGCGCGCAAATCCAGTTCAACAGCTGCTTCCTGTTCAGCAGCTGTCAGTGAAACACGGAGGCTCATCTGAGCATCTGCGCTGTGTGGCCAGAACAGCAGGGCTGCCATTGGTCGTCTCTCTCCTCCTCCAGTGTCTCTGATTGGAGATCATGCAGAGCAAAATAGAGGAGAGCGGGGACCTTGGGACAAGTTTTCAGCTTTTGTAGATTGTGTGAAATTCTTTGCAGGTAGCGTCACATTCATGTTGCATTAAGCCTCGGTCACAACTGGCCGTGCGTGCTCCTACGGCCGATCTACGTGCAAAAAACGCAAGAAACGCACGGAGGGCGCGCGTGTGACGTGCTGATTTTTGAGCCGTAGACTGGCCGCAGACCGGCCGCAGAGGTTCTTTGTCATGTCAAACAAACTCTACGGGCGCTTACATTTTTTTCAGGTTGCAAGACAAACTTACAGCCTCGTGTGTCTTCCGTACAGCCGACGTGCGTCTTTCATACGATTTGCTGGTGTCAGGTTTGGGCAAAATGTCAATTTTTTTCGTACGTCGCACTTGCGGACTCCGTATGTGTGTCGTGCGCCCCACATACGTAATTAGCGCGGCCAACGCACTTTCAGATATTTCGTACGTCATCCATGCATGTCGAGTAAGTTGGCCGTGCATTGGCCGTATGGCGAGAGGGCATCAATCGCACAAAAACTTGGGTATATAAAGCTGCAGGGGTGCCTACGGCCATTTGTACACGTAGGCTTTAATTGAGAGAAAATCCAATTTCATTTCATTGCATTGCTTCAATATGCCAAAGGCAAAAGGGAAGAGGAGGATAGAAAAGGTGTCGGAGACGGAGGAGAGAGAGATGGCGGCAGAGAGGGAGGAGAGAGAGAGGACAAGGAGCAGTGAGGAGGAGGATGAAGACCACGACAGTGGCCAGCAGGCCAGGAGTTTGTCATACTCTTTCATCGTAGCAGATGAGGAGAGGTTGGTAGATTTTTTTCCATGCCAACCCTTGTTTCTACGACAAGACTTTGGACCTGTACAGCAACGTGTTGTGTGTAGTTCATTGCTACTGAACTACACACAACTGGTGAGTCTTGACCTGCTAAATACTAATTATGGTGCTGTTTTGGCATTTTCTTAGTAAAAATCCAACGTCGTTGGTACGCACAACGTACAGATCATGCACAGTTCTTGCAACCTTCATACGAAGCCTGCATGGAATGCACGGTCAGTACGATTAGTGCACGTTTGAAGGACGTTGGTCTTACAACTACATGCGTTGGCTGTACGAATGAAGCGACAGCCGTACGTCCGAGCAGCCTCAGATTTCGTGCGTGGTATGCACGTTCGACTTCCAGGTTGTACGCTGGGTGCGCGGTGATCTTACCCCTTCATGATCACCACAACTACGTTCTCCATGAACAAAAAAATGCAGCGATTTGGGAAAGGCCAAAAATCGCATGGCCAAAAAATCGTACGTCTGGTTGTGACCGAGGCTTAGAGCAGGAGTGTCAAACATATGGCCTGCGGGCCGGATCTGGCCCGCTAGATGGTTTAATCCGGCCCCAGACTTGTAGAGAAAAAATTTCTAAGGATGTCAAAAAAAAAAAAAGTAACTCTCTAGCCCATTCCTGTGACGACTTGTGAATTTTTAAAGAAATAACCGAAATGCTCAATTCAGCCGCTAGGGGCAGCCAAAAAAAGCAGTACTGACATAACAAGAGATCAGGAAATAAACAGCACATTTTAGCAACGTGCCCAGATATGCTGTCTGATTCCATGAATGGCAGTCTTGCCTCACTACTATTAAGTTGCTATCAAAATTATCAAGAGTGATACCCCCATTACCAAAATGTCTTTGTCAAAAAGAAGAAAAGTTGACGTAGAGTGCAGAGTTTTCCAGGAAAAATGGACTGAGTATTATTTATTCACAGAGGTGAATACAAAACCAGTGTGCTTGGTATGTAATCAACAGGTTGCAGTGCTCAAAGAATATAATATTCAACACCTCTATGAGACTCATCATAAAGAAAAATTTCACAATTTGTATGGACAATTAAAAAAAGAGAAGATAAACGAACTGTTAGCTGGTCTGAAGAAACAGCAGTCTGCATTTACTCACAGCCGTGAGGTCAGTGATGGAGCAGTGAAAGCTAGCTACCTTATTGCAAACGAGTTGGTGCAAGCATCCAAGCCATTTTCTGATGGTGAACTTGTGAAAAAATGCATGCTGAAGGCTGCAGAAGTTGTGTGCCCTGAAAAGCAATCTGCCTTTGCCAACATTAGTGTGGGGAGTTGGTTCAGGTTGTCAGATGTAAAAATGTATTCATTCAACTGTATAAAAAGTTGTTTGAAGTGAAATGCATTTTGTTTCAAATCCATTGGCCTCTCTGTGAATAAATGTGTAATAATCTAGATCCCTTGTGATCAGTGATTATGTAGGCTACAAATGTAGGCTGAAGCATAAAGCATAGCCTACTGAAAAAACAATGCTAAAGATTTGGAGTTGACAAAGGTTATTTTGCAATTATTTTACTGGTCCGGCCCACTTGAGATCAGATGGGCTGTATGTGGCCCCTGAACCAAAATGAGTTTGACACCCCTGCATTAGAGAGTATTTATTTACTATACCCTTCAACCATAACATTAGTTTCTCAGCTTGGCACATAAACTGACCTTCGGGCTTCAGTTTTTCTGTCATTATTTATACCCTCGCTCCGAAGAAGCGGGTGGGGTGGGGTGTCCGTCCATATCTCCGTCCATCCGAAACACCCTTTTTCTCAGCAAGCACAATCATAGCCACTTGGTACTTGGTACCAAACTTCAGCTTGGGGTTCTATACCATATATACCGTTTTCAGGTCTGTCGCACATCAACTTCCTGTTTACTGACTGAATGTATTAACGAAACATATAGGGTGGATTTAGAAAATTTCCATAACACTTTTCTCAGCAACTACAAAACAAAATTGCTTGATATTTGGTACCAAGCTTCAGCTTGGGGTTCTATATCGTGTGTATTGTTTTCAAGTCTGTTGCACATCGACTTCCTGTTTACCGACTGAATGTATTTATGAAACATATAGGGTGGATTTATAAAATTTTTAGTAGTGTTCAGAAATCAGACACAGTCTCAGTGTCTGTCAGTCTAGGCTGAAAACATATCTGTTTAGTCAAGCCTTTTGTGAATAGTGTTTATGAGGTAAAGGAGTAGATCTGGAGGGTCCTCAGACATAGAGTGTTTGGATGTATGGATGCTGTCAGTCCCCCACTTGCTTGCTCACTCGAGTTTGTTGACAGTGTAGTGGCTGGCTGCTTTATGTCCCGGGGCTCCCTCATGCCTCATGCCCCTTTTAGTTATGCTATAATAGTCAGTTTTGCCAGAGTCCTTGCTTGCACTCTACACAAAATGTATACTGTTTCTACTTATTCCGGTGACATTGGGCATACCTAACAATCTGTGTGTGTGTGTGTCGTCCCCCCCCCCCCCCCCCCCCCCCCCGTCTGTCCCTCTGAGTTACATGTCAATCCTGAGATCGAGATGCTGGCCTCTTCTGCTCCTCAGACCTGCCTGATCCATCCTGATGCCCTGTGTCTGGTCGGAGTCTCATCACATCACTCCTGTGGAGGACGGCCCCATATGGACAGTTGAAAGTCACACTTGGAAGATACTCTGGGCACTTACAGTAATTCTTTTATGGCTGAGGACTACAGTTGACTTGCTAACTTTAGGACTGCAGTTGTCATGAACAGTTTTGCACTCAAGTTTCCATCAATGAAGAGTTTATAACATCAACGAAACTGACTTCATGTTAAAACTGTTAATGTTATAATCATGTTGTCTGTTGTCGCCCAAATGAGGACGGGTTCCCTTTTGAGTCTGATTCCTCTCAAGGTTTCTTCCTCATGCTGTCTGAGTAAAGAGCAGTGCCACCATCGCCACAGGCTTGCTCATTGGGGATAGATTAGGGATAAAATTAGCTCATGTTTAAAGTCATTCAAATTCTGTAAAGCTGCTTTGCGACAATGTCTATTGTTAAAAGCGCTATAGAAATAAACTTGACTTGACTAAATTTTTGTAATATCTTTCTCAGCAACTACAAATCACAACTCACAAATCACACAGACAGTTTACCAGGATGCTGTTTGAAATCCCTGGGGAGAACACTGCTCTTTACTTAATTGTTTCAGGGTTAATTATTTGTTGAAGTCACCATTCATAATAAGTGTCCTATTCCTTCGATTGCTTGCATTCTGATATAAGCGAGAGCAGGGGTATATGTAAGTGAGCTCACAGTTGATCTTGTTTTTTGCAGGGAGACATGAGACATTGAGGGGAGACATGGGACATTATGTTGGGAGACTTGGGACATAGTGGAGAGACATTGAACACAAATACCTACTTTAATCCTACATGATTAATTTTTATTTATTGTCAAAACTGGTAACATATGAACTGTGTGAACACAATGCTGGTACAGCTATAGAACAATGTCAGTTTAACCAAATCTTCTTCTTCTTGTTCTTTCAGCAGATCATCATGCTCTGCATATTTGCTTTGACAGAGGTTGGCCTTCCTGATGCAACCCTCCCTAATCTATCTGAGCTTGGATCAACACTAAGTATGCACTGACTTGTGCAACCACAGTGGCTGGATATTTTTACCTAATCTGCATGACTTTGAACTGTGGGAGGAAACCCACACAGACACAGGGAGAACATGCAAACTCCACACCAAAAGGCCCCTGTCAGTCATGAGGTTTGAACCTGGAACCTTCTTGCTGTGAAGTGACAGTGCCAACAACTGCACCTCCACGCCGCCCCCAATTACCCAAACCTGACTAGACAAAACACTTCCATTCTCAAGCAGGAATGAAATAAGCTTAATCCTCATGCAGGCACACACCCATATTTTTAATAAAACATTTTTAAACAATGTTATATTTGTAAACCACAAGAAAAACCTGTACCATGAACTGTCCCAACTCTCCCCATATGCCATCAAAAAAACACCTTTAATATTTTCCACAGAATGTAAGTTAAATAAATAATGCTATATATGGTAATTCCAGGCTACAATTCCTAACAAATCCCAAATTCACCAGCGTACATTACACCATAGAATGGAGGAGGACTACAAAGTAGAAAATACAAGTTTTGGTTGACAAAAACATTTAACTGCACAGACCTTACTGCAGTGTCCAGCTTCATAGCTCCAAAGAAAGCAGATTATTCTAAGGTGCAAAATCTAACTTCTGATGTCATCTAAATGTCTGTGATGTCATGTAATCTGATGTCATGTGCCTTGCGCCATGGGTCACTTTTCATCTAGTTTGATGGCTCCATTAGGTCCTTGAATCACTTACATAAAAACAAACAAAAAAAACCCCCCAAAAAACCCTGATTGGTTGAATTTATAGGAATACAAACTGTCCCAAGTCTCTCTGTCCCAAGTCTCCCCACTCTTCCTTATGATTTGTACACATTAAAAAACATAATAATAATGTGAAATTATTATTATTATTATCATCACTAGTAATTATTGCCTGTGAACCTGATTTTGATTATGTTTGATTAGTGCTGATTGCAAGGTCCCATACAATCGAAACTCTGAGGCGAGTCAGGGAGGAGATTCCCCACCGAGGCTACACCGAGGTGTGTTAGTGTGAGCATGTAGCCTATGGGAAATGAATAGTGTGTTGGATTAGCACTAATCCCATGTTTTGGAAAATCGAGAATGTTGTCTTGGACCCTTCTGGGGCATCACCAATCCATGTGCAAAGTATGGAGTATGTGCATCCAGCCATGTCAAGTCAAGTTTATTTGTATAGCGCTTTTAACAGTAAACATTGTCACAAAGCAGCTTTACAGAATTTGAATGACTTAAAACATGAGCTAATTTTATCCCTAATCTATCCCCAATGAGCAAGCCTGTGGTGACGGTGGCAAGGAAAAACTCCCTCAGACGACATGAGGAAGAAACCTCGAGAGGAACCAGACTCAAAAGGGAACCCATCCTCATTTGGGCAACAACAGACAACATGACTATAATATTAACAGTTTTAACATGAAGTCAGTTTCGCTGATGTTATAAACTCTTCATTGATGGAAACTTGAGTGCAAAACTGCAGTCCTAAAGTTAGCAAGTCAACTGTAGTCCTCAGCCATAAAAGCATTACTGTAAGAGTCCAGAGCATCCTCCAGGTGTGACTTTCAACTGTCCTCATGGGGCCGTCCTCCACAGGAGCGATGTCAATTTGCATAGATGAACAGACAGAGAGACAGTCAGCCTTCCTTTCATAGTATAAAATATTTTGCTTGGACTTTTCTTGTACTTATTTTATATCATGATATATAGCGAGTTATAGTTATATCACCACACATTAGTTAACACACTTTAAACCTAACTGTGGAAATGACTGAATGAAATACTAATTAAATCATCACACCCATATGGGCTTGTTAAACATCTCATGTCAAAACCATGGGTATTAATATGGAATTAGTTTCCCCTTTCCTACAATAGTATCCTCCAATCTTCAGGGAAGTCTTTCCACTACATTGTGGAGTGTGGCTGTGGGGATGTGTTCATTCTGCTACAAGAGCATTAGTGAGGTCAAACAATGTCGTCGTGTGAGAAGGCCTGGCATTTCAATTAATCTCAAAGGTGTTCAGTGGGGTGAGGTCAGGGCTTTTTGCAGGTTAGGACACTCAGGTTCTTCTACTTCAACCTTGGCAAACCATGTCTTCATGGAGCTCGCTTTGTGTACGGGAGCATTGTCATGCTGGAACAGGTTTGGGTGTCTTAGTTCCAGTGAAGTGAAATTGTAAAGCCACAGCATACAAAGACATTCTATACAATTGTAAGATTTCAACTTTGTGGTAACAGTTTAGGGAAGAACTTTTTTATGGGTGTGATTTCAGGTGTCCATGAACTTTTGGCCATATAGTGTACTTTGTGACCAGTTATGCTGAACTGGAAAACAAAGTGAAAAATAAGTTGAAGTGGATACTTGAAGAGAGATCTGGGACCACTCCTCTGTGCAGAACATTTTAGGATCCTTTGTGGTCGAAGGTTTTTGCATGTGGACTTTGAACTCTACAATTCAGACCATTGGATTTCAGTAGGCTCCAAATCTGAGATGATCCAAGATGGAGATGGTCATTGCAAAGCACTGATTTCAACAATATATTTAAAACACTTGTTGTGGCTCTAATAGTGCATTATACAAATTAAGTGAAGACATACAATGTCAATTTTTTAAGCAGTTTGGAATTACGAGTCAACAAAAATTACATGGTACCTGTTTGTGAAATAATGATTAGGCACAGAATATTGCACCACCTTCTTCTTCTTACTACTACTACTACTACTACTACTAATAATAATAATAATATCTGTGACACATTGTAGCATAGTCTACAGATCAGAAATTTTTAATGTAATTACAACAACATGCCATCATAATCAATCAGTTCAATTTTCAACTTTATCAATAAGCTGTACGTGAATACTACAATACTTAACATCACAGTTAATAATCAGGCAAATTGTAAACACATATTAACAAAATACTTTAGTCAACCACTGGAAAATTGTTTCTAAATGCACAATGACACTAAGAAATGTGCCTCATTTTAGAAGACCAAAAGCTGGTATATGAAACTTAAAAAAAAAAAAAAGATATTGACTATCATTATAACAAAACAGCAAAAATACAGTCTAAAACTTGGTGTTTACGCTGCTGAAAGACACCTTGGAAAGCATTAAAGTGTTGTTCAAAGTTGGAGCTGTCAGTTTTGTAAGGGTTAATCACATATCAGTCCTTATACCACAACCAAGATGGTTTGGCTCCTCCAGTATTGTGGCAATGTAACAAATGCCAACCACTGTAATATCCTGTGGTGTAAATGGTGTTCAAGCTAGTACTTCCTAAGAGAAGGACAATGAAAGGGACATTCATAGAGATAAGATAAGAGTGCCCCGCGATGACCTGGCGACTTGTCCAGGGTGTACCCCGCCTCTCGCCCATAGTCAGCTGGGATAGGCTCCAGCTTGCCCGCGACCCTGCACAGGATACGCGGTTACAGATAATGGAAAAACGGAAAGAGAAGAGCTTGTTGCAGGTGACGGGGATTCACTTTGTTATGGTCCCGCTCTGTTTGCGCATGGCCACCCTGACCTTTACAAAACATGTCATTCTTCAAGCAATATTTCCACAGAGGTTGCCAAATCCAAGAATGTTACAATGACAATTACATACGTTGTTACTTCCAATACATTAACATCACCTCATAGTTTTAATAGTAAATCACATACATACAGAGTATATACCTACAATACCTTACATAATCATCGTACCAACATGACAATTAACATCACTACTATTGTACAGAACATGACAATGAACATAACTTGTGTAGAGTTTGTGGTTAGTTGCTAACTGGGACAGGCCCTTTCTGCTGCTCATCATCATTAAGTAGATCTGTGGGGCCCCTTTTTGTTTCTAGCCACCATGTTGTCATCTCCCCTTTGCCCTGTAAAACAAAGAACAGGCAAACAGTAAATCTCCACTGATACTACAGCACATAGAAAAACATTGGTGGGAAGGAAGGTGGGTGGATAATAAACGTGGTTGTAGAAGCCAGCTGAAGGCAGGATTTACTTGCTATGGGAATTCAGAAAACGTGGGTGCCTCCATTTTCTTTTCTTTTTTTTAGCAACAAGCGAGCCAGCTAACTGTGATGAATGATGTATAATTTCTTCTTCAAAACAGCAATCTGTATAGTCACTGTTATAGATTTAACAAGCAAACATATCTTGATGTTGATTGAGCTAAAGTAAATACTCGTTTAAAGGTAAGAAGTGCCACACCGTTTACTGCTGATGCTGTGAGGAGCCATGCTGATTTGATATCACTTGCTGACTTGAGATCATCCTGTGTTCCTGAGTGGCCCTGTGGGGCCACTTTTTTAAATTTAATTTTTTCCCCACCATAACCCCAAAATACTAAACCAAACACTAAACGCGACAGAAACTGTTCGCAAATATCTCTTACTGAGATCATCCTGAGTAGGAATTTCAAGTTGAGGGAGCACTTTCTTTGGGTTTTTTCCGAATCAGACTTTGGATATTACCAGTTACGACCTTTAGTCAAATGCAATACTACCCTGTGGGCCACTTTTTAAATTTAATTTTTCCCCCACCATAACCCCAAAATACTAAACCAAGCACTAAATGCGACAGAAACTGTTCTCAAATATCCCTCATATTTAAAAAATAAATAAGTAAAATCAGTGAAAGCTGTTACCTTCACATTCAGAGTGCCACGGCAGACCAACACATATCCTCCGATAGTGTGCAGCAAATCAGCTGTAGATTCACTACACTGAATCTTTAAAGCTGCAAGATGTATGAGATTGACACTGTAAAAGTATTGTTGTGAAAAAGGTGATAAATGTATTAAATTACCCCGTAGGTAATCATATGAAGAAAAAAATATTAAGAACTGTGCAACCGTGTATATTTTTATTAAATTGTCAGTGATGAATGTAAATCTGAAACCTATGTTGTCCACATTAACAGTGTATAATAGTCATTAAAGCACACACCACATAGTATCAGTGGCTGTCGTGTATGTAAAACATTGACCCTTGTTTCAGTTACCTTCACAGGTGGACTCCATGCGGGATGCTGTGTTCACAGTGTCTCCAAATAAACAGTAGCGTGGCATTTTGGTGCCAACCACTCCAGCCACTACAGGCCCTGTAAAGGCCAGATCAAACACTGCTGTAGCTACTATACATACACTCACCAGCCACTTTAATAGTAACACCTGGTGCAATTTTCCAATCAGTCAATCATGTCTTAGCAGCACAATGCATAAAATCATACAGGTCAAGAGTTTCAGCTAATGTTCACATTAAACATCAGAATGGGGAAAAAGTGATCTCAGTGACATGGCAGACCAGATGGGCTGGTCTGAGTCTTTCAGAAACTGCTGATCAACTGTGATTTTTTACAGTCTCTTGAGTTTATGCAGAACCGTGTGGAAAAAAAAAAAACATCTGTATGCAGTGAGTGGCAGTTCTGAGAAAGGAAACACCTGGTTGATGAGAGAGGTCAAAGGAGATTGGCCAGACTGTATCGAACTGACAGGAAGGCTTCGGTAACTCAATTAACCACTCTTTACAGCCATGGTGAGCAGAAAAGTATCTCAGAACAGATAACACATCAAACCTTGGGGTAGATGGGCTACAAAGGCAAAAGACCACATAGGTCCAGAAGTCCACTCCTATCAGCTAAGAACTTTAATCTGAAGCTACAGTGGGCACAGACACATCAAAACTGGACATTTGAATGTTGGATAAACATCACCCATTCTGTGTAAACTCTAGACAACAGCCTTTTCCCATTCTGATATCTGATGCGAATATTAACTGTTGTTTACCTCTTTCTGCATGATTTATGCATAGTACTACTGACACAAAATTGGATAACTGGCCAACTGGATTAAGGGAAATACGCAAAAGAGAAGTAATTTTCCAAGACCAGTTTGACTTCCTTGACTGCAAAACAGAAACCATTTTAATAACACAAGAAAGGTTGATGATACAAAGTCAACTTGGGCAGTTAAAGCAAATAAAATGTGAATGCTAATTTACTCTTTGAAAGGAAACAGAATCTAGTTCCGTCATGTGACAATAAGGGCATGGTACATTTCTAGAGTATAACAATGCCTGGGGCTGTTTATGAAGATATGCCATAAAAGTACTGGTTGCATGTACTTCAGATGTAGTATAAAGACATACTGTAAACCAGTGAGTCACAGTGGTTTCAGCAACGGATTCTACAAGCCACTATGAGGGTTGTATAACAGTCTGTTGTAGAGGGAGTTCAAGGAGATAATATTAGTGTAAAAACATACTGACCTGAGTGTATGCCAGCTCGTATCTTCAGCTGGGTAGTAGGCTTGTGTGGGATTTTAAATGCATGGCAAATGCTGATCAAATCCAGGGCCATGCTAGCAATTTCGCCTGCATGATTGATGCCATTCTCATTTGGTACACCAGATACTACCATATCTGAAAGGTTGGTTAAATAAATAAATAAATAAATAAATAAAGGGTGTCAGTACCTGAATATAATCTTATCTACAGTCATATGAAAACAGGAAATCATCTCATATGGGTAGAGATGAAAGTAGCAAAAATATTCTTGTTGCCAGACTTACATGCATCTCCAATAGTTTCCACTTTGTACACGTCATAGTTGTCAATGATGTCATCAAAAGTGGTGTAAAGTTTATTGAGAAAATCCACTACCTGGTGGGGAGTGCTGGAGCCAGATAGCTGAGTAAAACCTACTATGTCACTACCCGAGAGAAGAAAGTTATAGACAAGTAATTATGTAGAAGGATCAAACTTAGCTATCACTTGTGCATGGACCTTTATTTAACAGTACCAGCTGATCACTCATTATTATGCTACTTGCCTGAAATAAACAGTAGCATTAGTGTAGCTTTGTGGCTCCGCTGTGCGTCCTTGTCTAAGATCATCAGCCACTGGTTTAGGTAGCATACCTATCACATAATGAAATCAAAATTAATCTTCTTAAGCAGAATAATATAAACTTAGGACTATATTAATTTATTTAACTGTGTTGCTGTCTAAGCTTTACAAAGCAATTTCCTACAATGGTTCTCTTGACTGACAAAAATAAACACCTCATGTCTAACTTGGAATAACAAAAGAAGCTTTTATCTTTCCACTAGATGGCGACTGTAGAACAACACTTGGTGAGACATGAACAAGTGATTTTAGGAGCTTCATGCTTGCTTTAATTACAACCACCAACAAAGTTGGTCGAGATGTTTTCGCTGTCGTTTGTTTGTTTGTCTGTCTGTCTGTTCCCAATGTAACTCAAAGTAGTGAATGGATTTTAATGAAATTTTTAGGAAATGTGAACCATAGGCCATGGAACAATTTGATTAGATTTTGATGCAAATCCAGATATGTATGCAGAGCCAGGATTTTTTTTTTGGCCTGTTCCCAATTTAACTCAAAAAGTAGTGAATGGATTTTTGTGAAATTTGGTGTACAGTTTTAACATTATCCTAGGTTCAAGTGATTTGATTTTGATGTTGATAATGTGTGGCTTGGTGGTGATATGCACTCTACTAAGTGCCCTTCTAGCTTGATATATGAAGGAGGACTAATGAGAAAGCACTCTGGATGTACTATAAAGCAGGCGGTCTGTCTTCTGTTTCTCTTGGAGAAGATCTTGGGTTCTCTCAGCAACAATGGCCTCCAAATGCTTACTGTATTTTTCCATCTAGAAGCATAATACAAAGATATTATTCCAACTGACAGTAATATTTACATTGGCAATCAACAGAAATAAAAATGATATGTGAAGGTTGATACTTTCTTTGCAATACTGGACATTATTTTACATACGGGACCCTTTTTCAATGGAATAAAAACAAGTATTCTATTCCCTTCTAGCAGGTTTCATTAATTTGGTTTGATAGCATGCAATATTGTTAGTATATCGCTTATCCTACGTGTATTACATCACTCTACCCAATGGAGAATGAGCGTTGAACATGGTTTACGATAATGTATGGTTGTTAAGACAACATGACATCACATGTTGGAGCTGATGCGCATATTCAATGAGAAAGTTTTCTCCTGTGCATGCACAGAAGCATTTCTTTGTTCGACAGCGGCACCCACAGTAAACTGTAAACTGTTGCAGTGAACTGAAAATGCCATAAGATACGTATTACACGTAAAACTTCCATGCTAGTGAATGACTGACAATTTGTCAACCCTGTTCTTAACTTTTTGTAAAATCTATAATTGTTCCATCATATAATAATAATAATAATAATTTTTTTTCATGGTATATCAGATATATTCTATTCAGCTACTTGTCTTCGACTTGTTCAATATTATGCTAGCTGATATACCACAAAAAAAGCCAGCCAATATTATTTAAATATTGAATAAGATGCCGTTAATTGTGTTATATTATAGATGCTTACCAGGTTCATCATCATATCAACGGGACTGACTTTGTGTGGGTTCATTTTATCCAGCATCTTTTTCACCTGCTCAAACGTTGGCCTGGTGGTGACACTGTGGGACCAGCACTTCTTAATCAACTATAATTATGATAATGCACAGAGATGAAGTGAGCTTCCCCCTCCCCCCCAATGCAATCTATGAACAATATCAGAGAAGCCACAGAGCAAATTCTTTATTTGCCAAAGGGAATGTGTTTAAATCCACAATGTTGTGTAGCTATATAATACATTGAATTTTGGAATTTGCAACATTTTTTTTTATGTTTCAAATGTGAATTTATGATTAAATGTGACATGGTCGACCTTTTCTTCATGTCATCAACCACAGTTGTTCTGTTTTATTTTGCACCACCTGGATAATCAGGAACAAACCTCACAGTACTCCACTTGATTAGGACAATCACTGTCTGATTTCCCAGCTTTCAGTTCAGGAAGAGGTGGGCGCCACATAATATCAAGCTTCACAGGTTCGGTTTGTGCCTGCCACAATTTCAGGAAAAAAAAAACAACAACCAGTTACCATCCACAGCCTAATACTTGCCTGATATTGATTCCGCTACTCCTCAATACTTACTGAGATAAGGTCACTGCGTGTGGCTATCTCCACCAAGATAATGGAATAGCTACAGACATAAAAAAAAAAAAGAAAAATATTGATTTCAGACCATTAACAGTATTTTATTTACTCTTTGTTTTAGGAGACTCCAGGATGTACACTCAGGATGCTGTCTCTCTTCAGGTGTGTGTTTTAGTGATAACAATATTTAATGTACTGTAAAACCAAATATTGAGTTTTCTGGACTGAGCTATTGTATGGTACTTACCTGGTAAAGTATATTTCCAACAAAAATGTACTAGAAGTGCAAGCATGGCACCTTCTTTTTTTTTAAAAAATCCATTATTTTCTATAAGTTAATCTACTCAATACATTAGATGTAAATTACATGACTAATGTTGACTCAAGTCTTCAAAGTATTTACAATGCAATAAGTCATAGATAGTGATATTACTTGTTATTTTTCATATATATATAAAAGACATGTTAGCAGAGGTATACTGTGTATGGCTGTATGTTCAATCAATCAATCAAATTTTATTTATATAGCCCTTTACAATAACCAAAAGGTACCCAAAGTGCTTTACATTGAAGCCATAAAACAGAACACCAAAACACATAAAAACACAGGTTTTGACTGCAGAAGGTGCCACCGTGTTGCAGATTACCAACAGCCTTTCAGAAGTACATGAAATAAAACGGACGAAACGAAGCACCCCTCAAAAACAAGACTCCCCTAGTCAGGATTGAATGCCAATCTAAAAAAGTAGGTCTTCAACTTTGATTTAAAAAGGCCGGGATCAATAGTGATGCGAATGTCGGGGGGCAGATTGTTCCACAGTCTGGGAGCAGCGGCAGCAAAAGAATGATCACCCCACTATCTCGACCTTGGAACTTCTAACAGAAGCTGACCCAAAGAACGCAGGGCCCTACCATGATCATGAATAGTTAAAATCTCAGACAAGTAAGAGGGAGCCAGGCCATTGATGGCATTAAAAACAAACAACGGAAGTTTAAAATCAATTCTAAAATGGACTGGAAGCCAATGGAGTGATGACAGCACAGGAGTAATGTGTTCACGTCTAGACATGCTTGTTAAAAATCGGGCCGCAGCATTCTATACAAGTTGAAGACGTAAAATTGAAGACTGGCTGAGGCCAACATACAGGGCATTACAATAGTCCAGTCTCGAATTGATAAATGCATGAATTGCCTTCTCGAGATCCTACCGACTGAGAAACGGCTTCGCTTTGGCCAAGAGACGAAGTTGAAAAAAGCTTGTTCTAACAACAGAACTAATCTGTTTATCAAATTTAAGCCCACTGTCAAACGTTACCCCAAGATTTTGTACGAATGGTTTAAAAAAGGGGGCCAGAGTACCAAAATTTGTTGTAAAAACATTTTGACTTGGCTGCTTTTGGTAGCATAGATGTGACTGAAGGGCGTAAGTGAAATGTATTTAGAAGCAAACAGAAACAATTGATATGTTTTAAATCAAGGACTGTAAATATAGAATACTCGCCACAGCTGAGTTTTTCAAGGTCAAAAAGTAGAATGTATCGGAACGGTGATGTTGATGACAGACTAGGGCAAGCTACCCTGAACCTCCTGGTCATTTAGGGAGACACTACTTTCATCCAAATGCGAAGTATGGTGATATTTGATTCATTTAATTTTCAGTAATTAAATCGACTAAATTGACTAATCAGGGTCAAGTTGAATCTGGAGCCTATCTCAGGAACACTAAACATGAAGCGGGATATACTCTGGTTGGGAAGCAATTTAGAGTAGCCAAACTACTTTTTGTGGGTTGGAAAGAAACTGGAGAACCTGCAGGAAACCAATATAGACATGAGGAAAGCATGAGAAACACTACACACAGAGAGTAAGCCGAGCTCAGCCAACAACAACAGCTAGCCTGCTACTGTGCTGTCCAGTTTTGTTTTCCCAGTTTAATTTCAGATCACGTGAATTTGGCCATGACCCATGTTTTCATAAATGCCAGTCGATAATTCCTATAGCTAATCTAATATGGATGCAAGTCCATACTACATTCAGACAGTCTTTATTTACCCCTGTATTGAACAAATTGCACTTTAAACAAAACAAAGACTCATCAACTTAGTAATACATACCCTGTATTGATTGATCCAACTTTTTATGGCAAATGTAAATCAGTGAAGAGAATGTTATCACATTTCAGAGTCTGCATGCAGTTTATGTACATAATTCTCACCTGTACACATCAGCTGCAGCAGTGTTGGTGCTAGTGTTACCCAACAAAACTTCAGGTGCAGAATAAATGCGGCAGAGGTTTCCACAATGGAAAGTGCTGCTTAGGACTTCCGAGTCCTCTTTTCGATAGGCCATCAAACCATAGTCTGTGTGAGCATGGATGAATTTGGTATTTATCATGACTTGTGAGACATTTTTCTTCTAGAACATGAAAACCACTGAGTAAAAGGGAAAGTTTTTTTTTTTTTTACCTGATATTTTACAGACCCAGCGATCATCAACAACACAGTTGTGCGAATGAAGTCGTCCATGGAATATTTTGTGCTGGTGAAGATAAGCCATCCCACGGGTGATATCAGTGGCAAATGATAAACTGAAGAAAAACAGAAAAACAGATGAAAAGCGCTCATTTTGTACCACATTCTACTTCTATTAGAATATTTGAGAAAAAAAATGAAGGATTTACCGAAAGCCCCAGTTGATAGGAATATCGTAATTCAAAAGAACATCAGCCAGGCTTCCTTTAGGACAATATTCTGTAATGATGCAAATGTATGGGACTTCGATGGAGCCTCCGATAAACTTAGCCAGATTTGGATGATCTAGTTCCCTAATTGAGAACAACCATTTTGTGAAAACAGACTTGTAGGACTCAAATGGAGCCATGAATGGAATGCGATATGAAAGAAATATTTTACTTCTAAATCACAAACTTTCATATCCCATCAGATTTTATTACATTTGTATACTGAGTTATAATAAGGTTTGGAAATCCCATGTTTCGTGATGCATCTTATACTTCCTAACTCATTCACTGGCACACAGGCCTACTTGGAAAATCATAAAGTAGGAATATTAAGGCTTATTAACCATTAACGACTACTGACCTTACTTCTTTCACTTCTTTCCGGATTATTTTGGAGAGAGTGAAGTGCTTCTTCTGGATGTGTTTCACAGCCACTGTCCTTCCATCACTAACAAGAAAGACAAGCAGATTGTATTCTGTATTGCGTGAGACCACATGAAAATACAATAACTTGCTACTACTCACTAGACGCCTGGCTGAATGAAACCTGGCTTGAAGCTGGTGTTCACCACTGTGCACACTGTGACATCTGTGGCCCGGCTGATGCTGGAGTTGCTCTTCACTGGTTGCAGACTCGTTGTGCTACAGAAGCCCATGTAGCATGCTTTGCCTATGAGCACCATACAGCTGTCACTATCTTGATAATTTTTTTTTATTGTGCAGCCAAAGAAGGCTGAAAAATTATCAGTTATACTGTGTTTCTATGCACTGATTAAAAGACAGACCATAAAATCTCCGTTTATCAGACTGATTTGACTATGGTCCTGTAAGAGCTCACCAAAAATGATATTATTGTAATTGATTATCCAGCTCTCATCCCAAAACATCTTCTGCTTTTGATATTGCAGCCACTATGGAGAGGTTATAGGGTAATGATTAAAAACACAGAATTTATATATAATACTGCTAATGGTATTATAATGCTGATTTACTGGGTATTCCATAAGATGCTTTTTTTATATTATTATCACAAAGCTCTTTAATGAGGAAAGCGAAATTGCTTTGTTAATTTATTTCATGAATGCAATTATACTGTAGTATGTTGACAGATGTGTAATATGAGCTTCCTCACCACTACAGTTAAGATGAAGCCAGTACAGATTAGGGCTACCGGGAGTCCAATGGAGACCTTGATGGACATGGCCATAGGGCAGACACCACAGTCTGCAGGGCATGTCAGACAGCTCTCCTCTAACTCGCAGATGTCATCTCCACACACTGTCCCACAGAGATAGACAAAAACATATATATATTCTGTTGTAAAAAGTTATACTAAAAAAAAAAAAAACTATACATTTTGTAATTTACTACTTCCAACATTATAATGGACATAATGTAAATACTACCAACCTTGGGCACTAACGACAAGCACCTTGGATTCCAGTGCAGCATGCATCTGTCCTACCTTGATATGAGCAATGACTGATGTGACTCCCAAGTGCACAAGCACCACCTGTGCAATGAGAATAATTTAGGCTTGGTTAATATAGAAAAGAAATATTGTTTTCATCACATGTCGACTAACATTAATATAATGTACATTCTTGGAATTTTTTTTTAAATTATGTTTAAAAGTCAAAGTAACACAAACAAATGAGCACAAAGACAGAGGCTCTTGGGTCACCTTTGAGGTCCACAGAAGTTGGCTCATCTTGCCTGCTTTAGAAACCGTATGAGTGACAATCTCGCCATCATCTGGGATCCAAGGACCACAAATCCCTCTGCCTCTCTGTGACAGTAAACAGCAATTTATGGTGCCTTTAATATTAGGGTATTCGAATGATTAAAGTTAATTCAATCCCTCTACTATCTTGGTGCAGATATGCATGCATATTTTTATAAAGTGTTTTTGGGTCATATCCTACAGTTTTCTTCCAGTTTCTGATCTTGTGCTGGATGCTGAGCAAACAAATTCTACAAACTATCTCACCTAAGTCAATGTATAACTACAAGCTTCAGCCATTTTTGACTGGATATCAAGTTAGGATTTCAAGGGGGAAAAAAAAGAAAGAAAAGAGAGAAAAAAAGTTTTCTGTTCCCCAATAATACTTGTATGTACGATTATACAATATTAGATGCTTCTTTTGGTTGAAAGTGAATTTTTATAAAATGTTTTCTTAGCAAATGAACAGTTTATATTTTACAGTACGTGCAATGCTTAAGAGTAGCACATAATGACTGACTAACCATAAGTGCAAGGGGACAAGAGTGGATGTTGGCATGATACACGCAGCAGTTGTGCTCATTGGCGTTGTTCCAGTTAGACGGACATTCATGTTCATAGCAAAATCGTTTAGCCTCTGAAGCATTACTGTAAGAGAAATGCAAAAAATATCTGGTATGAGGCTGGGATCCATGCTTGGATGGTTGCTATTTAAAAATGAATTGTGTTTTCTTGATTTAAGTGTGCAATCAAAGCTATCAAGTGGGGGCAGCATTCAAAAGGGCATGACTGAAGTCATTCTGAAGATCTTGTATTTTATACACAGTATTTGATTGGAGTTGCAGCGAACAGGAAATTGGAGTGGGAGTTCCCATATTTATCATTTTTTAAAAATTATTTAGAAAGGGTAAGCTTTTATATTAATGTTCTCTTAGTTGACGTTATATTATGCATTAGTTAACATGAACAAATTTAACTTCAGCATTAATACACAAAGTAACATTAACAAGTAATGAACACTGACACTTGGATAGTAACATGTGGAAAAGGGCTTTCTGGTCTGATGAGACCAAAAATTATCTTTTTGATCTTGGCAAAAAGGTAAAAACCCAAACCTGCATATCATCCCAGAACATCATACCCATCATGCTTCACTGTGCACAGTGAAGCATGATGATGGTGGGATAATTTTTCATCAACGTGCATAAGGATAGGAGCAGGCTTCACTCAATATATTTTTATAAATTCTGAGAGTGCTGGCCTAACATATAGTCAGTTCAAAAGAAAGGGAAAGAGGCCGCACTATACATACAGATATTTACCGGTATTCACACAGACGCGTTTTAGCGTGTGCCTTCCTCAGTGTGCAGCACACTGAGGAAGGCACACGCCAAAACGCGTCTGTGTGAATAAATATCTGTATGTATAGTGCGACCTCTTTCCCTTCCTTTTGAACTAATTTTTCATCACCAGGAATTGGGAAACTGGATTGAGGACAGGATGGATGGAACTAGATACAAGGCAATCCTACAAGGAAATGTATAGCAATCTGTAAAACACTTGAAACTGAGGCAGAGGTTCACCTTCCAACATGACAGCAATACTTAAGCAACCAGACAACCATCCATCCATTATTTATACCAGTTATCCACCAGAGTCAGAGGGGAACCTGGAGCCAATCCCAGTTCACGTCGGGCATGAAGTGGGGTACACCCTGGGCAGGTCACCAATCGATCACAGGGTGAACAACCATTCACACACATGGGCAATTTACACTAGCCAGTTGATCTAATCCACATGCCTTTGGACTGTGAGAGGAAACCGGAGCACCCAGAGGAAACCCATGCAGGCACATGGAGAACATACAAACTCCACACAGAAAGACCCCAGTCAGCTGCAAGGTTCAAACCCAGAACCTTCTTGCTGTGAGGTGACAGTGCTAACCACTGCACCACCAGGCAACCAATGCTTATATTTTGTATTGTCAATTTGGCTTTCACAATAAATACTGTATACAGTATTTTGCACCATCAAATGTTCTACATATTGTACAAATCAAATGATAAAAATCCCAATTAAGACAAAATATGGAAAAATTCAAGGTAGATGAATACTTACGCACAGCATTCTATTCCAGCAAGACAAAGCAAAAGTTAAATTTCACTGCTAACAAAACAGTGTCTTATACTGTCACATGTGAAATATGTAAAATAATAAGTGAAAAAAAGATCAAAATATATGCTGTTATATGCAATATATATATATTTCTTTTTTTTTAATGTAACCAGGAAGACCTGTTAAACTTTTTCCTATGTGGGACACATAGTGAGTAGATTTCCTTAAACATTTTGAAATAAAGCTGTTTCAAGATCAGAAAGTCTGGATATGATCTGAAAAAGTATCAGTGCTGGCAAATTACAAAATGCAATGTTCTCTTTCAAAATCTTTGTTGTAAGGTGCTGACTATAAAGTTGAATTCTGGGCAAAATGTTCTATTTCTACTGCGATTGTTAGGACTGGGACTGTTTTGGCCTCTAGAGGCCGCTGTTATTTCCATCTTGTCATGTTTGTTTTGGCCTCTAGAGGCCGCCACTGTGTTTTTGTGTTTGTCTTCATTGCCTGTTTCCTGCCCTGCCCTGTTCCTTAATTAGTGTGTGTATAAATACCCCTCGGGCAGCACGGTGGTGTAGTGGTTAGTGCTGTCGCCTCACAGCAAGAAGGTCCTGGGTTCGAGCCCCGGGGCCGGCGAGGGCCTTTCTGTGTGGAGTTTGCATGTTCTCCCCGTGTCCGCGTGGGTTTCCTCCAGGTGCTCCGGTTTCCCCCACAGTCCAAAGACATGCAGGTTAGGTTGACTGGTGACTCTAAATTGACCGTAGGTGTGAATGGTTGTCTGTGTCTATGTGTCAGCTCTGTGATGACCTGGCGACTTGTCCAGGGTGTACCCCGCCTTTTGCCCGTAGTCAGCTGGGATAGGCTCCAGCTTGCCTGTGACCCTGTAGAAGGATAAAGCGGCTAGAGATAATGAGATGAGATAAATACCCCTCTGTTTGTTCCCTTGTCATGGAGTCTTTTTCCTATGCTATGCCTGTTAGTGCTAGTTCCCTCTGTTCCATGGTCCTTGCGGTTTTTGTACTTTGCTTTCTTTTTGGACCTTTTTGAATTTTGTTTTTTCCTTTTTTGAGATCTTCTGAGCGTTTGCATTTTTGCCTTTTCTTTTCTTATTTTTGGACTTTGAACTTTTGGATATTTTTTATTTTCCCTTTATCTTCTGAGCTTTTGGATTACTTTTGCTTTGGATTGTACATTTTGTAAATAAACTTTTTGATACTTTTCTACTTCCGCCTCACGCCGCTGCAATTGAGTCATCCCCCTGGTGGCCTAGTGGGGGTTTGTTGGATTATCACACCAGTGAACCAGGTTCAAATCCCAGCAAAACCCTAATAGTGGGCCTGTTAAGCATAACAATTGTGCACAAAATGAAAAAAGCATGAAACTTTCAGGGTTTGTTCTTGAAGGCATAAGCTTTAATTTGAGACGTGGAGGCATTCTCAGTTTGACCTCTGGGGTCAGCTAGAGGTCATTGACCTCCATGATATCACATTTCTATGCATGAAATTAGAAAAGGCTGTATCTTAACATCTAAATGTGATGTAAATGTAAAATAAATGTGTTTTTCCATGTGCCTGGACATGAAAAAAATCACATATAATACTGATATTCCTCTTAGGGGTAACTTCAGGGGTCAGGTAGAGGTCATTGACCTTTGAAATTTGAAGTTTCTATGCATGAAATTCTAGACGGGTGTATCTTAGGATCTAAATGTGATAGAAATGTGTAGTTAATGTGTATTTCCTTGTTTCTGACCATGAGAAACCCATTTTTGATACTGATATTACTCTTACAGGTCATCTCTGGGGTCAGCTAGAGGTCACTGACCTCCAGCATAATGCATTTCTATGCATAAAATTAGAAACGGGTGTACCTCAGGTTCTAAATGTGATAGAAATCTCATCTCATTATCTCTAGCCGCTTTATCCTGTTCTACAGGGTCGCAGGCAAGCTGGAGCCTATCCCAGCTGACTACGGGCGAAAGGCGGGGTACACCCTGGACAAGTCGCCAGGTCATCACAGGGCTGACACATAGACACAGACAACCATTCACACTCACACCTACGGTCAATTTAGAGTCACCAGTTAACCTAACCTGCATGTCTTTGGACTGTGGGGGAAACCGGAGCACCCGGAGGAAACCCACGCGGACACGGGGAGAACATGCAAACTCCACACAGAAAGGTCCTCGCCGGCCCCGGGGCTCGAACCCAGGACCTTCTTGCTGTGAGGCGACAGCGCTAATCACTACACCACCGTGCCGCCCTGTGATAGAAATGTAAACTAAATTTGTATTTCTATGATTCTGTCCATGAGAAACCCATTTTTGATACTGATATCATTCTGAGAGGTCAACATCATGGAGAACAGGCAAGGTTGGGAAACATCCCACATTTTGATAAATCTATATAAAAATCTCATGTGTTTTGGATTGTAAGAAACAATTCCATATGAATATGAACATGACAGAAATATACTTCAACTTGTCAGAAATTATAAACTTTAACTAATCAAAAACTCGAACTACAATCAAAACTCTAAATGCAGTGTAAACAGTTGAACAGGTTCCATAAAGAACATTTTAAAATCACTATAGTATCTACATTTATTCTAAGGGCCTTGACCTTTGGGGATTACAATGTTGGCCTACAAATTGTAACTACAGAACACTGGAAAACAGAACACTGAAAACAGAACACTGAAACAGAAACACTGAAAACAGAACACTGGAAAACCACACCCCTTGCCCCACTCTGAACCGTGGGAAAATAATGGGCTACACACAAAACATGAATGAACATGAAAATTCCGTTGAATCTCTACCTCTGCTAGACTGACATATAGTTATTCCTGTGAATTTAGAATTGCCCTATCAATGTCCAACATTAAAATGACTGAAAATTAAACTACAATATACTGTATTCTTCAACTCTAGTGCAAATGAGAGCAAATGCTCCAAAACATTACTCACTTTGAAATTATCAATGGAAATGGGGCAACTGTGTTCAGCTTCTGACATAGTTTGTGACCACTGGAGATGTTTTACTTATCAGAAATGAGTTGTGTCATGTCCAGAAACATGGAATCATATATTTACTTTACATTTACAGTATTTCACATTTTAATCCAAAGATAGATTGTTTCTAATTTCATGCTTAGAAATGCATTATCGTGGAGGTCAGTGGCCTCTAGCTGACCTCAGAGGTGACTTATAAAAATGATATCAGTATTAGAAATTAGTTTATCATGGCCAGAAACATGGAAATACACATTTAGTTTACATTTCTATCACATTTAGAACCTAAGATACACCTGTTTCTAATTTCGTGCATAGATATGCATTATGCTGGAGGTCAGTGACCTCTAGCTGACCCCAGAGATGACCTGTAAGAGTAATACCAGTATTAAAAATGGGTTTCTCATGGTCAGAAACAAGGAAATACACATTAATTTCACATTTCTATCACATTTAGATCCTAAGATACACCCGTCTAGAATTTCATGCATAGAAACTTCAAATTTCAAAAGGTCAATGACCGCTACCTGACCCCTGAAGTTACCCCTAAGAGGAATATCAGTATTATATATGATTTTTTCATGCCCAGTAACATGGAAAAACACATTTATTTTATACTTACATCACATTTAGGTGTTAAAATACAGCCTTTTCTAATTTCATGCATAGAAATGTGCCATCATGGAGGTCAATGACCTCTAGCTGACCCCAGAGGTCAAACTGAGAATGCCTCCACGTCTCAAATTAAAGCTTATGCCTTCAAGAACAAACTCTGAAAGTTTCATGCTTTTTTCATTTTGTGCACAATTCTTCTGATAATAAGAGCTTAACAGCCCCACTATAACAGCGATTGGAGTTTTGAGATGTTTTGCTGCTGCACGCACACACACAAACACACACACACACACTGTGCATCCTGTGAGAGAATGTTTGCCGAGATAAAATGTGTCATGCATTTTACGATTCTGGAGATTGCTGAAGCAAGTGAGCAGCAATATCATGTGACCACCATTTTGTGCACAATTCTTCTGATAATAAGAGCTTCTAACAGCCCCACTATAACAGCGATTGGAGTTTTGAGATGTTTTGCTGCTGCACACACACACACACACACACACACACACACAGTGCATCCTGTGAGAGAATGTTTGCCGAGATAAAATGTGTCATGCATTTTACGATTCTGGAGATTGCTGAAGCAAGTGAGCAGCAATATCATGTGACCACCATGGGGCGTTTGACCTACCAAAACAAGTCGGCATGGGCAAACATGGCAGACTCCGCTCTCCCACCAACTAAAAACCAGTGGAAAAGAAGAAAAGCCTGCCTTTCTAACTGCAAGATAGAGCAAGGTTAGATGACATAATTTTTCAGGATAGATAACTCAGTCATTCTAGCTAGCACTTAGCTATCTTAGCCTGAGAATGGATGAGCTTAACTCCATGGCAGCCAGCATGTAGTTATACACCTGTTTTGATCTTATAGAGAAAGAAATGATAACACAAAAGCAATAACAGAGAAAAGATATATTCGTCTTTTGTTTCATGGATCTATTCGCAAATGTCAACCACAAATTACATCCCTGCAACTCAAAACTCTCTAAGATCAATGCAGAGTCATGATGTTTTCCATGTGTCACCATCTTGGTGTGACGCAGTTCCATAATTATGGTAATTAGTTCAAGCTCCTTGTGTTCAGCTGTTTCCGTAGGGCCATACTGTGCTCTGGTTTCTCCCACAGTCCAAAGACATGTAGGTTAGGCTAATTGGTGGCTCTAAATTGACCGTAGGTGCGAGTGTGAATGGTTGTCTCTATGTGTCAGCCCTGCGATGACCTGGTGACTTGTCCAGGGTGTACCCTGTCTCTCGCCCATTGTCAGCTGGGATAGGCTCCATCTTGCCCCTGACCAGACGTGGGTAGTAACGCGCTACATTTACTCCGTTACATTTACTTGAGTAACTTTTTGGATGAATTGTACTTGTAAGAGTAGTTTTAATGCAGCATACTTTTTACTTTTACTTGAGTATATTTGTGAAGAAGAAGCGGTACTTTTATTCCGTTACATTGGGCTATATTCTGCTCATTACTCGCTACTTTATTTTTATTGATCCGTGCGATGCGTGGTCTGTTTGTTTATGTTTTGTCGAGACTTCCAGCAGAGGCTCTGTCACATGACAGCATCTCACCGATCAAATGTAGCAGCCAGAGCCATAGTTGGAGGAGCTATGGTTTAACTCCGTTTCGCCAATCAAACAGAGCCAAGCCGCCGCGCGCGCCCGCACACAAAATTCCCGCGGCAAGAGCAGTCCAGGTGGAAAAGAGCACGGAAGCAGAAGGAAAATGGCAGAGACAACGGCCAGCGTTTCTCATCAAGCTGAAGAGGCACACCCCTGGCCACACATACAAACCATGTTCACTCTCCAAACAACAAAAAATAATAGTTATGTTATGCGGTGTCACATATGTCTCCCCAAACCAGTGGACATTTCAGCTTATAAAAACTCAACGTCGAATTTGAGGAAACACATTGCGGTAAGTAGGCTATGTGCTTTTGGCTGTCTTCGTAGGCATGTTGTAACATCATAAATAACTGTAAAATACATTGTTTTGTGGAAATGTATTGACGCACTGCGGCCTCAGACGGCAAGATAACACACACACACACACACACACCAGAGAACCAAGAAATAAAACTACAAAAAATCTTCCTTTTCACTTTTTCACTATTCACTTCCCAATCACTTTTTATTGATGTGAAACCAAAAAATGCTCATGAAAATAAGGTTGCTCGCCTAATGTCAGCTCCTCAATAGCGTTACAGTTGTACACGGCTCTGGTCAAAAACTGGGAATGGAAGACTGGTGAAAACTTACTAAATAACAAAACGCATAACATATCGTTTGTGAAATCTCCATTTTTTCAAGCTACTGAATTTGTTGTGGATTAGAGGGATTTGTGAAGACTTTAGGTGTTTTTTTTCTGTGAGATTTGTTTTATTATTTGTCTAAGTGCTTGTTCACAAAAGGAAGGACATTAGCTTGTTAGTTGACCGCTTGCTAGTAATCCCCACCACCACCCAGCCAAGCTGGGCACTGGCAGCTAGTTAGCAACCTTTTTGCTTGTTACTTCCACTTGCTAACTCCTCTGTGAGATGGATCCAGTAAACAACTTTTTGGGAGATGAAAGGATTAACATCGTCGATCGCATCTTACAGGATTATTTCCAGTCTTTTTTGTACGAGGAGATATTACGTGTGATGTTCAGCTGCTGTTAAAGCTGAACAGTCACTTCACGGAGTGAACATGCACACACACGTGCACACACACACAATGTTATGGTTTATGTGCAGACTACCTTTTTCTTTGTAACCTCTACCCATTGTTTTATGTTACTTTGTAAAGATTGAATTAATATTTAATTTATTATTGTTTTCACCTGTTCACAGCTAAAAGGTCACAGCTTCACAGTGCAAAATTGAGAGCCAGCTGCTGTTAAAGCTGAACAGTCACTTCATGGAGTGAACATGCATGCACACCCACAGTGTTATGGTTTATGTGCAGACTGCCTTGAGCTTCTTGTTGTTATTGTTAATACACAGAACTACACACACACAGTTTATGTGTGAAATATATATGAAATCTCTGCCTGTTATGACATCCTGATCAATAAACAAAAGTTACTCAGCAGTTACTCAGTACTTGAGTAGTTTTTTCACTTAGTACTTTTTACTCTTACTCAAGTAATTAATTGGACGACTACTTTTTACTTGAGCAACATTATTCTAAAGTAACAATACTCTTACTTGAGTACAATTTTTGGCTACTCTACCCACCTCTGCCCCTGCCCCTGCACAGGATGAGCAGTTACGGGTAATGGATGGATGAACCTACTGAAACGGATTCTGCAGCACCACGAGCAACGTTTTCTATGTCTTTAATATTGAATACCAAGAATATGCTACCACAATTAAATAAGCATTCAAAAAGTAAGTATTTTGGTGTGTTATTTCAGTTATTGACTTGGACTGGCATACATACACACACCGGCCACGTTAATAGGAACTTGTTCTTGATTCTAAGATTCCTGTTCTTGGCTGGCAGGAGTGGAACCCAATGTGAACTTTTGCTGTTGCATGCTGAGATGCTTTTCTGCTCACCATGGTTGTAAAGAGTTGCTATGAGTTACTATACTCAGAAAAAAGTACTGAAGCATTCAGGCCTTCACAGCCAGGCTTTGTAACAGTTTCTTCGCACATGCCATCAGACTCTGAGGGCTTGGAATGATGCACACAGACTGTTGATTACACCACTCCCACTGCAGTCTTTGCACAGTGAAGAACATTGCACCATCACTTTTTACAATGTTTACAATGCTTCTCACATACAGTGTTTACATTTATTTATTTTGTTTACATATGCTACCTCAATTTCTGCATATTATCAGGGACTGGTAGTGGTTGGCACTGGACTGTCTTTTTGTGCTAGTTGTTTTTGCACTTTATCTTGTGTGTAGTTTATTGTCTGCAACGTTTGCACTCCCTGCGCTCTTGCACTTTATGTTGTTATATGTAAATTTGTAGTCCTGTGATGTTTAATGTAGCACCATGGTCCTGGAGAAATGTTTCGTTTTAACTGTGTACTGTACCAACTGTATATGGTTGAAATGAGAATAAAAAAAAAGCCTTGACCTTGACCCTTCCTGGCCACTCGAACCAATCTGTCCATTTTCCTCTAACCTCTTTTATCAGTAAGGTATTTCTACCCACAAAACTGTTGCTCACTCAATGTTTTTTGTTTGTTGCATCATTCTGTGTAAACTCTAAAGACTGTTGTAAGTGAAAAACCCCAGGAGATCAGCAGTTTCTGAAACACTCAAACCAGTCCATCTGACACCAACACCCATGGTACAGTGAAAGTCACAGAGATCACAATTTTTCCCATTCTGATGTTTGAAGTGAACATTACCTGAAGCTCTTGATTTGTATCTGCATGATTTTATGCATTGTGTTGCTGTCAAGGGATTGGCTGATTAGATAACTGCATAAAACAGCAGGTGGATGGGTGTTCCTAATAAAGAGGCCAGTGAGTATATCTTATTAATCACCTGAAGTGTAGGATCCTGTTTTTGACTGCATATTCATAAAAGGATTCTGAGGCTGTGACAGAATATGTAACATTAAACTCTTCCCCATCGGTGACTTTCTCTGGAGGACGCTGCACCCAGGCCATCTCTAACCCTGTAAAAAGAATTAATGACATTTTCTTTCTTTTCCTCTTAATTTTCATGTTATGTTTTCACTTTCATGACACATCAAATGTAGTTACAATACAAGATCCTCTCAAGAAAACATAAGGGTACAATTTTGTGCAATATTAAACCTTCTGAAAAAATGTTTATTGGCTTTTGACTTATGTTTATTATGAAAACTATTTGTGATCTATCTGGTGAAGGAACTTTTCTAATCATAAAGAATTTTTTGTTGTATTTGTAAAGGAGACACATTCAGTTTTCACCGCCAGTTAAAACCTCGAGCAGAGGAATGGAGATACAGTAAGGAAGTTTGATGTTGTCAGGTTGGGAGTTGGATGTATGTGCAGGAGTGTTTTATTAATAAAAAGAGACAACAGGCAAACAACCCAAAACAGCAGACAAAATCAGAAACGTGAAAACAGGCAATAGTCGAGTGAGGCACAAACAGACTATCAAAGGCACAGACAAAAGCAGAATCAAAGAACAGGAACTGGAATCAGGAGATCACTATGAGAATACACTCGGTAAAGTGTCACTAATCAACTCAATACTTTGCAGAGTCGTTACGGCGTGCGTGTGAGTCTGCTTGGCCCACGCACTGTCCGGAGCGCACCCGACAGTCAGTCGATGCAAGCGCAAGTGTGACATCAAATCAAATCAAGTTTATTTGTATAGCGCTTTTAACAATAAACATTGTCGCAAAGCAGCTTTACAGAATTTGAACGACTTAAAACATGAGCTAATTTTATCCCTAATCTATCCCCAATGAGCAAGCCTGTGACATGCTATTCTTTGGCTTATTTTTGATGACAAAAATTAAATAGTAAATAATGAGCCATTCACCTTGCATATTAAGGTTCATTGTTTTGATTTTTTAAACATCAAACTTCTGTCTGGAAGTCAAATTTTAATTACCTTGCATTTTGATCGACAGTTTTTACTTGACCAAATAAATTTATCAATTAATTTGTGTTACTTTACTTTTTGCCTGATACCTGATCATTTTCTCTCTGCTAAAATAAGTTAGCTATTTTCCTGCAGTTACAGCCAGTTTGCTCTGCCTGGATGAAGCAGGGATGTTCATGCAGGCATTTGTATTTGGCACAGTTATAGGTTTGGGTACAAACAGGAGGTCTAAGCTGTAAGAAAAAGTCCTGTTCAGGTGTAAAGTGTGGCTCTTTATGCTAGATTTTATTTACAGTATGCAAGTTAACAGTGCATCAGAAACATTTATTAGTCACCTCACAAACTGCCAAAGAGATCAGGGAATAAATAATAAGTAAGGCAATAATACTTCTCACAATCAAGAGAAACAAAACAGTAATAGTCCCCAAATAGTTCAAAGTAGTACGGAGTCAAATAAGTGAATACTTATATACTTTACAATTTACAAGAATTTACAAGAATTTACAAGAATACTTATACAATTTATCTGAAAAGGTTGCACTTACCACCACAGCTGATCATGTTGTAATCATTTGGATCGATTATTGGCCAGCAGTCATATTCTGTATTATCCAAGTCATGCCAACATTCACCTACCATAACCTGAAGAGAAACCTAATGAAATCATAACTTTTGTTATGTTACTCAAAAGAGAGCATGGGCTCGCGCTTAGACACTCCCTGCAGGCCAGTTAATTTATTTTTGTTAATCTACCACATAATGCATATATTTACAGTTACACAATACAGAACTTACAAACAGTATCACAGCTAGGAAAGAAGAGAAAATATGCATCAAACATCCTTCATGCTGACTCTGCATGAAAACCCTTATAATGAAATAAGGTTGCTCTGTCACTGGCAGCATACTGGACACAAAGACGCATTCACTAAGGTACCCTTCATTCTCACCACAAGTGTTTCTGACACAGGAACAAAAGCAATTTAATCATATATGCTGTACTGGACTTTTCTCAGTAACTCAGAAGAGAAATCTGTATTTATAGGTAAAACAGTGTCTTAAAAATATATCCCATGATATCTAAAATAGCTTATTTGTGTCAAAAATAATTTACCTATTTGTCCTATTTAGATATTTTAGCCCAACTTAATCACACTAAACTAAAAAAAAATTCTGAAGCAATTCTTACCAGGAAGAAGATGAAAGCCAGGATGTAGTACAGAGCCATTGTAAACTGCTCATCACTGTGGGTTTTTGGTGAAGACTGACCTGATAAACAACTGCTGACTGCTATCCACTTTTGGTTTTGCTCCTTGATTGCCCTCCAATTATTCAATCAGGCAAAGAACCCACACTAATCCACAGTCACGTCCACTCTCCCAAGGAGACACAACTGACCTTCAGCCCGCACAAGCACCAATGTTCAACTAATACAAGACCATATATTAAAAAAAAATAGTACTCTTTAACCCTTAAATGGGTTATGTATTCTGGGAGATACAAACATTTCTCAGGCTCTGGGGAGGAGCAGTGATTGGGGGGTAATTTCAGTGGGAAACACTGAAGAGTGGGCTGGCTAAGTTCCCAGGTCATGTTACTTGATATCAGTACCCTGTCATCAATACATCATCTTTATCAAAAATAATATGGAGGCATACAGCAAAAAGGCCACTGGTTTGGCAGTAAATGTTGATTAAAAAAATACAATATTTTATAGAAATTGATGTATTTTTATGAAAATAATTTTTTTTTTAAGTTTGATATTATATGATTATATTAATAAAATGAATTCTATGTCTACAGTTTGGATAATCTGACATTAAATGTCTCTATTCCTGAGGAAACATTTCCTGAAAAGGTTTTTCGAAACTGTATCCTACTCCACTTCCATAAATTTGGGACACTGTGTAAAACATAAATAAAAAACAGAATATGATGATTTGCAAATCATGAAAACCCTTATTTCACTGAAAATAGTACAAAGACAACATATCAAATGTTGAAACAGAAATTTTATTTTATTTTTTTTTATATTTGCTCATTTTGAATTTGATGTCAGCAATATGTTTCAAAAAAGTTGGGGCAAGGGCATATTTACCACTGTGTTGCATTACTTCTACTTTTATCAACACTGTAAATATTTGGGAACGGAGGCGCTAAGACTGTATGGTGTTACGCTAATAACAAGCCATGGGTAACACAGGACGTCAAAGCTGTCCTCAACAGGAAGAAGGCCGCCTTCAGGAGCAGGGATAGGGAGGCGATGAAAGCAGCACAGCAGGAGGTGAAATGCTACATGAGGGAAGCTAAGGACAGCTACAGGAGAAAGGTGGAGCAGAAGCTGAAGGAGAACAGTATGAGGGAGGTCTGGGAAGGTGTGAAAACCATCACAGGCCACAATACAAAGACCAGAGTCATTGAGGGGACAGTTGAGAGGGCGAACGAGTTGAATGACTTCTTCAATCGGTTCAACTAGCCCACCCTGTCCCTCACTGCAGCCATCTCTCCTTCTTCCCTCAACACACCTTCCCCCAGTCATCACAGCAGCCCCCTCCTCCCCCACCTCAACACAGACTCCTCTATGCATTACTGCAGACCAGGTCAGAGGTCAACTGAGAAAGCTTCACCCCAGGAAAGCAGCAGGCTTGGACAAGGTGTGTCCACGACTACTGAAGACCTGCGCTGCTGAACTGGGTGAACCACTCCAACGCATCTTCAACCTCAGCCTGCAGCTGGGGAGAGTGCCAACCCTCTGGAAGACATCATGTATCATTCCAGTTCCCAAAAAGAATCGGCCCAGTGAGCTGAACGACTTCCGACCGGTGGCACTCACTTCACATCTGATGAAGACGTTGGAGCGGCTCTTCCTCAGCCTCCTCAGACCCCAGGTACAACATGCCCAGGACTGTCTGCAGTTTGCGTACCGGGCAGGTGTTGGTGTGGAAGATGCCATCCTCTACCTGCTACACCGAGCCCACTCGCATCTGGATAAGGGAAATGGCACAGTGAGGATCCTCTTCTTGGACTTCTTGAGTGCTTTCAACATCATCTAGCCCCTACTGCTTCAGGACAAACTGAACAGGATGCGAGTGGACCCCTGCCTGGTCACCTGGATCTCCAGCTACCTCACTGACAGGCCGCAGTACGTCAGGCTGAAGGACATCACGTCTGACACTGTAATTAGCAGCACCAGAGCACCCCAGGGCACGGTGCTGGCCCCTCTTCTCTTCACCCTGTACACCGCAGACTTCTGCTACAACTCGGAGCTGTGTCACATTCAGAAGTTTGCTGATGACACAGCCATCATTGGGTGTATCAGTGACGACAGAGAGGAGGAGTATAGGAGCCTGGTGAGGGACTTTGCTGTGTGGTGCAACAGGAACCATCTGCAGCTCAACACCTCGAAGACCAAGGAGCTGGCTATTGACTTTGGGAGGTCCAGACCAAGGTCACAACCAGTTCTGATCGAGGGAGTCAAGGTGGAGGCTATGGATTCCTACAAGTACCTCGAGCTGTGGCTGGACAGCAAGCTGGACTGGACTTGTAACACCAACCACTTGTACAGGAAGGGACAAGCAGACTATACTTCCTTAGTAGGCTGCAGTCCTTTAACATCTGCAGGAAACTCCTGTGGATGTTCTATCCATCTGTGGTTGCCAGTGTCCTGTTTTACACCATGGTGTGCTGGGGGGACAGCACATCCAAGAAGGACACATCCAGGCCGGACAAACTGATCAGGTAGGCCGGCTCTGTGGTCGGCATGAAGCTGGACTCTCTGGTGACGGTGGCAGAGAAGAGGTCTATGGACAAACTATTGAACATCATGGACGATGCCAGTCACCCTCTGCACACTGTCATCAGCAACCAGAGGAGCCTGTTCAGTGACAGAATGCTGCTTCCCAAGTGCAGGATGAACAGACTCAAAAACTCCTTTGTCCCTCATGCCATCAGACTGTAAAACTCCTCTCTGGGGGGGAGGAGGGGTAACAGGAGGACAGAGGACAAGAAGGAGCAGTAGCCTAGCCTAACAATAAGCAATACTGGACAATGTGCAATATAAAGTGCAATATCTTTCCTGCTCCCCCCCCACACACACACACACTTACCCTAACTCCACTTCTCCTACCTTCCCCCCTCCCCCTCTTCCCCATATCTTATTCTTTTATATTTGTATATGTAAATACTTAATTTATTTTAATTTATCTAAATGTTTTCTCTATTTCTTTTCTCTGTTTATCTGTAATGATGCTGCTGGAATCTTAATTTCCCTGAGGGAACCCTCCCAAAGGGATTAATAAACTTTAATCTAATCTAATCTAATCTAATCTAATCTAATCTAATCTAATCTAATCTAATCTAATCTAATCTAATCTAATCTAATCTAATCTAATCTAATCTAATCTAATCTAATCTAATCTAATCTAATCTAATCTAATGCTCTGAAACGTGTATATATAATTCAGCATTAATGATGCCTTCCCAGATGTAAAAACTACCCATGTCATATGCACTAATGGATCCTCATACCATCACAGATACTGACTTTTGAACTGTCACTGATAACAAGCCGGATGGTCCCTCTCCTCTTTAGCCTGGAGGATGTGGTGTCCATGATTTCTAAAAAGAATTTCTACTTTTGATTTGTCAGACCTCGGGACAATTTTCCACTTTGCCTCAGTCCATTGTAGAAGAGCTTGGGTCCAGAGAAGGCGGCGGTGTTTCTGGATATTTTTTATATACAGTTGTGGTCAGAAGTTTACATACAGTGACATGAATGTCATCTTGGATATGAATGTCATGGCAATATTTGGGCTTTCAGTAATTTTTTGAACTGTTCTTTTTCTGTAGCAGAATGTACAGCATACATCTTTAATTTAAAAAAATAGAATTTGGTGCACAAGTTTTAATTTTCTTTGGGTTTTCTGAAAAAAAAAAACCAGGTCAAAATTATACATACAGGGTTAAAAATACATACAGCACACCTAATATTTGGGTAAAATGTCTCTTTGCAAGATTCACCTTGACCAAACATTTTTGGTTACCCTGAACAAGCTTTTGGCAGAATTCTGGTTGGATATTTCACGACTCTTCATGAGTAGAGTTCATTGGTAGAGTTCAATTAAATTTGTTTTAACTGAACTCTAATTCTACCATGTGTGTTTGCCCACGCAGTCTTTCACAGAGTGAAAATTACTTGAAATATAACAGCAGTACTAAGTAGGCATGTTAATTAAAATAGTAGGTTACATGTAATAAATTATATATAATCATGTCAAACAGTAAATGAAGGTTAGTAAAAGTTCCATTTGAGAAAATAGTGTTGACACCACAAGCAGTGTTAGATCCAACTAAAGATGACTGAACCACATCAAGTATATTATGTAAACAAGGATAAGTGAAAATATTAATAAATTATGAAGTTAAATTGAAAATCTTCCCAGTAATTTATAACAAGAATTTAAATCTTATTCCTTTTTGGAGTGTTCTTTGTTGTACAAAGATGTTGCAGATTTGGCACTAGCTATAATATCACTGCTTGGGTAGCAGTTGTAGCACTCCTCATCACAGTTCATTTTAATTTGCAGATATGCAGTTAATGTGTCTGCAGCCATATTTTTTCTGTACTCAGTATGAATTTTCCTAACCAATGAAAAAGCCCTCTCACTATCTGCATTGCTATGTGGGAGGCACAGAAAAGCAGCAAAAAGTTGTTTCAGCATTGGAAACCTGGCAACACCCAGAGCAGTTTTTACATCGAAGACCTTTCCCTAATATACATCTATTATTTTCCTGGTCAATAAAAGAAAATCAGAGCACGACAAACATGTAGACGGTGTTAAATTGCTTCCATCCCCTACTACACATTTAAGAGACAGGTTACCAATGGTCGTTACCACCATTACTCTTCATTCAATACTTTTCCAGTTTACTGATGACTGATGGTAGTAACGGGTGTTGGTCATCTGTGTCTACATATAATGCCTATCAGCAATTAAAATGTTTAGGGAAGCGAAACCAGAAATTGCCGGGTAACTACAGTTGTCGTTGTATAAACCGTGACTCCCAGTATTGCCTCCCTAAATTATCATCATAATGGAGGAAGCTTTCCTTCATGCAAACAGTAAAAACTAAAAAACAAAACAACCCCCCCCCCCCCCCACACACACACACACACACAAATGCTTACCTGTGCAGTCTTTGAATCGGGAAACATTTTTTTTTGCTAGCTGTGAAAAATGGTCTGCCACAGTTGGGGGGATGTCGTGTTTCACAAGAAATTGGCAGAACATAACTTCTGCAGCTGTCACAGAAGTCAGGGCAGTCCGAGCCGATGTACTTAAATGACCGAGAAAACCACATGCAACTAGCCTAGTAAACTAGACCCACCCGCCTAGCGGCCAAAAATATTTTTGCCTACGAGTGGGTCTAGCCTCGCACCATATCAACAAAACACCCCGGGCATCAAATCGTGCCCGCCAATCACAGCGCAAGGTTTTTGTTTGGATTCTTTGGGCGGGCTTTTGCAGGAGTGACGACAAAGCTGCGCGACGCTGGAGAAAGCACAACAGGAAAGATGGCTACGGCTAGTGAACAGCGCTAGTTTGACTCCGCTTTGGAATCAGTTTTAGAAGAATTAGACTTGGAGTTTTCGTTGAAACATGAGCAGGAAGAGGCTCTCCGCTCATTCCTTTTCAAGAAGGACATTTTCGCTGTTTTGCCGACCGGCTATGGCAAAAGTCTGATCTACCAGCTGGCTCCGCTTGTAGCCAAAAGGATGGGGCTAGTTTGTGCAGTACGAAGAATTAATAAACAGCTTTGAAACATTACTTTTTGATTTTCTTATTTTCCCGTTATTTTAAATTTAAGGGAAATTATTTCACCAAACACCACTAAATAAAAATAAAAACTCAAAAACAGTTTAAGCAAACCCTTGAAAAACACTTGAAAAAAAAACAAGAGTGTATGTTAAGTATGTGGTACAGACTCCAAACTTGTGGTCATTATCTCCAAACTTCTTAATATCTAGAACCTGTTTATTAATTAATACGCATTTTGAAAAATGATTTATTTCAAGGTCTCCCCCACTGCTTTCTGTCGCTCTGACTACGTCACAGTCACTGTTGCGCTGATTGGTCAGAGCGTTGGCCTATACGCACAGAGACAGTTTGAAAGACAGCGGGTTGTTCCTCCCACACCCTTCGGAAATGTCTACGACCGAGACCAGACTAAATATTCACATTTAGTCTGGCTTGCCAGGCTAACATGCAACTATAAAACCACATAAATCGAAAATAGTTCCGTTTCATTGGGAATGTGTTTTTGAAAAAATAAATGGTGGATGCTAAGAAAATTTTCTCTGAGTAACGGAAAAAATTTCTGATACAAAACGTAATTTTCCTGTATGAAAATCAGTGTACGCCGTATTAGCCAAAAAATTGCATTTTCCCGTACAAAATACAGGGAAACCGTATAACTTGACATGTATGTATATGTATCCTAAATGTTTTAGAGCATGAAGTGTCATGTTGTGCTGCAAGTTGAGGCATTTTAAACCAAGATTTCAGAGTGCATAACCACACACACAAAAAGATTTTGCAGCACGAAGTCTCATGTCTGATCCAGTTTCTGTCGGTGACCCTCTGCTACAGCTGAGCAAACACACTTTGCATTTTCTCTGTGGAAAATCAGTCTAGTTCCAGGTTGTGCTTTCTTTTTAGCATCACTGTGGCATTTATATGCTACACAATGAGGCATACTTATTTAAAAACTGATAAATTTGGTAAAATACTTATAAAACAAGCAAAACTGCACTGTAAACAGAAAATATAAACAGGTGAGTTGCTCCAAGTGACCACTACCTGACGTCATCACACATGTCACCACCGCAGGAAGCCCATTTGGAATTTTAAAGAAAATTAATTTTTCTCGAACACTATTTGGTCTCCAAAAATCAAAGTTTGCTTTTTGCAATCTGTGACTACTTTAACTCAAAATAAGTTTGAGAATAAATCAGCTGGAGGATCCCTTTAAGAAGTATTAACCCTCTTATTTCATTTGGGAACAATTTGAGCCCATTCAAAAGATCTCTAAACATGAAAATCTCAAATTTCAAATTTAATGACTGTTCCTTATTTAATGAGAACAACTGGGTAAAACATAAAATTAACATCATGATATATTCTCAATGTCCTCTCCAGGCTTTTTTTAGCTGGAGTATAAAACATAAGAAATGCCAACATTTTTCACACATTTGTTTTGGGTATTTTGGATGATATTTCGGAAACTATAACATACAGTTTTACTATCTTCAAAAAACTTCTCTCTGCTTTAGGTCCATAACCTAAAATTATCATAAATGTAGTAGTGCAATAACCATTGTTATTCTATCCACATTCATTGAATATGAGCAATCGCATGGTCTGATTGGCTACTCTACTGCTAGGCTATCAGCTCATATACTGTGAGTAGAGAAAAACAAAATGGCGGAGCGTGTTGCTGAACCAACCGAGGATGAAATAAAAACTCTACTTGAAAATAAAACCCCCCAAAATACAAAAAAGCAACAAAATATGGAATAAAAGTATTTGATGGGAAGAACATATCTTTTTTATTTTTCAAGAATTATTATTATAGCGCCCTGTGATGACCTGGTGACTTGTCCAGGGTGTACCCCGCCTCTCGCCCGTAGTCAGCTGGGATAGGCTCCAGCTTGCCTGCGACCCTGTAGAACAGGATAAAGCAGCTAGAGATAATGAGATGAGATTATTATAGCATTTTTCACAAATTGCTCCTGTCATTTTGCCGGTTTGTTTACATTCTAAGCGGAAATGATTTTGTCGGACGTTTTGTATAAACTTTTTATTTATCAAATTTGCAAAAAATAAAAATGCTCTTTCTCAAAATCCAGTAAATGTGGATAGAATAAAACAGTTATTCCACTCAATCTCATTGTACATGGCTTATAGCCATCTTGGCGCTATGGGCCTCGTCGGCTATCAGCTCATGTACGACTCAATTTCGTGGAATAATTGTTAATTATCTCACATGACATGTGGGATGGGAAAACAGTATTCCTGCACTTTGATATTTCCCATACCGTGGAAAATATTTTATTATTATTATTATTTAAAAAACATTTTTCCAAAAGTTACAAGGCAATCACTAAAGATCTTGAAATTCTTGTTTCAACAGTTTGTAATGTCAAGAAGCTTCACAGTCATAAACCTGTGAAAAGGGGACATAAACAGAGGCAACCTTGTAACCTTGGGGAATTGAAGATGATTTGCCAAAGAATTGTACCACAACAATTCAAAAAACTAATTACATAGATGTCTCAAAGCTGTAATTGCCAACAACAGCTTTAGTGCCTGAATACTTTTTCCCCCATTAATTTAATTTTTTAAATATACTGTATATTTGTTTATGTGTATATACTGCATACCTTTTATGTTCATAGTTATAAATGAGTCCAAATGCATTATGTGTATACAATTGAAGTGAATACATGCATGGCAAGTATTTTAAATGCATTAAGTACATTCTGATACACAACAGCAAAGGGTAAATAGTCATGTACAGTATGTTGAGGTATGCTGGACTGCCCTTGAGCTCCAGAGGAGGCTATGGCTCAGTTCCAAGTGTCAGCTCTAGCAGTTTATATGAACTTAGTTAATATGAGCATGGGCGCCGCCAGGGGGGGAAAGGTTAGAACAATTCTAGGGGCCCAGCACTGCCATGGGGCCTTTTAAGGGGCTGATAATATGCTTTTAATGATTTTAATAAGACTTTTGAAAGAACAACAATGCAATATTCCATCTGGTAAAATGAGCTAACTGAACAAGGTTGTCTATTTCTTGAGTTCTTCAACATATTGTCATTTAACCCTCCCCCTTTTGCGAAATGGTACGGTCCAGTTCCGGTAGAAGCGTGATGCATTAAATCTGTGTGCTGATCAGTCCAACGCTACTTGCTGCTGTGTCGCGGTGCAGCAGCCAGCCAGCCAACAGTGGAGTGCGTACAGTCTATGATCGCTAAATATGAAGAGTGGCTGTCAAAAACGTAAAGAAAGGCAGCTGAAAGCTGAGAGGGACCGGAGAGGCAGGCAACTGGTCACTCAGTTTTTCCCAAAGAAAGGTAGCTATCGCTCACATGTGTGTTCAAAATATTAGCGAATGGTAAATGAACAGTATGAACGTGGTTGGATTAGCCTATCAAGAGAACACTTTTACAGTTTGTACAGTGACATTTTTTCCATTTTAATAACTGAACTGACTTGTGTAATAAACAAGATGAAATATTACATTATGCTGGTGCTAATAACTAGTGCTAATAACCAGTTTCATAACTAATGGGGTGCCCTAAATATGCACAGATTCAGCCTCAGGGGGACCTCCGCCCTACCAAACCACTGAACCCCCCTTTGGAGAAGGAGGTAAGCAGCAATACAACCCATAAATGCTTTAGGATTGAAGTTTTTAATGAGCGAGCGCCATATACAGTTTGCTAGATTAAAGTGTTGCTAATAATGGACACCAGTCAAGTGTTTGACATGGTTGTGTGTGTGGAATGCTCACACGTTCTAAACCATTGGTTTCAAATTGAGGAGCTGGAGAAAGCGCAGCACACATAAAAGAGGGATAGAGGTTACAACATATGAAGAAATACGTACGTAATTGATCAAATTGAAATATCACTCTGTGTCACTTTGAAATAAATTTATAATAAGATGTTTCCTATCTTTTATGGGTAACATTTGTAAGGCTACTGAGTATGGAGTTCATTTAAATGCATCAAACTTGTCCCTGGTAGGTTAATACATAAAATGTAATAACAAAGTCACAAACTCAAGGTCTATGGGCTATCAAAAGTCAAATAATGACAATAGTGCAATTGTGACGAGGGTGGGCAAAGTTGGGGGGCCCAAAATTCTAATCTTTCATGGGGCCCAAAATTTCTGGCGGCGCCCCTGAATATGAGAACCATGAAAATTCTTCATGTGATGATGGTAGTGACATCTCAAGGATGGATTTTATTTTGAAATCTTCAAATGGCCAACAATTCTGGGATGTAGCTTTTTTGCTGGGAGCTGTAGTCAGATGTTTTCAGTGGACAACCATGCCTATTGGCCAATGAATCGCACATTATAGGTGGACATGGGCTGCTTCACAGGTGCATTGACATTTCAACATTCAGAAGTAGCTGGTGAGCTAAGATGCACAACAATGGTTTAAAACCTATAGAGAAGTGCATGACGGTATTATGCACATCCAGTACTGGAAATAGCTCCAATGTATCTGATTTGTGCTGTTGTAGGCTCTAAGAACCCTGACAATCTCTGTGTTGAAGCACTGGCCTCGGGGTGGTAGCCTGATAAAAGACTCACATTTATTGTAAGCAACCTTAAAAAGAATTTCTGCTGTTTTCATTGCAGTGGGGGGTTTAACTATTGGGAGTAACTGGGAGGTTTTAGAGGATCAACCACTTATGAATTGTGGGATTGTAATAAACCCTTTGGATTAGGCCAGATCACCAGAGGTGGGTAGAGTAGCCAAAAATTGTACTCAAGTAAGAGTATTGTTACTTTAGATTAATATTACTCAAGTAAAAAGTAGTCGTCCAATTAATTACTTGAGTAAGAGTAAAAAGTACTAAGTGAAAAAACTACTCAAGTACTGAGTAACTGCTGAGTAACTTTTGTTTATTGATCAGGATGTCATAACAGGCAGAGATTTCATATATATTTCACACATAAACTGTGTGTGTGTAGTTCTGTGTATTAACAATAACAACAAGAAGCTCAAGGGAGTCTGCACATAAACCATAACACTGTGGGTGTGCATGCATGTTCACTCCATGAAGTGACTGTTCAGCTTTAACAGCAGCTGGCTCTCAATTTTGCACTGTGAAGCTGTGAACAGGTGAAAACAATAATAAATTAAATATTAATTAAATCTTTACAAAGTAGCATAATAACAAAACAATGGGTAGAGGTTACAAAGAAAAAGAAGAAAAAGGTAGTCTGCACATAAACCATAACACTGTGTGTGTGTGTGTGTGTGTGTGTGTGTGTGTGTGTGTGTGTGTGTGTGTGTGTGTGTGTGTGTTCACTCCGTGAGGTGACTGTTCAGCTTTAACAGCAGCTGAACATCACACGTAATATCTCCTCGTACGAAAAAGACTGGAAATAATCCTGTAAGATACGATCAACGATGTTAATCCTTTCATCTCCCAAAAAGTTGTTTACTGGATCCATCTCGCAGAGGAGTTAGCAAGTGGAAGTAACAAGCAAAAAGGTTGCTAACTAGCTGCCAGTGCCCAGCTTGGCTGGGTGGTGGTGGGGATTGCTAGCAAGCGGTCAAGCTAACAAGCTAATGTCCTTCCTTTTGTGAACAAGCACTTGTAGACAAATAATAAAACAAATCTCACAGAAAAAAACCACCTAAAGTCTTCACAAATCCCTCTAATCCACAACAAATACAGTAGCTTGAAAAATGGAGATTTCACAAACGATATGTTACATGTTTTGTTATTTAGTAAGTTTTCACCAGTCTTCCATTCCCAGTTTTTGACCAGAGCCGTGTACAACTGTAACACTATTGAGGAGCTGACATTAGGCGAGCAACCTTATTTTCATGAGCATTTTTTGGTTTCACATCAATAAAAAGTGATTGTTAGGAAGATTTTTTGTAGTTTTATTTCTTGGTTCTCTGGTGTGTGTGTGTGTGTGTGTGTGTGTGTGTGTGTGTGTGTGTTATCTTGCCGTCTGAGGCCGCAGTGCGTCAATACATTTCCACAAAACAATGTATTTTACAGTTATTTATGATGTTACAACAGGGCCTACGAAGACAGCCAAAAGCACATAGTCTACTTACCGCAATGTGTTTCCTCAAATTCGACGTTGAGTTTTTATAAGCTGAAACGTCCACTGGTTTGGGGAGACACATGTGACACCGCATAACATAACTATTATTTTTTGTTGTTTGGAGAGTGAACATGGTTTGTATGTGTGGCCAGGGGTGTGCCTCTTCAGCTTGATGAGAAACGCTGGCCGTTGTCTCTGCCATTTTCCTTCTGCTTCCGTGCTCTTTTCCACCTGGACTGGTCTTGCTGCGGGAATTTTGTGTGCGGGTGCGCACGGCGGCTTGGCTCTGTTTGATTGGCTAAACAGAGTTAAACCATAGCTGCTCCCACTATGGCTCTGGCTGCTACATTTGATCGGTGAGATGCTGTCATGTGACAGAGCCTCTGCTGGAAGTCTCGACAAAACATAAACAAACAGACCATGCATTGCACGGATCAATAAAAATAAAGTAGCGAGTAATGAGCAGAATATAGCCCAATGTAACAGAGTAAAAGTACCGCTTCTTCTTCACAAATATACTCAAGTAAAAGTAAAAAGTATGCTGCATTAAAACTACTCTTACAAGTACAATTCATCCAAAAAGTTACTCAAGTAAATGTAATGGAGTAAATGTAGCGCGTTACTACCCACCTCTGCAGATCACTAATGAAATCAACTTTGAGGCCAGGAAGAGCAAAGAATGGGCACTGACTTGTTCAGGCCAGTTGGAAGGTGTCTAGTGGTATAGGACTGGGCACATCAGTGACAGACCATAAATCGCTGCATAATATCTTTGTTTAGTGACAGCCACCTTTAGTGTTTTTTTCTTCTTTTCTTCTTTTTCTTTTTTTGGATCCCGGGACAGCCGAAGTGAAGGGTTGTGTGTACCCCCGTATTACCTGCTCTCTCATGAATGTGGGGAAATGTTTTGTCTGCAGCGCACTCAGGAGGGGAGGATCCACTGACTTGAGCATAGGAAATATCGTCCATCATCTCCCAGCAAATGGGGCAACAATGCATGAATCTGATAATATGGCATGGAGGGGATGAGGCTTTTGAGGACCAAATTCTCTGATGCATCAACCTTTACTACAAATGTGGTAGTGTGTGTGTTGCTAGAGGGTGAAATGCTTCTTGAGTCTTGAAGGCATAGTCTTTCCATCTCTATGTCTTCACTTCTTTTTCATAGGGAGATGAGTGAGATTGTGCCTGAGCTAATCTGGATAAGGGAAATGGCACAGTGAGGACCCTCTTCTTGGACTTCTCGAGTGCCTTCAACACCATCCAGCCCCTTTTGCTTCAGGACAAACTGAACAGGATGTGAGTGGACCCCTTCCTGGTCACCTGGATCTCCAGCTACCTCACTGACAGGCCGCAGTACATCAGGCTGAAGGACATCACGTCTGACACTGTGATTAGCAGCACCGGAGCACCCCAGGGCACTGTAAAACCCGATAAGGTCACTGAGCTCAAAAATTTTATTGAAACCGATTACGTAAAAATTTCTGAGGTAAGTAACTTCAATTTTTTAAGGTAAGATTTCTTAAAAATTACAATTAAGTGTAACTATAGTGTCATTTTTAAGAAATCTTACCTTAAAAAATTTAAGTTACTTACCTCAAAAATTTTTACGTAATCGGTTTCAATAAAATTTTTGAGCTCAGTGACCTTATCGGGTTTTACAGTGAGGGCATGGTGCTGGCCCCTCTTCTCTTCACCCTGTACACCGCGGACTTATGCTACAACTCGGAGCTGTGTCACATTCAGAAGTTCGCCGATGACACAGCCATCGTTGGGTGTATCAGTGATGGCACAGAGGAGCCTGGTGAGGGACTTTGCTGTGTGGTGCAACAGGAACCATCTGCAGCTCAACACCTTGAAGACCAAGGAGCTGGTCATTGACTTTGGGAGGTCCAGACCAAGGTCACGACCAGTTCTGATTGAGGGAGTCGAGGTGGAGGCTGTGGATTCCTACAAATACCTCGAGCTGTGGCTGGACAGGACTTGCAACACCAATCACTTATACAGGAAGGGACAGAGCAGGCTATACTTTCTGAGGAGGCTGCGGTCCTTTAACATCTGCAGGAAACTCCTGTGGATATTCTATCAGTCTGTAGTTGCCAGTGTCCTGTTTTACACCATGGTGTGCTGAGGGGGGCAGCACATCCAAGAAGGACACATCCAGGCTGGACAAACTGATCAAGCGGGCCGGCTCTGTGGTCGGCATGAAGCTGGACGTGACGGTGGCAGAGAAGAGGACTATGGACAAACTATTGAACATCATGGACGATGCCAGTCATCCTCTGCACACTGTCATCAGCAACCAGAGGAGCCTGTTCAGTGACAGAACGCTCCTTCCCAAGTGTCAGACGAACAGACTTAAAAACTCCTTTGTCCCTCATGCCATCAGACTGTACAACTCCTCTCTGGGGGGGAGGAAAGGTAACAGGAGGACAGAGGACGAGAAGGAGCAGTAGCCTAGCCTAACAATAAGCAATACTTGACAATGTGCAATATAATGTGCAATATAAAGTGCAATATCTCTCCTGCTAGCCCCTTTCTCCCCCTTCCTCTCTTCCCCATATCTTGTTCTTTTTGTATATGTAAATACTTAATTTAATTTATCTAGAAGTTTTTTCTCTATTTTCTATTCTCTGTTTATCCTGTAATGAGGCTGCTGGAATCTTAATTTCCCTGAGGGAACCCTCCCAAAGGGATCAATAAAGTTCTATCTAATCTAATCTAAAATTGCATGAACCTAAATTACTTAATTGAATAGGGCTGTGACAATTGGTGCCTTGAGGCTGCATCATGAATCTTGAGGCTACCTTGAGCATGATGAACCAGGGGAGGCCTAACACAATGAAATGAGCTAGTAATGATGAATTAATTGTGGAGCAAACCAGTACCAGTGCCCAGAGGTGGAAAGAGTACTAAAATATTATACTCAAGTACAAGTACTGTTACTCTGATAAAATTTTACTTAAGTACAAGTAAAATTACCAGACAAAAAATCTACTCAAGTAAAAGTAAAAAGTAGATCATTTAAAATGTACTTTGAGTAAAAGTAAAACGTTGTGCAAAATGAAAAAGAAGAGGAAACAAGGATATATGTACATCTCAACCCAGATGTTTTATTTAAAGGAAGTGTATCAAATTGAATGCTTAGGATAATGCTGCATTAAAACTGAGACAAACAAAAAAGGTCAATACACACAGTCATGTCGTTTACATCGCCCTGACCACACACAAAGCATTGTACACGAAATATGAAAGTGAAATGTTGCACCGAAATCTCGTAGCTTGCCTGTGTGCACTGTGTGTTATTGAACAATTCAATTCAAACATTATTTGTTTTGCTTAGTATTCCTTTCTGGCCTGTTGGATGTAGAATGGTAGGAGGACTGATCACGTCAGGTTGGCGAGCTAACTTGCTTGCATGATTAGCCAACCGAATAACAGACTAGTTACCGTTATGTTACAGTACCAACAGGTTGCTACTTCAACATTAGCAATGCCATCCACTATTTTTGGAATATAACCAGCCTATTGTCGGTTTTACTATGGAAAGGAAACATTATGATCAGGGGCGCAGATACGTTTTTTGAACGGGGGGGGGACAAAAAACTGGGGGGGACAAAAAACTGGGGGGGACAAAGCTGCCAGCAAACCAACCCCAATCCCGATATGCCTGTCAAACTTGTTGTGGGTAACCATAGCAACCAAGCTCGAGCTCGCAACCTGTGCAGTCTGCGCAGCTCATCCGACCGAATATCAGTCTTTGTTTTGTTTTATGTGAGTTGTTGCAACTATGTATATACTGCTGTGCACCTCAATAAACCGAATGGTAATTAGTCTTTTGATTTTTCCATGAGGTTTGCCTTATGCAAAGAAAGACAGCACAGACGTTTTTTCCTCCCTATAAGTGGGGGGGACCGAACGAGGTGAATTTAAATCTGGGTGGGACGAATCCCACCCGTCCCAGCCTCTATCTGCGCCCGTGATTATGATGCCAATGACAATACTTACCTCAACATGCTCGCGCAGATTAGACGTCGAATTTTTGTATGCCGCAATGGTTGTCTTCTTGGGCACACATAATCTGCATTGCATAATGAAACTGTCACCCCTTTTCTCTACGAAGCTGTAGTGATCACGTATGTAGGGCCAGGGGTGCACTTCATTACTGGAAGAAATTGCGTTTTCTGCAGGGTCGTCCACCACAGGTTCCTCGGTCTCCTCCATGTCCGCAGGGGCGCTTTATCAACACCCGTGGCCCAGGGGCTAGGCCCCTCATAGGCTACCTGTCAACCCTACCCTTACCGTTGGCCAGGAAAACACTCTTATTTTATTTGCAATACGTGTCAAGCATTTACAGTGTAAGCGCGTAATTAGCCTAGAAGCCTACGATAGGTTACGTTTGGCTCAGCGTAGCTGCGCAAGGCCCACGCTCACTTCGCTCAACACATCCAACCACAGAGGGAGAGAAGAACACGCGCATTATCATTACAGAGCCGGTTCTGATTATTACCACGGACAGGACAGTGATACTGCGTAACTTTCACGCAGGGGCATGGCCAGAGATAACCACACAAGCGCGCGTGCGCTAATGTAGACCTATGTGTTGTAAACATAAAACACACACCTACAGACAAGTCCTTTTAAAAAATAAAATACATAAAAATAGCTCGGCGGCATGAAAACAAACATTCACTGCAAGACAAGGTGCCCTAGAATCGCCATCAGTTTTTAATATCTATATGGACTTTGTTGTCAGGATTGCACAGCATGAGATATCAAAACTGTACCCAGATACAGGCTTCAAGTTCAGATATTGCATTCCAAATGAGGTATCCACAAGAGAAATGCGTACGAAAGCACGAGCATCAGGAGAGGGTTGCATAACAGATTCTATACGCAGATGATCAGGCCATACTTGCTGGATCCATCGAGGAGCTTCAGAATATTCTTCAGTTGTATGATAAGACCTACACCCGCTTTGGTTTACAAATATCATATGTCAAAACAGAAACAATGGCTTTTAACGTCAATGATGATATCAAATGTAAACCAAGTATCATTTCCCTTGGCGGCACTAATATTAAAAACGTCCGCACCTTTAAATATCTTGGTTATAATGTCAGCAACTCTGATGAATCCTCACACTTCCTGCATGCTAGGATAAGTGCTGCATTCATGAAATGGAATGAACTGAAACACGTTCTAACCGACCACCGAATACTATTAAAAACCCGTATAAAGTTCCTAGTGGCATGCGTTCGATCTCGTCTCCTGTACAGCACACAGGCATGGCAACTATCATCCAGTGAAATTCACAAAATTGAGGTAGTGTGGCACGGCTTCCTAAGGAAAATGATTAAAGGTGGATATAAACGAAAGAATGCCCCTGACCAAAAGAACACTACAAATGAAGATTTTGACTGGAGCTACAAGATGTCCAATGCTGACCTCCGGAAACTGACAGGAACCCAGGATATAAAACTATCCTGCTACGTACAACAACTAAAATATATTGCTCACGTTTGCCGGATGGGCAATAACCAAGTGCAAAAGCAGCTCCTGTTTGACAAAAATGGTTAAAATGGACGAAATGGGAAAATCTGCTGGGCATAGACACCCAACAGATAAGACATACGATGATGGACAAATCAAACTTTGAGCAACTGCTACAGCAGAAGCACCCCTAGAGAGTTTAACTTTTGACAGGGGAACATGATGATGATGATGAAGGTACTTGGCTCGGCGGCCACATGAAATGTAAACACCATGGACAGCGGCCAAACTCATAACTCTACAGACCGAAATACACGAAACCAAGTCCTACTAGGGTCTATTTTACCGATCTTTGTTCAAGCATCATGCAAGTCTTCCTTCTCCTTGAATAAGACCGTGCATTCAACTGCCTTTTTGACATGACTGCATAGAAATACCACTTGCAACAATATTTCACGCACTCCATCAAGAAAAAAGTTAAACATGATGAACACGGGCATACTGTTTTGAGCATACGATTTTTTAAAAAGAAACTAGCTACATCAAAGTCCTTCAATAAACCCATCCTTTAGCGCAAATGAGCTTAACCTAGTTCAAAGCATGACGCTAGCAGTAGCTGCATAAGGCAAAATCATGTGGGCCTTTCGTCAACAACAAGCCACAGCGGGCAAACAATAATCAAGTGTCCTTACCTTAAAACGTTGTCTTGACCACAGAACTTCTCAAGTATTTCACTTAAATCCACACGGGTTAACAACACACCCAACACAGCTAGCGAGAAATGTGGATATGCGCTAGCTTTGTATTGCTATTCCCCTCAGTATGCTTACTCTGTCTGCTGCCCGAACTGTGAACATTATAGGCTACAATCTTTTCATCAATTTCTTCAGTAGATGCCGTTTTAGACAGGGGCGTCAGAAGCATTTTTAATGTGGGGGGACACACTGGCGGGGGGTCCTCCGCCAGAAAATTTTTAATTAATTTTCAACAATAAGTCCTCATTCAACTAGTCCATATATTCATCAGCCTGTTTTTAAACCCACCGCTACGCCTAAGATAATGAGATGAATGTGACACAATTTATCACCAACAATGACTTTATGGGTGCATTTTACTTTTTATTTTGTGTTTTCTATTTAGTTTTAGATGTAACACAACATGCCACTGGGCCAAGCAATAGTGACACTCAACTGTATGTTTAAAAATAAGAATATTCATAATCTCACACAATGAACAGGCATGACATGGCATCATGCAAACTTCATAACACAAAATCACACTGTGTCAAGCAACGGTGACACATAAAAAATAACTTCACACAATGAACAAGTGCAGTTTTGTCAACCTACCGGTACATGCAATGGTGGTACTACAGTAGCATTTACAGATTAGTATAACAAATAGATTTATAGATAGAACTCCTTCTTATATTGGTGCCACCACAATTTCTACCACTTCATAACTTTTATCCCCCTTTCCTTCACAATCCACCGGGAATAACATCCATCTCTCTCCATCGCTTTCCTCTCTACTATTCCTTCCCCATACACTGATTTCCCATCTTACTTTCCAGAAAACTGCCAAAGACCAGACAAAACAAGGAATCAATAAATATAATCAGAGCAGACTTGACCTCATTCTTGGCATTACAGTAAGGCAGGCCTACTGGGTTTGAATTAAATGATAGCTAACGTTAAGCTAGCTGATACATCTCCTAACATTGACGAGCCAGCTAACTGCACTAACATTTCCATTGGGACAAAAAAAAAAACCTGTCCTGTGGGGAAATTTTGACTGACTTTCCGCTTCTTTGTAAAGAATGTCCTTATGTCCATTGTGTCTGGGGAGGAGCAAATACTGCAAACAATTCATCATCAACCAAGAATACCCCATTTCATTGTTTAGTTGAATATTAATTTAACGTGTCCTAGGGTTAATTTTGAGGGCAGATAACAAAAGAATACGGTTTTAGCAAAAGCTAGACATTGTGAGGTTGCAATGGGGCTGACGTCACCTCCTCCACTTTCCAGCAGCTGCACCAACATTTCTGTGCTCGCGCTGAGATTCACTTCCCTCGCGCGCGGTGAGCTGTTGTAGGGAGCGCCCGGAAAACCCGGAGTGGATTTTCAGTACTCTGTGTATTCTCTTATCGATCAAGTGGAATGGATTCTTTCACGAAGCAATAGAAACGGCGCTGGGTGAACTAATATTTTATGTTAAATGTGGGGGGTCCAAACGAAGAATTATGAAATGTGAGGGGGACATGTCCCCTTCACATTCAATGGTGGCGACGCCCATGGTTTTAGACATTTTATTATCCCCATCGAAATATGCTATTATACTAACAGGATTATAACTCAAATCACACGACACGTATTCAAATCACAACTGATTTATTTTACTGTTGGACAGATCATAGCATATCTAGCCTAGCTGCACATAGCCTAGCTGCTGGTAGGCTGATAACTGATAAGTAGCTGATATTCTGAACAGATTGGTGATCCTTACCTTAAAAAAGTCTGTGACTTTAGGCAACGATTCTATCATTACCTGCATCTCTCTCTTTTTTTCCTTTTATGCGCCCTGCTAACATGTGAACGCTTCATCTTTCAAAGCCTCTAAATCTGAGTCTCTGCAGTCTTTGGCGCGCTTTCGTGCGTGACTTACATTTTGTTGCATTTTATTCTGGTACAGTTGTGGGTGTTCGTTTCACGAACCACATCCACCATGTCTCTTACAGCAGGCTACTGTGCGCTCATTTACTTCTAACCTTATTTCTATCCGTACATTAATGTAGGCCCACGATTCCGACAGTTTATTATTTTATTAATATTACAAGGCCCCTGATTGGCTGTGGCCCAGGGGTTTGAGCCCCCCGAAGCCCCCCCCCCCTTAAAGCGCCGGTGCATGTCCGCCATTGTCTGTGTGAGACTCGCGCGCGACAACTGTCCTTCCCGTAATTCATTTCCAGAACGCATTTCCCCTTCTCCGTTTTGGCCTTTTTTATTTATTTATTTATTTTTACTCAGTAACGGTTGTGATGTAAAATGTACCGAAGTACACTACTTAAAAGAAAACATACTTAAGTAAAAGTAAAAGTACACTCTTTAAAAATTACTTAAAAAAGTATAAGTACACAAAAAAGCTACTCAAGTACAGTAACGCGAGTAATGTAATTCGTTACTTTCCACCTCTGCCAGTGCCCAGGGGGTTGCCATCTACTGTCTGGATGCTTAGTAGGGTTGTACAGAGAACTCAAAGGATGTTCAGTCATTGGGCCACTTCCTCATCCAAGTTTCTCACTGTACTGAAGTCACTTAACACTGGAAAACATATTTCCTTTGAACAACATGTCAAACAAGCTAGAACTGTGCACTTTGTTTTCTGAAAGCAGGATGTCATCTGCAGTCTCATCTGTGAGGAAGAGCAAATGTGTGGATGTAAAATGCACTCAGCTCAGATCTTTTTTTTTTTTTTGCGGAAAGTAAGAGTATGTTCAACCATGAATTTCTTTCTCTGGCTAAGACTCAAAAACTGCTCCCCTACTGCATTTCCCAAAGTTGAATAGTTTAAAAAAATCATGAAACATCAGGTTAAACTGTTGCCAAGGGACCACAAGGGAAGTTTCATTCTGATAATCACCTTCTGGTTCAATGTCCTGGGTGTAAAAAGAGGGTGAACCACTGAAGAATATAGCTCACTATTTTAATAGACACTTATTTTGACAAGAAATACAGTATTTTCTGTCAGAGTTGTGTTTTCTGTTGTTATCAGGAAGTCTTGGCCTGTGATCTGAGTAAAACTATCAATCTCTCTATTTCTGAGTAGAATTGCTGACATTGTGTGTGAGTGCCCAGGAGCATTCTTTGGGCAGTGAAGCCAAGTCTCAAAACCTGTAACTCCACTGGATCTACTGTGTCACATTCAGGGGTAAGATGTGGATTCATGTACTGGAGTTTATTGACAGTATCCAGGTTGAGAAAGCTTATAAACATTATGCCAAAAACAATTAGAAGTCAGATCACAGAAGACTAATCAACCAAGGCACAAGGCCAGTCCAAAACACAGCAACACAGTCAAAATGTGAGGTACATGAAGATATCAGACAGAACAACATAAAGACAGATGACTCATAACTTAGACAGATGGTTGGCAAGAGTTCACAAGGATGTGATAAAGGGCAGACTTTGAGGATGCTTCTCATTATGTTAATTATGTGCTCTTGATTTATTTCCTTGTTTCCATTCCATGCCCCTTCTTCCAAGGAACTGAGATAAGTGTGTATAGATAGATATATAGATATAGATAGATAGATAGATAGATAGATAGATAGAGTGGCACGGTGGTGTAGTGCTGTCGCCTCACAGCAAGAAGGTCCGGGTTCGAGCCCCGTGGCTGGCGAGGGCCTTTCTGTGCGGAGTTTGCATGTTCTCCCTGTGTCCATGTGGGTTTCCTTTGGGTGCTCTGGTTTCCCCCAAAGACATGCAGGTTAAGTTAACTGGTGACTCTAAATTGAGTGTGAATGGTTGTCTATGTATCAGCCCTGTGATGACCTGGTGACTTGTCCAGGGTGAACACTGCCTTTTGCCCGTGGTCAGCTGGGATAGGCTCCAGCTTGCCTGCAACCCTGTAGAACAGGATAAAGCAGCTAGAGATAATGAGATTATATATATATATATATATATATATATATATAGTGTCTTGCAAAAGTATTCATCCCCCTTGGTGTTTGTCCTGTTCTGTCACATTACAAGCTGGCATTAAAATGGATTTTTGGGAGGTTAGCACCATTTGATTAGCAACATGCCTACCATTTTAAAGGTGCAAATGGTTTGTTTATTATGACACAAACAATAATTAAGATGAAAAAACAGAAATCTGGAGTGTGCATAGGTATTCACCCCTTTCGTTTGAAACCCCTAAATAAAAGCTGGTCCAACAAATTAACTTCATATGTCACATAATTATTTGATTAAGATCCACCTGTGTGCAATCAAAGTGTCACATGATCTGTCACATGTTGTATGGATAAATCAACCTGTTCTGGAAGGACCCTGACTCTGCAACACTACTAAGCAAGGAACATGAAAACCAAGGAGCCTCCAAACAGGTCAGAGACAAAGTTGTGGAGAAGTATAGCTCAGGATTGGGTTATTTAAAAAATCCCAAACTTTGAATATCCCACGGAGCACCATTAAATCCATCCATCCATCCATCCATCCATCCATCCATCCATCCATCGTCTGTAGCCACTTATCCTGTTCTACAGGGTCACAAGCAAGCTGGAGCCTATCCCAGCTGACTATGGGTGAGAGGCAGGGTACACCCTGGACAAGTCGCCAGGTTATCGCAGGACTGACACAGAGACAAACAACCATTCATACTCACATTCACACCTACGGTCAATTTAGAGCCGCCAATTAACCTAACCTGCATGTCTTTGGACTGTGGGGGAAACTGGAACACCCGGAGGAAACCCACGCAGACATGGGGAGAACATGCCAACTCCACACAGAAAGGCCCTCGCCAGCCACTGAGCTCGAACCCAGGACCTTCTTGCTGTGAGGCGACAGTGCTACACCATTAAATCCATTATAGCAAAATGGAAAGAATATGTCACCACTACAAACCTGACAAAAGAAGGCCGCTCACCAAAACTCACAGACCGGGCAATGAGGGAATTAATCCTCAATTCAAAGACACTAAAGATAACACTGAAGGAGCTGCAAAGATCCACAGAGTAGATGGGAGTATCTGTCCATAGGACCACTTTAAGCCATACACTCAGAGTGGGGCTTTATGGAAGAGTGGCCAGAAAAAAAAGCCATTGCTTATAGAAAAAATAAGAAAACACATTTGGAGTTTGCTGAACAGCATGTGGCAGACTCCCCAAACACGTGGAAGAAGATTCTCTGGTCAGATGAGACTAAAATTTAACTTTTTGGCCATCATGAGAAATGTCATGTGTGGCGCAAACCCAACACTTCCCATCACCCTGAGAACACCATTCCTTCAGTGAAGCATAGTGGTGGCAGCATCGTGCTGTGGGGATGTTTTTCATCTGCAGGGATGAAGTGTAACGAATTCGATGCGAGTTGTCAACAAATCCTATAACTTGGTTCATGAAACGCGCTTACAAAATATTTTCACTGTGAATATTTATTGTGTAATGGTGCAAAGTGAGAGAGAGAGAGTGAGAGAATAGCCCTTAGGGCAGAGTCAATCCCACCAGCAAAAATAGGAAAAAAAAAGGAGCGATCTCACCTCTTCAGATGTTGGTTTAAGTCCGACAATACATTCCTCAAAAAGGGCGTAGAAGAACAAAGTAATCCATGAACGTGTAGCATTCAATTTATTCCGGACCATTAAAGAATTCTGGAGGATATCAGAATGTTGGCGTAAGGGCTTCCATCTACCCCCGTTCAGTCCTCTTTCCGCGTCTCCATTCAAAAAACGAGCACGTGATTTAAAGGGACTATATCCATAGGATAGGGAGTGAGAAAGTGTGTGCATGTGACAGTGACAGGGATAGTCACTGTGTGCATGCGCAGTTATGCGCATGCGTCTACTTCTATTGTTCTGGTGTCTCCGATGAGACCGTGTTACAGCGCACGTAGAGGTGTGGCATGTGTATTGCATCGTTTTCAGCAAGTGTTGCATTGCCATATGAACCTGATATTTTACTGATCCGTTGCCCATGTGGACGGGATATTTAAAAAAAAAAATCTCGCCGTTGTCATGTGGATGTAGCCGAAGGCTCACATTCCAGCAGGACAATGACCCTAAACGTACTGCTAAAGCTACACTGGAGTGGTTTAAAGGGAAACATTTAAATGTCTTGGAATGGCCTGGTCAAAGCCCAGACCTCAATCCAATTGAGAATCTGTGGCATAACTTGAAGATTGCTGTATACCAACGCAACCCATCTAATTTGAAGGAGTTGGAGCAGTTTTGCCTTGAGGAATGGGAAAAAATCCCAGTGGTAAGATGTGCAAAGCTAATAGACATACGCCAAGAGACTTGCAGCTGTAATTGCAGCAAAAGGTGGATCTACAACGTATTGACTTTGGGGGGTGAATATCTATGCACACTCCAGATTTCTGTTTTTTCATCTTAATTATTGTTTGTGTCATAATAAAAAAACAATTTGCACCTTTAAAATGGTTGGCATGTTGTGTAAATCAAATGGTGCTAACACCCCAAAAATCCATTTTAATTCCAGCTTGTAATGCGATAAAACAGGACAAACACCAAGGGGTATGAATACTTTTGAAAGACACATGTTTTACTGGGAAATACGCCACTTGTATTTTTCATAAAAAATACATTGAAGATCTGAGTGACATACAGCTCTGGAAAAAATTAACAGGCCACTTCAATTTTTTCTTAAATCAGGATCTCTACATATAGCAGCCATTTCATTCCAGCATCTGTGCTGGAATTCCAACATAAGCACACTTCATTATATTTAACCCTCTGGGGTCTGAGGGTATTTTTTGGTATCCGTAGATGCTAAAGAAGGCAACTGGACTTGCTTGAAATCCTTGAAGACGTTTCACCTCTCACCCGAAAGGCTTCTACAGTTCTGTCTGACTAGTGGCTAGTTCCAGGTATTTATCCTCTAGTGAACCAAATCAAACTTAAGGAGAGTCGTTGAGGTCATATAGGTCGTTGGCACTCTCAGGCCCTGTCCACACGGCAACGGATTCAGGTGAATCTGATAAAATTGTTTATCATTTCAGCCTGGCGTCCACATGGCACCGGCATTTTGGGTGCCCCAAAACGAAATCTTTTTGAGAACGGGTTCCAGAGTGGAAAGATCTGGCAACGGCGCCGTTGCGAAGTCGTCTGGATGAGTAGAACGGATATGTTTACGATGACGTCACAACCACATGACTGTCAGTGCTTCACGCCAGGTAGAAGTGTAACGAACTCGATGCGAGTTGTCAACAAATCCTATAACTTGGTTCATGAAACGTGCTTACAAAATATTTTCACTGTGAATATTTATTGTGTAATGGTGCAAAGTGAGAGAGAGAGTGAGAGACTCTGCCCTTAGGGCAGAGTCAATCCCGCCAGCAAAAATAGGGAAAAAAAGGAGCGATCTCACCTCTTCAGATGTTGGTTTAAGTCCTACAATACATTCCTCAAAAAGGGCGTAGAAGAACAAATGAATCCATCAACGTGTAGCATTCAATTTATTCTGGACCATTAAAGACGCTGCCTTCTGCGTAGAATCATACGTCATCCTCGCCGCCATATTGGATGGGGCAAAGCGGAGAATAAAGATGCCTCATTCATGTGCTGCGTTTAACTGTACCAACAGGTTTACCGTCCAAACGAGATCACATGGGATTACCTTTCACAGGTAAGACTGGAAAAATACTTTTCATTGTATTTGGTCATTATAACGTAACTTTACGAACAGATTTTCCTGACTTTGTGGCTAATATGAAGTCTCGCGCATAATAGTTTATGTGCATGCGTCCTTACTTCTTCTATTGTCCTGGTGTCTCCGATGGGACCGTCTTACAGCGCACCTAGAGGTGTGGCATGTGTATTGCATCGTTTTCAGCAAGCGTTGCGTTGCCATATGTACCTGATATTTTACTGATCCGTTGCCCATGTGGACGCGATATATTTTTTAATAACATCTCGTTGCCGTTGTCTTGTGGATGTAGCCTCAGTCATCCTGTAGATAAAGCTACACTGGAGGCCGGATGTGAACTATGTTAGCAGCCTAGAAGGTTGTTAGGGTTATCTGTGGGTCGTTGGCTCTCTCTGCCATCATGTGAATCATTGAAGTCAGTTTAGTGACTTGATGTGGATGTGTATTCAGTTTTCTGGGAAGTGTGCCAAGGACTGCATTGTATGTGGCTGATAAGTGGTGTCTCAGACCACCTCCTCTGTTCAGTGATGGTCATTCCAAGTTGACGAAGATGGCTTCTTTTACTCCTCTTTCAAACCACTGGTCTTCTCTGGCTAGAATGTGTACATTGCAGTCCTGAAACTAGTGTCCTTTGTTATTGAGATGAGGATGTCTATCTGCAGAGTCCTGGCCTGAGGAACTGGCTCTCCTCTGCTGAGCCATGCAGAGTGAAGTGGTTGTTTTGTTTCCCCAATGTACAGGTCTGTGCAATTCCTCACTGGCACACTTCCTAGAAAACTGAATACACATCAAGACTCAGCTGACTTCAATGACTCACATGATGGCAGAGAGAGCCAACGACCCACAAATCACACTAAAGACCCTCTAGGCTGCTAACATAGTTCACACCCGGTCTCCAGAGACCCTAACACCTACAGGATGACTGAGAGTGTCAACAACCCATGTGACCTCAACGACTCTCCTTAGTTTTGCTTTTGGTCCACTAGAGGATAAATACCTGGAACTCCCCACTAGTCAGACAGAACTGAAGAAGCCTTTCAGATGAGAAGTGAAACGTCTTCAAGAATTTCAGGCAAGTCCAGTTGCCTTCTTTAGCACCTACTGATTACGATCTAAGCAGTATTTTCAAAGTCATCTGCCTTTTTTGTATTCAGCACAAGTTCAGCTACAATAATATCTTTGTAGTATATATGTCATGATTGTACTTAAAAAAATAACAGATAAATGAAGATGTTGTAAAAAGCAGTTTTAGAACTGTGTTGGAATGTATGAAAAACATGACCTTACCCATTGTGACAAACCATTTTGGTCACTTGAGGTGATTATGTTCAGTCTTAGGGATGTGTCAAGCATAAAACTTAAATCTGCTCCATTGATTTGGACAATTAACTGGCTATCAAAAAAATTTATGCCCTATGGTTTTGGGATAAAGGGTTGGTAGTGGGAGGGGTATTCAATGAGAAGAGTAAAAAATTCCATTCCTTTCAATGAGAAGAGTGAATATCCCTCCCACTGCCAACTCTTAATCCCATCGAGTCAAGTGATCAAAATAGTTCGTCACAATGGGTAAGATAATGCTTTTTCACACATTCCAACACAGTTCTAAAACTGCTTTTTACAACATCTTCATTTATCTGGTATTTAACTCCCTTCAGTGTGTCTTGAAATTACCTCTTGTACCGTTTTACTCAGTTCAGAGCCACAACCAACTCTGTTACTCTTACACAATTACTCTCTAATTTTGCTCCCACTCCAACTCCAAATTTTACTCTCTAAACTCAAAGTAGAGCAAAATTAACTATTTTTGAGGAAAATACTTTTAACTCTGGAAAAAAAATTGCTCAGTCATTTTTCCTGTGTATGCACTACAATGCACACATATCAACCAATATGCTCATAAGAAATAGAAGAAATATTTACACTTACTTGAGTTGATCTTTGGCTGGATTGAGTTGAAGTAAAAAAAAAAAACCAAAGGGCACTGCTCATCATCAGCATTGCAGTTCTCAAGACTGAACTGAATCACTGTCCTGAATCATGAATTGAATCATGAACTGAATCATGAATTGAATTGCTGCCCTGACATTGAATCACTGCCTTGAATCATCCAAAGCGCATAAAATCCGCATGCCATCTCACAACACGTTTTACTGCCAAATAACCTAAACTATGGCTGACCTATTTTATCCTATTTACGGTTGGCGTTCCCACCATGAAAGAGAAACCAATCAAAACCGAAAGAGTGAAAGTCATTATCCTTCCATTACCATGCGAATCACTGTCTTTTATGCAGAGGTGGAAAGAGTACTAAAATATTATACTCAAGTACAAGCACTGTTACTCTGATGAAATTTTACTTAAGTACAAGTAAAATTACCAGACAAAAAATCTACTCAAGTAAAAGTAAAAAGTAGATCATTTAAAATGTACTTTGAGTAAAAGTAAAACATTACTTTTAATAATGGGTGTTTTCTGCCTCCATTGTGTTGTGCAAAAATGAAAAAGAAGAGGAAACAAGGATATATGTACATCTCAACCCAGATGTTTTATTTAAAGGAAGTGTATCAAATTGAATGCTTAGGATAATGCTGCATTAAAACTGAGACAAACAAAAAAGGTCAATACACACAGTCATGTCGTTTACATCGCCCTGACCACACACAAAGCATTGTACACGAAATATGAAAGTGAAATGTTGCACCGAAATCTCGTAGCTTGCCTGTGTGCACTGTGTGTTATTGAACAATTATTGAAACAATTAATGAAACATTATTTGTTTTGCTTAGTATTCCTTTCTGGCCTGTTGGATGTAGAATGGTAGGAGGACTGATCACGTCAGGTTGGTGAGCTAACTTGCTTGCATGATTAGCCAACCGAATAACAGACTAGTTACCATTATGTTACAGTACCAACAGGTTGCTACTTCAACATTAGCAATGCCATCCACTATTTTTGGAATATAACCAGCCTATTGTCGGTTTTACTATGGAAAGGAAACATTATGATCAGGGGCGCAGATACGTTTTTTGAACTGGGGGGGACAAAAAACTGGGGGGGACAAAGCTGCCAGCAAACCAACCCCAACCCCGATATGCCTGTCAAACTTGTTGTGGGTAACCATAGCAACCAAGCTCGAGCTCACAACCTGTGCAGTCTGCGCAGCTCAACCAACCGAATATCAGTCTTTGTTTTGTTTTATGTGAGTTGTTGCAACTATGTATACACTGCTGTGCACCTCAATAAACCGAATGGTAATTAGTCTTTTGATTTTTCCGTGAGGTTTGCCTTATGCAAAGAAAGACAGCATAGACGTTTTTTCCTCCCTATAAGTGGGGGGGACCGAACTAGGTGAATTTAAATCTGGGTGGGACGAATCTCACCCGTCCCACCCTCTATCTGCGCCAGTGATTATGATGCCAATGACAATACTTACCTCAACATGCTTGCGCAGATTAGACGTCGAATTTTTGTATGCCGCAATGGTTGTCTTCTTGGGCACACATAATCTGCATTGCATAATGAAACTGTCACCCCTTTTCTCTACGAAGCTGAAGTGATCACGTATGTAGGGCCAGGGGTGCACTTCATTAATGGAAGAAATTGCGTTTTCTGCAGGGTCGTCCACCACAGGTTCCTCAGTCTCCTCCATGTCCGCAGGGGCGCTTTATCAACACCCGTGGCCCAGGGGCTAGGCCCCTCATAGGCTACCTGTCAACCCTACCCTTACCGTTGGCCAGGAAAACACTCTTATTTTATTTGCAATACGTGTCAAGCATTTACAGTGTAAGCGCGTAATTAGCCTAGAAGCCTACGATAGGTTACGTTTGGCTCAGCGTAGCTGCGCAAGGCCCACGCTCACATTGCTCAACACATCCGACCACAGAGGGAGAGAAGTACGCGCGCATTATCATTACAGAGCCGGTTCTGATTATTACCACGGACAGGACAGTGATACTGCGTAACTTTCACGCAGGGGCATGGCCAGAGATAACCACACAAGCGCGCGTGCGCTAATGTAGACCTATGTGTTGTAAACATAAAACACACACACCTACAGACAAGTCCTTTTAAAAAATAAAATACATAAAAATAGCTCGGCGGCATGAAAACAAACATTCACTGCAAGACAAGGTGCCCTAGAATCGCCATCAGTTTTTAATATCTATATGGACTTTGTTGTCAGGATTGCACAGGATGAGATATCAAAACTGTACCCAGATACAGGCTTCAAGTTCAGATATTGCATTCCAAATGAGGTATCCACAAGAGAAATGCGTACAAAAGCACGAGCATCAGGAGAGGGTTGCATAACAGAGATTCTATACGCAGATGATCAGGCCATACTCGCTGGATCCATCGAGGAGCTTCAGAATATTCTTCAGTTGTATGATAAGACTATTAGGACTAGGACTGTTTTGGCCTCTAGAGGCCGCTGTTATTTCCTTTTCGTGTCATGTTTATTTTGACCTCTAGAGGCCGCCACTGTTCCTGTGTTTTGTGTTTGTGTTAATTGCCTGTTTAGTCCTGATTATCTTCACCTGTGTTCAATTTAGTTTGTGTATTTATACCCCCTGAGTTCAGTCCTCTTGTCACGAGTCTTTGAGCTGTTATGTTTATCTCCAGTTTCCTCTGTACCGTGTTCTTTGTTTTGCACTTTGCTTTTCTTTTGGACCTAAGTATTTACTGTGTTTTTGGATCTTCTGAGCGTTCAGCATTTTGCCTTTCGTTTTGTTTTTGGACTTTGCACCTTTGGATATTTTTATTTTTGTTATCTTCTGAGCTTTTGGATTTTCTTTTTTTGTTTTTTCATCGGATTGTAAATATTGTACATAGTGTAAATAAACTGTTGTTTGATACTTTTTCTACTTCCGCCTCACGCCTCTGCATTTGAGTCATCCCCCTGGTGGCCTAGTGGGGGTTTGCTGGATTATCACACCAACGAATCAGGTTCGAATCCCAGCAAAACCCTAACAGAAAGACTCCGTCATGACCGACTCAGCAGAGGCTGCTTCAACTGTCTACCCGGCCAACCTTCAGGGAATTATGGCAGCTTTGACACGCTTCGGAGCGACCATGGACGCTCATGGATGTACGCTCACCAGCCAACGTGAGGCCCTTGCTCGCCACGAGGAACTGCTTCAGCAAATTGGGAAAACCCTGGCACAGCTGACATCTCTGCCTGCATATCCTGATCCAGCTCCCGCTCCTTCTCCAGTGCCTCCTGCCATGCTGCCTTCTTCACCTCGCGAACCCAGCCTTCCTGCACCACAGAGGTATGACGGCAAGCACAGTGAGTGCCGAGAGTTCCTTACCCAGTGTCAACTCACCTTTGAGCTTCAGCCTACCACCTACACTACGGATCGCCGCAAGATTGCCTTTGTGATCACCTTATTAGCTGGTAAGGCGCGAGCCTGGGCTACTGCTATCTGGCAAAGACAGGGACCTGAGTGCCTTGATTTCCAGCTGTTTTCTGAAGAGATGCTTCAGGTCTTCGATCAGGCGGACATCAGTACCGACGCAGCCCGAAAGCTCATGTCCATCCGGCAAGGAGGAAGCGTCGCAGATTACGCCATCTCGTTCCGGACGCTTGCAGCAGTAAGTGGATGGAATGAGACTGCCCTGGTGTCAGCCTTCCACCATGGTCTGTCTGACCCCATCAGGGACGGTCTGGCCTCTATTGGATGCCCAAGTGACCTCGAAACCCTCATCTCACATGCTATTCGTCTGGACAACAGGATGAGAGAACGCCACCAAGCCTTGAGCCCCCCCAGCCTCCCTACCTCTACCTGGAGACTGTCTACCTCCTTCAGTGACTGTCCAGAACCCATGCAAGTGGGTCGTACTCGCCTCTCCGCATCTGAGAGGGAGCGCAGAAGGAGGGACAAGTGCTGCATCTACTGTGGCAAGCCTGGTCACTTCCGAGCATCATGTCCCGAACTCTTGGGAAAAGGACCGCCCCGTCCAGCCGAGGGAGGGTTGTGACGGGGCCTACCCTCTCTCCCAGACTCCCTGGCCAAGGAATCTACATCCTGGTCTCCATCTCCTGGGGTGAGTCTGTCCATTCTTGTCAAGCTTTGTTAGACTCAGGGGTGGCTGGGAACTTTATGGATATTCACTTCGCCCAAAGCATCAATATTCCGACTGCACCTCTTGAAGTCCCACTGTCTGTGTCTGCCCTCGATGGCCAAGCGTTAGGTGATGGAAGAGTCACCCAAGTTACTTCTCCAGTCTTCCTCCAGTCTCAAGGTCACAAGGAAGAAATATCACTGCACCTGATTCCTTCACCTGAGTTCCCAGTTATTCTAGGCCTTCCTTGGCTTACTCGCCACAACCCTCGCATAGACTGGGTAACTAGCCAGGTTGTGGAATGGGGCCCTGCATGCCATGCCTCTTGTCTGCTCTCTAGCTCTCCTGTGTCCCCTGCCGAGCCCCCTGATCTCACCGAGTTATCTCAAGTTCCCACAGAGTACTGGGATCTCAAGGAGGTCTTCAGCAAGAGCAGGGCCGCCGTTCTTCCTCCGCACCGGTCCTACAACTGTGCCATCGACTTGCTCCCTGGGACTACCCCTCCTCGTGGCAGACTGTTTTCCCTCTCTCAGCCAGAACGCAAGGCCATGGAGGAATACCTCAAAGACGCCCTGGTCTCTGGGTTCATTCGACCCTCCACCTCACCTGCTGGTGCCGGCTTCTTCTTTGTCGGCAAGAAGGATGGGGGGCTCCGACCATGTATTGACTACAGGGGCCTGAACAAGATTACTGTGCGCAACCGATATCCCCTTCCGCTGATGTCCACTGCTTTCGACCTGCTCCAAGGTGCCACCGTCTTCACCAAGTTGGACCTACGGAACGCATACCACCTCATCCGTATCCGACAGGGAGACGAGTGGAAGACTGCCTTTAACACCCCGTCTGGGCACTACGAATACCAGGTGATGCCCTTCGGACTCACCAACGCACCAGCTGTTTTTCAGGCCCTAATCAACGACGTCTTAAGGGACATGATTAACCTGTACGTTTTTGTCTACCTTGATGACATCCTTATCTTTTCCAAGACCGTGCAGGAGCACCGCCACCATGTCCGCCAGGTTCTCCAGAGGCTGCTACAGAACAATCTGTTCGCCAAGGCCCAGAAATGCGAATTTCATGTTCCCGAGGTCTCCTTTCTGGGATTTATTGTACGGACAGGCCAACTCCAAATGGACCCTGCCAAGACCCTGGCCATCCGGGACTGGCCTACTCCCAAGTCCGTTAAGGAGGTTCAGCGGTTCTTAGGATTCGCTAACTTCTACCGCAAGTTCATCAGGAACTTCAGTTCTGTAGCAGCACCCATGTCGGACCTCACCAAAGGAACAGGTGGATCTTATGTCTGGTCTCCTCAGGTGGAAAAGGCGTTCAAAGACCTCAAGGACCGCTTCTGCACGGCACCCATTCTGGTCCTCCCGGACACCTCCCAACCATTCATCGTGGAGGTGGACGCCTCGGACAGTGGTGTCAGCGCAGTGCTCTCTCAACATTCGGAAGGAAAGCTGCACCCCTGCGCTTACTTCTCCCACCGCCTGAGTCCTGCGGAGTCCCGGTACGATGTGGGGGATCGAGAACTGCTAGCGGTCAAACTGGCCCTTGAGGAGTGGAGGCACTGGCTGGAGGGAGCGCAACATCCATTCCTGGTTTGGACTGACCACAAGAACCTGGAGTACCTCCAGCAAGCCAAGAGACTGAACCCTCGACAGGCTAGGTGGGCCCTGTTTTTCAGTCGGTTTGACTTCACCCTCTCGTACCGCCCCGGCTCCAAGAACACCAAACCTGACGCACTGTCCAGGCTGTTCTCTGCCACTAACAGGGAGAATGAAGTCGGGCCTATTATCCCTGTGTCCCGGATTGTGGCCCCTGTCCGCTGGGGTATTGAGGAGGCTGTCCGACGAGCCCAACGCCAGGACCCCGGTCCTGGGACGGGGCCACCGGGCCTCTTGTACGTCCCACATCAAGCCCGGGCCAAGGTTCTCCAGTGGGGTCACTCTTCCCCTCTCACCGCCCACCCGGGAGCTCGGAGGACCCTGGACTTCCTGAAAAGATGCTTCTGGTGGCCTAACATGGAGAAGGAAGTAAGGTCATTTGTCCTGTCCTGTGAGGTTTGCACCAGAACCAAGAACCCACGACAGCGTCCCCAGGGTCTCCTGCATCCTCTGACCATTCCCCGGCGTCCCTGGTCCCACGTGGCAGTCGACTTCATCACGGGTCTCCCTGAGTCAAAAGGTAACACGGTCATTTTGGTCATAGTTGACAGATTCTCCAAGGCCTGCCGCTTCATACCACTGTGCAAACTCCCCTCTGCTCTTGAAACAGCGAAACTTATGTTTAATCATGTCTTCCGAGTCTTTGGTCTTCCACAGGACATCGTCTCAGACCGAGGGCCCCAGTTCTCCTCCCGAGTGTGGCACGGGTTCTGCAAGGTCATCGGAGCCACTGCCAGCCTCTCCTCTGGGTTTCACCCACAGTCCAATGGTCAGACGGAGAGGCTCAACCAGGACCTGGAAACCACCCTGCGAGGCCTGGCTATGGATAACCCGACATCGTGGAGCACCTGGCTGCCATGGGCAGAGTACGCCCACAACACCCTGCAGTCATCGGCCACCAAGCTGTCACCATTCCAGTGCCAATTCGGGTTCCAGCCACCTCTGTTCCCAGACCAGGAGGAGGACGTGGGGGTGCCCTCGGTCAACCAATATGTGAGACGGTGTCGCAAGACCTGGCGCAAGGTCAGGAAGACCCTCATACAGACCTCCAGAACCAACCAGACTCAGGCCAACCGCCATAGAAGACCTGCACACGCTTTCCGCCCTGGGCAGCGGGTTTGGCTGTCCACTAAGGACCTTCTGCTGCGGGTGGAGAACCACAAGCTTGCTCCTCGCTACATTGGCCCCTTCAAGGTGGTGCGCAGGGTGAACCCTGTCTCCTACCGGCTCCAGTTGCCCCGGACTCTGAGGATCAACCCCACTTTCCATGTTTCCCTGTTGCGGCCCGTACTGACGTCTACGTATGCCCCTGCCCCTAGGAACCCCCCACCCCCCCGCATCTTCCAGGGTCAGACTGTGTTCACTGTGCATCGCCTGCTTGACTCCCGCCGGGTCCGCGGCGGGTTGCAATATCTGGTGGACTGGGAGGGCTATGGTCCTGAGGAGCGCTGCTGGGTTCCTGCTCGGGATGTCCTAGATAAAGAACTGTGTCGGGACTTCCATTCGGCCCATCCGGATCGCCCTGGGAACGTCAGGAGACGCTCCTGGGGGGGGGGGGGGGGTCCTGTTAGGACTAGGACTGTTTTGGCCTCTAGAGGCTGCTGTTATTTCCTTTTCGTGTCATGTTTATTTTGGCCTCTAGAGGCCGCCACTGTTCCTGTGTTTTGTGTTTGTATTAATTGCCTGTTTAGTCCTGATTATCTTCACCTGTGTTCAATTTAGTTTGTGTATTTATACCCCCTGAGTTCAGTCCTCTTGTCACGGAGTCTTTGAGCTGTTATGTTTATCTCCAGTTTCCTCTGTACCGTGTTCTTTGTTTTGCACTTTGCTTTTCTTTTGGACCTAAGTATTTACTGTGTTTTTGGATCTTCTGAGCGTTCAGCATTTTGCCTTTCGTTTTGTTTTTGGACTTTGCACCTTTGGATATTTTTATTTTTGTTATCTTCTGAGCTTTTGGATTTTCTTTTTTTGTTTTTTCATTGGATTGTAAATATTGTACATAGTGTAAATAAACTGCTGTTTGATACTTTTTCTACTTCCGCCTCACGCCTCTGCATTTGAGTCATCCCCCTGGTGGCCTAGTGGGGGTTTGCTGGATTATCACACCAACGAATCAGGTTCGAATCCCAGCAAAACCCTAACAAAGACCTACACCTGCTTTGGTTTACAAATATCATATGTCAAAACAGAAACAATGGCTTTTAACGTCAATGAGGATATCAAATGTAAACCAAGTATCATTTCCCTTGGCGACACTAATATTAAAAACGTCCGCACCTTTAAATATCTTGGTTATAATGCCAGCAACTGTGATGAATCCTCACACTTCCTGCATGCTAGGATAAGAGCTGCATTCATGAAATGGAATGAACTGAAACACGTTCTAACCGACCACCGAATACTACTAAAAACCCGTATAAAGTTCCTAGTGGCATGCGTTCGATCTCGCCTCCTGTACAGCACACAGGCATGGCAACTATCATCCAGTGAAATTCACAAAATTGAGGTAGTGTGGCACGGCTTCCTAAGGAAAATGATTAAAGGTGGATATAAACGAAAGAATGCCCCTGACCAAAAGAACACTACAAATAAAGATATAGACTGGAGCTACAAGATGTCCAATGCTGACCTCCGGAAACTGACAGGAACCCAGGATATAAAACTATCCTGCTACGTACAACAACTAAAATATATTGCTCACGTTTGCCGGATGGGCAATAACCAAGTGCAAAAGCAGCTCCTGTTTGACAAAAATGGTTACAAATGGACGAAATGGGAAAATCTGCTGGGCATAGACACCCAACAGATAAGACGTATGATGATGGACAAATCAAACTTTGAGCAACTGCTGCAACTGCTACAGCAGAAGCACCCCTAGAGAGTTTAACTTTTGACAGGGGAACATGATGATGATGATGATGAAGGTACTTGGCTCGGCGGCCACATGAAACGTAAACACCATGGACAGTGGCCAAACTCCTAACTCTACAGACCAAAATACACGAAACCAAGTCCTACTAGGGTCTATTTTACCGATCTATGTTCAAGCATCATGCAAGTCTTCCTTCTCCTTGAAGAAGACCGTGCATTCAACTGCCTTTTTGACATGATTGCATAGAAACACCACTTGCAACAATATTTCACGCACTCCATCAAGAAAAAAGTTAAACATGATGAACATGGGCATACTGTTTTGAGCATACGATTTTTTAAAAAGAAACTAGCTACATCAAAGTTCTTCAATAAACCCACCCTTTAGCGCAAATGAGCTTAACCTAGTTCAAAGCATGACACTAGCAGTAGCTGCATAAGGCAAAATCATGTGGGCCTTTCGTCAACAACAAGCCACGGCGGGCAAACATTAATAATCAAGTGTCCTTACCTTAAAACGTTGTCTTGACCACAGAACTTCTCAAGTATTTCACTTAAATACACACGGGTTAACAACACACCCAACACAGCTAGCGAGAAATGTGGATCTGTGCTAGCTTTGTATTGCTATTCCCCTCAGTATGCTTACTCTGTCTGCTGCCCGAACTGTGACAATTATAGGCTACAATCTTTTCATCAATTTCTTCAGTAGATGCCGTTTTAGACATTTTATTATCCCCATCGAAATATGCTATTATACTAACAGGATTATAACTCAAATCACACGACACACTGTGAGAAATAGGGGTACAGAAGGAGTCCATTTCTATCCCCCAAGGTACAATCTACACTAATGTACCCTCCAGGGCTCATTATTGGACCTCAAGGTAACTATGTGTACCTTTTTAAGGTCAAAAAGGTACATATATGTTCCCAAGCAGTATATAAAAGGTACAAGTAAGTACCTTAGAGGGTACTGTCCCAGTGACAAGTCATTGTACCCCTAAAGGTACAATAATGTACTTTATTTTCTAAGAGTGCACGTATTCAAATCACAACTGATTTATTTTACTGTTGGACAGATCATAGCATATCTAGCCTAGCTGCACATAGCCTAGATGCTGGTAGGCTGATAACTGATAAGTAGCTGATATTCTGAACAGATTGGTGATCCTTACCTTAAAAAAGTCTGTGACTTTAGGCAACGATTCTATCATTACCTGCATCTCTCTCTTTTTTTCCTTTTATGCGCCCCGCTAACATGTGAACGCTTCATCTTTCAAAGCCTCTAAATTTGTGTCTCAGTAGTCTGCAGTCTTTGGTGCGCTTTCGTGCGTGACGTTACATTTTGTTACATTTTATTCTGGTACAGTTGTGGGTGTTCGTTTCGCGAACCACATCCACCATGTCTCTTACAGCAGGCTACTGTGCGCTCATTTATTTCTAACCTTATTTCTCTCCGTACATTAATGTAGGCCCACGATTCCGACAGTTTATTATTTTATTAATATTACAAGGCCTCTGATTGGCTGTGGCCCAGGGGCTTGAGCCCCCCCCCCCTTAAAGCGCCGGTGCATGTCCGCCATCGTCTGTGTGAGACTCGCGCGTGCGACAACTGTCCTTCCCGTGATTCATTTCCAGAACGCATTTCCCCTTCTCCATTTTAGCCTTTTTTTATTTTTTATTTATTTATTTATTTATTTTACTCAGTAACGGTTGTGATGTAAAATGTACCGAAGTACACTATTTAAAAGAAAACATACTTAAGTAAAAGTAAAAGTACACTCTTTAAAAATAACTTGAAAAAGTATAAGTACACAAAAAAGCTACTCAAGTACCGTAACGCGAGTAATGTAATTCGTTACTTTCCACCTCTGCTTTTATGAATCACAGTCTTTTATAAATGTGTAAGTGGGCGCTCAGTGCTCTGACTCTGGTGTGACTGAGTCAGGCAATAAGTTTTATGTTTCACCTAATTTAGGTAATTTTAAAAATAGAATATTATTTGGCAGTAGGCACATAGGAAAGTGTAAAGTATAAAGTTTCTGTCAATATGTTTGTAGCGAGAATCGCATGTGGGTGGAGCACAGAGGACGGCAGGACAGAGATCAGGTTTGTCTAACGGCTTTATTGCCACACTTTTCAGGGTTGCAACACTGTTTCACAATAGCGCGAGAGACACACACACACACACACAGCGTCTCGTCCGGGTCTCTCTCTGCTCTCGCTCTCCCTCCTTAAATAGGGCGGTTTACTGGGGAGAACACACAAAACACAGGTTAATGACACTCAGGTGAAGCGATTCTGCCACTTACCTTCCCCAACTCCGCCCTCCTGTCACAGACCGGTGCTTGACCACGCCCCCGCTGCCACATACCCCCACCGCCCGACTCAGGCCGGGCGCCCTTGACGGGAGAGGAAGTCCGCCACGACCATCTGCGCCCCCGGCCTGTGGACCACCTTGAAGTTGAAAGGTTGGAGCGCCAGATACCAACGGGTGATCCGCGCGTTGGCATCCTTCATGCGGTGGAGCCACTGGAGGGGCGCGTGGTCCGAACAGAGGGTGAAAGAGCGCCCCAGCAGGTAGTAACGGAGGGCGAGGACCGCCCACTTGATGGCCAGGCACTCCTTCTCGATAGTGCTGTAGCGCCCCTCACGCACTGACAGCTTCCGGCTGATGTACAACACTGGGCGGTCCTCTCCCCCCACCTGCTGGGACAAAACGGCCCCCAGCCCTCTGTCCGACGCATCCGTCTGCAACAAAAAGGGGAGAGAGAAGTCAGGGGAGTGCAAAAGTGGCCCCCCACACAGTGCAGCCTTTACCTCAGAGAAAGCCCGCTGGCACTGCTCCGTCCACTGGACCGGATCTGGCGCCCCCTTTTTAGTGAGGTCAGTCAGCGGGCTGGTGACGTCCGAATAATTAGGTATGAACCTACGATAATAGCCAGCCAGCCCCAGGAACTGTCTCACCCCCTTTTTGGTCTTGGGTCTCGGGCAGGCCGCAATCGCTGCTGTCTTATTAATTTGGGGACGCACCTGCCCGTTACCCAAGTGGAAGCCCAGATACCGTACTTCCACCCGCCCAATCGCACACTTCTTCGGGTTGGCAGTGAGCCCCGCCCGCCTCAGCGACCTAAGGACGGCCCTCAGGTGTTGCAGGTGCCGCTGCCAGTCATTACTATAAATGATTATGTCGTCTAAGTAAGCGGCCGCATAGGTGGCATGGGGCCGGAGGATCCGGTCCATCAGCCGCTGAAACGTAGCGGGCGCCCCAAACAGCCCAAACGGAAGTGTGACGAACTGGTGTAAGCCGAACGGTGTGGAAAAGGCCGTTTTTTCCCGGGATAATGGAGTCAAGGGGATCTGCCAATATCCCTTCGTCAAATCCAGTGTCGAGTAAAAGCGAGCCGTGCCTAGTCGATCAAGCAGCTCATCAATACGAGGCATTGGGTACGCGTCGAATTTAGACACCGCATTGACTTTTCTATAGTCCACACAGAACCGGACCGAGCCGTCGGCCTTGGGAACCAAGACCACCGGGCTGCTCCAGTCACTGTGGGACTCCTCGACGATGCCCATTTCGAGCATGGCCTGAAGTTCTTCCCGAACCACCTTTTTTTTGTGTTCGGGTAATCTATAAGGACGGCTACGCACTACCACCCCCGGGGGCGTCTCTATGTGGTGTTCTATGAGGTTGGTGCGTCCGGGCCGGGGCGAGAACACATCCGAAAACTCGGCCTGCAACTGGGCGACCTCCGTGAGTTGGGTCGGGGAGAGGTGGTCTCCACAGGGGACCGGAGAGGTGCGAGATGCCAATGACCCTTTTTGGATCTCCGGCCCCAGCTCCGCCTTCTCCGGAACTACCGACACCAACGCCACGGGGACCTCCTCATTCCAGAGCTTCAGCAGATTGAGGTGGTAGATCTGTAGCGCCCCCTCCCTGTCCGTTCGCCTAACCTCATAGTCGACGTCCCCGACTCGCCGTGTGACCTCGAAGGGCCCTTGCCACTTGGCGATTAATTTGGAGCTCGACGTGGGCAACAGGACGAGTACCTTATCTCCCGGAGTGAACTCTCTAAGGCGCGTGCCCTTGTTGTACAGGCGGGTTTGCCGTTCCTGGGCCTGCCGCAAATTCTCCTGAGTTAAGTGGGTGAGCGTGTGGAGTTTTGCGCGCAGATCCATAACGTATTGAATTTCATTTTTGCTCTGCGAAGGTCCCTCCTCCCAATTTTCCCGCAGTACATCTAAGATGCCGCGCGGCTTACGCCCATACAGTAATTCAAATGGGGAGAACCCCGTGGAGGCTTGGGGGACCTCTCGCACTGCAAACAACAAGGGTTCGAGCCACTTATCCCAGTTACGTGCGTCCTCACTTACGAATTTTTTGATAATATTCTTGAGGGTGCGGTTGAACCGTTCGACTAAACCGTCCGTTTGTGGGTGATACACGCTGGTGCGGATCGGCTTAATACCCAATAGCCCATACAGTTCGGCCAGTGTTCGTGACATAAACGAGGTGCCTTGATCAGTCAAAATCTCTTTCGGGATTCCGACCCGGGAGATGACGTGGAAGAGGGCCTCTGCAATACTACGTGCGGAGATATTGCGAAGAGGCACCGCTTCCGGGTATCGCGTTGCATAGTCCACCAGAACCAATATAAAGCGGTACCCTCGTGTTGACCGATCTAATAGCCCGACGAGATCCATCCCAATTCGTTCAAACGGGGTCTCGATTAATGGTAGGGGGCGCAAGGGCGCTTTTGGAATGGCCGCTGGGTTTACTAACTGGCATTCGCGGCACGCCGTACACCACTTACGGACGTCGCCGCGAATCCCCGGCCAATAGAATCGGGCCATTATCCGGGCGAGTGTTTTATCCTGCCCGAGGTGTCCCGCCATGGGATTAAAGTGAGCCGCCTGGAATACCAATTCCCGACGGCTCTTTGGAATTAACAACTGGGTGACACGCTCCTTCATCTGAGTGTCCTGCGTCACTCGGTATAACCTATCTTTTAAAATGGAAAAATAGGGGAAGGTCGGGGTGGCATTCGGCTGGAGTGTTTGACCATCGATTACTCTCACTTGGTCAAACGCGTGTCGCAGAGTTTCGTCTCGCGATTGTTCCAGTGGGAAATCCGCGAGGGATTCCCCAATAGAAAGAGGAGGAGCCGGGGGCTCCTCACTCTGTCGCGGAGATGACGTAGACGGCCCTGCGACCGCAGCTCCAGCCAAAATGACACCGGGACCCCCCCCGGCTAACCGGCAGGACCCACTCTTTACTAGGTGTGCCATCAACCCCCGGAATCCCGGCCAATCAGTCCCCAAGATTAAAGAGTGGGTAAGGCGAGGATTAACCGCCGCCTTCACTACAGATTTGTCCCCTCTGAAATGTATGTGGACCGACACCAACGGGTAGCAGTGAACATCCCCGTGCACACACAACACCTTCACCCCTTGTGCTCCCCCCAATGCCTCGTCTTGCACCAGGGTTTGGCGGATCGAGGTCTGGTTGCAACCCGAATCCACCAACGCCTGATAGGTCGCCCCTTGTACACTTACCGGTATGCGATATGCTCCGGCCTGATCGAGGGCAGCCTCTGGTGCGTCGGGGATCCGCACCACCGCCCCCACCTCCATCGCGGCACACTGTTGCTGCAGGTGGCCCGGTTCCCCGCAGCGCCAGCAAACCGGCCCGGGCCTCCCCTCTGCAGCTGTGGATTGAGGGTCACTCACCTGAGGGGGGGGAGAGACAGACACAGAAGGGAGAAACGGGAGGGCACCATGGGTGCGGCGGGCCGGCTGGGGTGGGGCCGGCCCCCGCCTCCGTGGTGGGGGAATGGGGCGAGGACGGGACACGGGAGGAGGGGGAAGAGAGAGAGAGAGAGAGAGAAGAGGAGAGAGAAGATGATGACATCCGTTGTCCTGCCGCCGGGACAGCCGCCAGATGATCCTCCGCCAGTCCTACGGCCTGATCCAGCGACGCCGGGCGGTGGCACTGGACCCACTCCACGGTTCCGGCGGGTAGGCGGGCGATGAACTGCTCCAGCGCCACCTGGTCGATGATCCCCTCGGCGTCGCGATCTTCGGCCCTCAGCCACCGCCAGCAGGCGTCCCGGAGCTGCTGGCCGAACGCGAACGGGCTGCCGACTTCCTCCATTCGCAGCGCGCGGAAGCGCTGGCGCTGCTGCTCCGGCGTGCGCCCCACGCGCTGGAGGACAGCCCGGCGAAGGTCGGCGTAGGCCAGCCGGTGGTCGGCGGGGAGCTGTAGTGCGGCTAACTGCGCCTCTCCCGTCAGGAGGGGGAGGAGGCGCGCCGCGCGCTGTTCCATCGGCCACCCCGAGGCTTCGGCGACCTGTTCGAATAATGTGATGAACGCCTCGGGGTCATCCTGCGGGCCCATCTTAGTCAAGGTGATGGGAGATGGGCCCGCGGCCGGGGCGCTGGTGGACCCCGCCGACGCGAGGAGGCGCCGGAACGCCTCACGGTCTTCCTGTTGAGCCAGCACCAGGGCTTCGAAGCGGCGCTCCTGCTCCTTCCGGAGTGTGACGAGCGCCTGGTGCTGGCTCTGCTGGGCCGTGGCGAGGGCGTGGACCAAGTCCGCGAACGGGGAGGATTCCATGGGGCTGCAGGACAGGTGCTCCACGATCCCGGGTTTCAGCACCACTGTAGCGAGAATCGCGTGTGGGTGGAGCACAGAGGACGGCAGGACAGAGATCAGGTTTGTCTAACGGCTTTATTGCCACACTTTTCAGGGTTGCAACACTGTTTCACAATAGCGCGAGAGACACACACACACACACAGCGTCTCGTCCGGGTCTCTCTCTGCTCTCGCTCTCCCTCCTTAAATAGGGCGGTTTACTGGGGAGAACACACAAAACACAGGTTAATGACACTCAGGTGAAGCGATTCTGCCACTTACCTTCCCCAACTCCGCCCTCCTGTCACAGACCGGTGCTTGACCACGCCCCCGCTGCCACAATGTTTATCATGCTTGTATGATAAAAACTCATGAAGATATTTATCTAAATACATGACCTAATTATGCTAAACCTCCCGAGCTTCGCCGATGAAGCTCTTGACCCCAGAGGGTTAATAAAGTACTGATGAGGTGATCACCTGAACCAAACCTGGTTTAACGAGGAAAAGTATTTTTTTAAAAAAACAAAAAAACACTGCTGTGGTCTAGTCTGGCTAACGCGACTTCAAAGCTCTGTGAGCATTTGGTCTGGCAAAGATACAACCCCGATTCCAAAAAAGTTGGGACAAAGTACAAATTGTAAATAAAAACGGAATGCAATGATGTGGAAGTTTCAAAAATCCATATTTTATTCAGAATAGAACATAGATGACATATCAAATGTTTAAACTGAGAAAATGTATAATTTAAAGAGAAAAATTAGGTGATTTTAAATTTCATGACAACAACACATCTCAAAAAAGTTGGGACAAGGCCATGTTTCCCACTGTGAGACATCCCCTTTTCTCTTTACAACAGTCTGTAAACGTCTGGGGACTGAGGAGACAAGTTGCTCAAGTTTAGGGATAGGAATGTTAACCCATTCTTGTCTAATGTAGGATTCTAGTTGCTCAACTGTCTTAGGTCTTTTTTGTCGTATCTTCCGTTTTATGATGCACCAAATGTTTTCTATGGGTGAAAGATCTGGACTGCAGGCTGGCAAGTTCAGTACCCGGACCCTTCTTCTACGCAGCCATGATGCTGTAATTGATGCAGTATGTGGTTTGGCATTGTCATGTTGGAAAATGCAAGGTCTTCCCTGAAAGAGACATCGTCTGGATGGGAGCATATGTTGCTCTAGAACCTGGATATACCTTTCAGCATTGATGGTGTCTTTCCAGATGTGTAAGCTGCCCATGCCACACGCACTAATGCAACCCCATACCATCAGAGATGCAGGCTTCTGAACTGAGCGCTGATAACAACTTGGGTCGTCCTTCTCCTCTTTAGTCCGAATGACACGGCGTCCCTGATTTCCATAAAGAACTTCAAATTTTGATTCGTCTGACCACAGAACAGTTTTCCACTTTGCCACAGTCCATTTTAAATGAGCCTTGGCCCAGAGAAGACGTCTGCGCTTCTGGATCATGTTTAGATACGGCTTCTTCTTTGAACTATAGAGTTTTAGCTGGCAATGGCGGATGGCACGGTGAATTGTGTTCACAGATAATGTTCTCTGGAAATATTCCTGAGCCCATTTTGTGATTTCCAATACAGAAGCATGCCTGTATGTGATGCAGTGCCGTCTAAGGGCCCGAAGATCACGGGCACCCAGTATGGTTTTCCGGCCTTGACCCTCACGCACAGAGATTCTTCCAGATTCTCTGAATCTTTTGATGATATTATGCACTGTAGATTATGATATGTTCAAACTCTTTGCAATTTTACACTGTCGAACTCCTTTCTGATATTGCTCCACTATTTGTCGGTGCAGAATTAGGGGGATTGGTGATCCTCGTCCCATCTTTACTTCTGAGAGCCGCTGCCACTCCAAGATGCTCTTTTTATACCCAGTCATGTTAATGACCTATTGCCAATTGACCTAATGAGTTGCAGTTTGGTCCTCCAGCTGTTCCTTTTTTGTACCTTTAACTTTTCCAGCCTCTTATTGCCCCTGTCCCAACTTTTTTGAGATGTGTTGCTGTCATAAAATTTCAAATGAGCCAATATTTGGCATGAAATTTCAAAATGTCTCACTTTCAACATTTGATATGTTGTCTATGTTCTATTGTGAATACAATATCAGTTTTTGAGATTTGTAAATTATTGCATTCCATTTTTATTGACAATTTGTACTTTGTCCCAACTTTTTTGGAATCCGGGTTGTATTAAGCCCAACCGTTTCCCAAAGGCGTGGTTGACCCGCCTCCCTGAAATGCCTCAGTTTGCTACTGGTCGAAGCCAGAAAAGGCTGTGACGAAGCTTAAACCAATCACATCACTCTTTCCTCTGACGTATATGACGCGACGGAAACTGCTTGAGTAACAGGAAGAACATAAATACCTCCAGGGCTGCTCTTTGCTCCGTTTTCAATGAGAACTTCCCGTTGAATGCTTTCAATACAGCATCTACCGCTGTGTCAAAGGCTTGCCGTTGCTCCATGTTCGTAATGTTTCTAGTGAATGAAGCGCTTCCGGCATAGATTCTGTAAACAATCTATGGCTTCCGGTCACAGTTCTACTACGTCACTGCCTTGAACACGCCTCTACCCAGGGCCGTTGGAGATGCTCAAAGTTGATTGGCTCCCGATTTTTCAGGAACTTGGAAGAGCTGTAGATAGCTTGCCTTGCCAGACTAAGCTCGCAACAGGCCCTCGTGTTGCATCACGCTTAGGATGGGTGGGCCCAGGCTAGCTGTGGTCATCACTGTCCTCTTGCAATAGGAACAGTTTGGATGGCAAAACCAGTGTTAGTAGTACCTTAAATTTAATTTGAATACAAAAATATATATTCATCATGCCATACTAGTTAAAATTAAAGTTTTGAATGAGAAAAGGCTTTCAGTCCTGGCTTTACTGGCAGAGGGATACAGTGAGCATCAGGTTGCTTCCATACTCAAAATTTCAAAGACAGCAGTTCATAAAAACAAGGTGAAGCAGCAGACATTGGGGACAACAAAGTTACAGAATGGCAGAGGGTGAAAACGACTCTCCACTGACCGGGATGATTATCAACTCCTTCGAATGTCACTCAAGGACATTCAAGGATGACATCAAGTGACCTAGAAAAAGAATGGCAAATGGCAGCTGGAGTTAAGTACACAACAAGGATGGTTCGAAACAGGCTCTTCCAGGTGAGGTTGAAGTCATGCAAAGCAAGAAAAAAAACCTTCATCAATGAGAAGCAAAGAAGAGCCAAGCTGAGGTTTGCTAAAGACCATAAGGATTGGACCGTAGAGGACTGGAATAAGGTTATCTTCTCTGATGAGTCCAATTTTCAGCTTTTCCCATCACCTGGTCGTAGTGGTTAGACAGAGACCTGGAGAGGCCTACAAGTCACAGTGTCTTGCATCCATTGTGAAATTTGGTGGCGGATTGGCAATGATCTGGGGGTGCTTCAGCCAGGGCTTTGAACCGGTTCAAGGAACGAAAACGAAAACCGGGAACTTTTTCTATTTCACATGGAACAGAAACGAAACCAGAAACTTTATTATTTTTTATGTTCCGGAACAGAAACGCTTATTAAAAATAATGGTAACCAGTTAATACCGGTTTTTATTTCGTTCCTCAAAGTTTCCGTAGCCTACAAATAAAAAAGCCATTCTTCTCCTGTGCAAGTTTCTATGACCCGCTGGGGTTCACTTCCTGTGTGACGTTCGCCGACTGAATGGAGAGAGCGGGAAGGTGGACTACTATCACGTCTCCATTACTGAGTGTCTGAGCAAAGAAGAGCCTGAACGATGCAACCTCCCTATTGGCTGTTTGTAAAAATGTATCAGTTGTTGCCCTTCCCACGGGAATCATCGCGGGCTCGAGAGACGAGACCTGACGAGTTAGTTCGTTGGTAGCAGAACAAAATGTCTGGACACAAATCGGGTTTTCAGAAAAGGAAAGAAAATAAACGGAGGGTTGAAAATACAAAAAAGGAGGCAGAAAATGCAAAACGAGTTTTAAGGTAGGACAAATGGTTACTTTTTAAGGCAGCCCGCCGTGGCTGCCTGCAGGCTTTCAGTTGTCTCATTGAATGGTTACTTTTCTGAGGCAGCCCGCCGTGGCTGCCTGCAGGCTTATTGATTATAGCCCATTTAGTTAAAATAGTTGATATAAAATGTTTATAGTTATAGTTATGTGATGGTTGTCCTGATTTAGACTGGTGTTTTTTTTTTTTTTTTGGGGGGGGGGGGGGGGGGGGGTTGCGCGATGTTGCACCCGGGTCCAGATTAGGGCAGAACCGGCCCTGGCTACATTTCAGGTGTAGTTTGTTTTATGTATGTATGTACTTGCATAGATGTGTACTTGGTCTTCCAATATGGCGCCTAACAAAATCTCGCGGCGCGGTGACATCATGCGGTAGCCCTCTATAGGGCCTGACTAGCCTTTGGTAACACACTAAACGAATTATCTTTCATTTTTGGCACTTTTTCTGTTTGTGTAGATGGGAAGACATACTGAGAATCCAAATTGCCAACATTTGAAATAATTGTTTTGAATTATTTCTTGTCTTATTTAATGAAGGTTGTAATAGAATTAGCCTACATTTGGCTTAAGCTGGATGAGACAGAGACATAATTTTATAGCCATTTGTTAAACAGCTGACAGGGAACGTAATTAACCGTTCCGGGAACGAAATTTTTTTGTTCTAACCGGTTCGGGAACGTCTATTTAATGGTGGAACCCAAAACCGGAAACGTTAAAATTCCATTTCTGTTCGGAACGAACCAATAGGAAAAAAATTCTGGTTCAAAGCCCTGGCTTCAGCAAAGCTGGAATGTAGTAGATTTTTGTTTGTGAAGGACACATGAATCAAGCCATGTACAAGGATATCCTGGAAGAAAACTTGCTTCCTTCTGCTCTGACAATGTTCCCTATCTCTGAGGATTGGGTTTTCCAGCAGGACAATGCTCCATGCCAGACAGCCAGGTCAATCAAGGTGTGGATGGAGGACCACAAGATCAAGGCTCTGTCATGACTAGCCCAATCTCCAGACATGAACCTCACTGAAAACTTCTGGAGTGTGATCAAGAAGATGGATGGTCACAAGCCATCAAACAAAGCTGAGCTGATTGATTTTTTTTTTCCAGGAGTGGCACAAAGTCACCCAAAAGCAATATGAAAGACTGGTGAAGAGCATGTGAAGACACATGAAAGCTGTGATTAAATGTCAGGGTTATTCCACCAAATATTGATTTCTGAATGCATCCTAAGTTCAAACATTAGTAATGTGTAGTTTAAAACTGAATGTGATCTTGATTTCTATGCATTACTCAAGGTCTGAAAACACTTTATCTTTTTTTTTGTTATTTTGGCAAGTTGTCATTTTCTGCAATTAAATCCTCTAAGTGGCAATATTTTTATGTGGAATTTGGGGGAAATCCTGTCAGTAGTTTATGGAATAAAACAAAATATTCATGTTCCTCAAACACTTATAAATAGTAAAACCAGAAAAACTGACAATTTTGCAGTAGTCTCTTAATTCTTTTCCAGAGCTGTATTTTCCGATGTTTCACTCTGATGCCATCACTCCCAGTGTTTTCCTGCTGACTTGATGCGCATTGTCAAAATGGCGAACCGGTTCAAAATTAAATTTCTTTTGATTAACTTGTGTACTTTTTTGTGGATGTGTCCATATAATATAAAGAACATATCATATCTTCATGGTCACATGAAGATATGAAGTTTATCTTCTTATGTTGAAAAATATTTCACTTTTGAGATTTTGAATTTGTAGTGGTTAGCGCTGTCACCTCACAGCAAGAAGGTCCGGGTTCGAGCCCTGTGGCCGGCGAGGGCCTTTCTTTGCGGAGTTTGCATGTTCTCCCCGTGTCCGCATGGGTTTCCTCCGGTTGCTCCGGTTTCCCCCACAGTCCAAAGACATGCAGGTTAGGGTAACTGGTGACTCTAAATTGACCGTAGGTGTGAATGTGAGTGTGAATGGTTGTCTGTGTCTATGTGTCAGCCCTGTGATGACCTGGCGACTTGTCCAGGGTGTACCCCGCCTTTCGCCCGTAGTCAGCTGGGATAGGCTCCAGCTTGCCTGCAACCCTGTAGAACAGGATAAAGCGGCTAGAGATAATGAGATGAGATGAGATTTTGAATTTGCTTTTGAGATGCAGTTCAGATAAGCACCTGCTCTTCTGCCCTAACTGACACTCTATCTGCACACATCACAGGTACCATAGCAACCAAAAGCACCTGGACTCATAAGAACCACTTCACCTTGACATCTCAAGATGCAGCCCACTGACTGAATAGTAGATACTATAACAAGGCACTTGCATGTGTTTTTAGTATGTAATATTTCGTACACTTGCTCGCTATAGCAGATTTTAAAAAAACCAACACTTGACACCCTTTGGCCTCCATGATGTGGTTGGTGTTGATTACTGTGATTTGTGGCAGCGGAGGCGTGGTCAAGCGGCGGTCTGTGAATGGAGGGTGGAGTCAGGGAAGGTAAGTGGCAGAATCACTACACCTGATGTTAGTTAACCTGTGTTTGTGTGTCTTCCCCAGTGACCACGCCCTATAAAAAAGGAGAGAGAGAGCAGAGGAGGGAGACTCTCTCCAGCCAGGAGGCTTGTGTGTGTGCACGCGCGAATAGTTTAAAGCTGAAAAGCTATAATAAAGAGTTTGAGAACTCAGTTCTGGCCTGCCATGCTTCTGTGCTCCACCTACCCTAAACGATTGTAACAGTGATCTTCACAAGAAGGGCAAGTTATTAAGAACCTGGCATGACTCATGACAAAAAGCAGAACGTTGTTATTTCACAACAGTACAAAGTTTCAAAAGTATTTCGTATGACATAACATCAGATATACATAAAAAATTCAGGACACTGTAATACCTGCCAAACTCACGCAATTGACCACAGCATGCATTGCATCACCCTGGGGTAATGAGTAATGCACCAATAAAAGAGGAAAAACAGGTTTGCAGCCATGCCTGTGGCTATGTTGGTATCTCTTTTTGCCTTGGATTATAAATGCCATACCAAAGAAAAAAAATCTTTTCATCGCTGCCTTATTTTTTTCACAGCATTGTCTTCTGCCATGTGCCCATGATTTTCAGGATGACTATATCACTATATCACATTGAAATATGGAAAAGACTTGTCTCGACACAGCTAACCACAAAGAAGCAAGACTGAGGAGTGTATTTTAACATTTCATGCAGGTTGCACAACAGTTAATTTAGGTTTCAGTTGCTTCCATGGTAAAACTATGCCTGTAGATGTTATAGCATGCTGTTAGGACTTGTCATGGCAAGCAGAGATTACTGAATAATAGTTTGAAAAGCCTGCAATGGACTGGCTTCCCACATAAGGGTGTATTTTTGCCTCATGCTCACTGTTCAAAGGACTGCAACCCCTGAGCATGATAAAGTGGTTAATGAATGAAGATGAATGAATGAATGAATTTTCAAAGGCTTGTATGAAAGCTCTAAATGGGACAGACCCTTCCTTCACCCTTCCTCTGGTGAACGACATGTTGGAGCTCATAAAGAATGCCTGGCTCAGGTGGCTTTTGTTGAGTCCATATAAAATTGAGAAATATGTTTACATCAACAAATTAGACTTTATATTCAAACCATTAAGATTCGCTTTAAAATAAAATACAGTAGTTACAAATCCACAGTTCTGGATATTTGTGCATTTAATTTTTACAGATATTATAAAAAAGTGCGAGACATATTTTAAAAAGACATGACTTAAAGCACCTCACATATAAATAATAATAATAATAATAATAATAATAATAATAATAATAATAATAAAAAGTCAACTCTGGCCTAAGGTTGACATAGTATACAATTTCTAAGTCACACTAAAAAAATAAATAAATAAAAGAAAGAAAGAAAGAAAGAAAGAAAGAAACCTGAAAGGACAGAACTAACATATTATTGAGGTCAAACAGAAAAAAAGCTGCTATTGGGCTCTACTTTCTAACATTTCTCACAGGGTGTAATGATTGTTTAAGTCTTTTGCTAATAACAAAACACATCATTTCAAAGAACCAGTGGGATTTTTTTTTTGCAAAACTGTACATGAAAATTCACTGCTCTGGATATGAATGCCTATGTAACACAGCAGAGCTATTAGGTCTTCAGCATGTCCTGCGTTGTGTTTTTATCATCCATGAGACGTAGACTTGTATTCATTTCTGTGCTTGAGCTGGCAGCACGAGTGTTGGCCTTAGATGACCTCTGGCGACGGGTGCCATTACAGACACATCGCAGCAAATTCTTGATGGTGGACCACATCTCATCATCCTTATAAGAGTATACGATAGGATTCATCACAGAGTTGAGAATAGCCAGAAGAACCAATCCATGCTTAAACTTCAGCAAATGGCATTTATCACAATTTAAGCCATCCAGGAGAAGCACAATAAGACCAGGTGTCCAACAGATCACAAAAACCCCTACAAGAAGAAGAAATAAAGCTATATTAGAGCATATGAATTCAGTACTTACACACACAAAACACACACACACACACGGGGAAGCACAATGTTCTATAGCCCCATGTCCAAAAAGTTGGGATGCTGTGTAAACTGTAAATAAAAACAGAATGTGGTGATATGTAAATCATGGAAATACTATCTTTCATTGAAAATAGTTCAAAGACAACATATCAAATGTTGAAACTGAGAAATCTTATTGTTTTTTGAAAAATATGTGCTCATTTTAGAAGAAGAAGAAACCTTTATTTGTCATATGCACACTTCAAGCACAGTGAAATTCATCCTCTGCATTTAACCCATCTGAAGCAGTGAACACACACACACTCAGAGCAGTGGGTAGCCCAGAGCACCCAGGGAGCAGTCAGGGGTTAGGTACCTTGCTCAAGGGCACCTCAGCCCAAGGCCGCCCCACACCAACCTAACTGCATGTCTTTGGATTGTGGGGGAAACCAGAGCACCCGGAGGAAACCCATGCAGACACAGGGAGAACATGAAAACTCCACACAGAAAGGCCCTCACCAGCCGCTGGGTTTGAACCCAGAACCTTCTTGCTGTGAGGCGACCATGCTAACCACTTGCACCACCCGATTTTGAAGTTGATGCCAGCAACACGTTTCAAAAAAGTTGGGACAGGGGCATGTTTACCACTGTGTTGCATTGCCTCTACATTTAACAACAATCTGTAAATGTTGGAGAACTGAGGAGACCAATTGCTGTAGTTTTGAAAATGAAATGTTGTCCCATTCTTGGCTGATATAGGATTTCAGCTGCTGTTTTCAGCAGTGTTTCATGATGTTTTTAATGGGAGACAGGTCTCAACTGGAGGCAGGCCAGTTTAGCGCCTGGAATCTTATACTACAGAGCCATGCAGTTTTAATACACTCACTGGCCACTTTAATAGGAACTTGTTCTTAATTCTAAGATTCCTGTTCTTGGTGGGCAGGAGTGGAAGCCAATGTGGTGTCCTGCTGTTGCATGCTGAGATGCTTTTCTGCTCACCACGGTTGTAAAGTGATTATATGAGTTACTATATCCTTCCTGGCAGCTTGAACCAATCTGGCCATTTTCCTCTGACCTCTCTGATCAATAAGGCGTTTCCACCCACAGAACTATCTCTCACTCAGTGTTTTTTTTTTTTAATCATTCTGTGTAAACTCTAGAGACTGTTGTGTGTGAAAAACCCCAGGAGATCAGCAGTTTCTGAAATACTCAAACCCGTCCATCTGGCCCTAACACCCATGCAACAGTGAAAGTCGCAGAGATCACAATTATTCCCATTCTGATGTTTGAGGTGAACATTACCTGAAGCTCTTGATTTGTATCTGCATGATTTTATGCATTGTGCTGCTGTCAAGGGATTGACTGATTAGATAACTGCATAAAACAGCAGGTGGATGGGTGTTCCTAATAAAGTTATTAATCCCCTTAAGTGTAGGATCCTGTTTTTGACTGCATATTCATAAAAGGATTCCGAGGCTATGACAGAATATGTAAAATTAAACTTTTCCCCCTCTGTGACTTTCTCTGCATGCAGGCCATCTCTAACCCTGTGAAAAGAGTTAACAACATTTTCTTTTTTTTCCTCTTAATTTTCATGTTATGTTTTGAGCATCATAATATTTTTCTAAGCAGTTTTAATAGTCTGCCATTTCCACCTAAAATGCAGCTAAGCTGCTAGCTAAAGAAGAAAGTGATAGTTAGCTAGCTAGATTTATAAACAACACATTTCAGAAATTAATGCAAACAATATCAAATAGGTATGGTGGTGTAGTGGTCATCGCTGTCACCTCACAGCAAGAAGGTTCGGGGTTTGAACCTGCCAGCCAACTGGGGCCATTCTGTGTGAAGTTTGTGTGGGTTTCCTCTGAGTGCTCCAGTTTACTCCCACACTCCAAAGACATGTAGAGTAGGTGAACTGGCTACTCTATATTGTCCACAGGTGTGAGTAGGTTGAGACCGGCTAGTGGCCTAGTGGTAGTGTGTCCGCCTCTCGATTGGGAGATCGTGAGTTCTATTCACGGTTGGGTCATACCAAAGATCATCATAAAAATGGTACCTACTACCATCTGGCAAGGCACGCTGCAATACAGATGCGAGTAGGGAGTTAAACTCTCGTGGTTACCAGAGGACTAGCCCCCCTCTGCAACCCTAGCTATGTAGTAGGCGAGAGGCCGAGGGCTGTGAAACGGTGCCGCCCCGATGCGCCACTTGGCGTGGGAAGGGAAGTCAGTCAGTCAGTCAGTGAGTAGGTTGAGGAGAACCTATTCCAGTCAGTCTGCATTTAGGAAGAAACTATACACTATATGACCAAAAGTTTATGGACACCTGACCATCACACCTGTTTGTGCTTTTCAAACATCCCATTCCAGATTTAGTCCCCCATTGCCGTTAAAATAATTTCCACTCTTCTGGGAAGTTTCAAAATTAATCATCATTGTAATAATCACTAGTCACTGATGAAGTGATTCTGATTAACCCCAGATAAAGGTCAGTTGTTTCTGTAGGAGTTTCTCCTTGGTTCATCTGACTGCTGAAGCTATGGTCCACAATAAGCTTACAAAACATGTACAGTCACTGGCCACTTTATTAGGTACAACCATATACCTGCTGTCTTCTGCAGTTATCTAATTAGCCAATCCCTTGACAGCAGCACAATGCATAAAATCATGCAAATACAAATTAAGACCTTCAGTTAATGTTCACTTCAAACATCAGAATGGGAATAATTGTGATCTCTGTGATTTTCATTGTGGCATGGGTGTTGGTGCTAGATGGACTGGTTTGAATATTTCAGAAACTGCTGATCTCCTGGGGTTTTCACACACAAACAACAGTCTCTCGAGTTTACACAGAATGGTGCGGGGGGAAAAAAACACACTGAGTGAGTTAGTGACAGTTCTGTGGGTGGAAACGTCTTATTGATCAGAGAGGTCAGAGGAAAATGGTCAGACTGGTTTAAGCTGCCAGGAAGGATATAGTAACTCATATAATCACTCTTTACAACTGTGGTGATCAGAAAAGCATCTCAGTATGCAACAGCAGGACACCACATTGGCTTCCACTCCTGCCAGCCAAGAACAGGAATCTTAGAATTAAGAACAAGTTCCTATTAAAGTGGCTGGTGAGTGTATGGGATCTCATTGTCAAAAGGTATTGATCAGAAGAGGATGGGTTAGGGCAAATCAAGCAAAAGGTGTTTAGTATTAGTTAAGGGGTATGCATACTCATGCAACCATGTTATTGTATGTTTTTCCTTTTTTCCACCTGAAATGTTATTGTTTGCTCATCTCATCTCTAGCCGCTTTATCCTGTTCTACAGGGTCGTAGGCAAGCTGGAGCCTATCCCAGCTGACTACGGGCGAAAGGCGGGGTACACCCTAGACAAGTTGCCAGGTCATCACAGGGCTGATACATAGACACAGACAACCATTCACACTCACGGTCAATTTAGAGTCACCAGTTAACCTAATCTGCATGTCTTTGGACTGTAGGGAAAACCGGAGCACCCGGAGGAAACCCACGTGGACAACATGCAAACTCCACACAGAAAGGCCCTCACCGTCCTCGAACCCAGACCTTCTTGCTGTGAGGCGACAGCGCTAACCACTACACCATCGTGCCGCCCCGCTACTGTTTGCTATTCACTTGAATTTTGTTGGTTGCTATATCACAGTAAGGGTGGAATATGTAGAAGAGATGCAAATCTCAACTAGAAGGGCATTTGGTAGAGTGCCCTCCACCAAGCCACATATTGGAATTTGCATCAAAATCTAAATCAATTGTTCCTCGGACCATGGCCCACATTTCCTCAAACTTTCATCAAAATCTGTTAACTACTTTTTGAGTTATATTGGGAACAGACAAACAAAAAAACAAATGGAGGTGAAAACATAACTTTCTCCAACAAAGCTGGTGGAGGTATTTCATGGAACAAACACAGCTTTAAGGATGATGTGAAATTCTGTCAACTAAACACAATGTATGTAAATCAATGCTGTAGCGCATGTAGGGGCTTGTGTTCAGGAATAACAGTGTTCTTCAGCAGTACAATAATGATTTTGTTTTCAGCATTAGAACACACATGAACATACAACAGAAATACTCAAACCACTGCCAGTATAAGGGGCAATAATTGGGCTTATTCCACCCAATCACTACACTATACACAACTGTAGCACCACTCACTCGACTGAAATGTTTTGCCATTAAGATTTTACAACATAACCACATCAACTGGGGAATCCTCTGTGGTTAGTATGGACCACATGTAAGCTACCATCCCCTATAATCTCATAATAAAATATCTGCAGGAAAAGCAGGGAATGCATGTTGCACATGTGGCAGTTCAGTTTCGAAGCTTTTTGACCCAATGTTTTCTGTGGTAGCAAAAAATGGCAAAAAACAAAAACAAACAAACAAAAAACCCTTAAGTTTCTCCTTCCAGGGGCTCCAAGAATATGATACAAAACATACCCTTGATCTGTGATGACCTGGCGACTTGTCCAGGGTGTACCCTGCCTTTCGCCCGTAGTCAGCTGGGATAGGCTCCAGCTTGCCTGCGACCCTGTAGAACAGGATAAAGCGGCTAGAGAGAATGAGATGAGATGAGACATACCCTTGATTTTTTTTAAAATATTTATACATGATAAGTGTAAGTGTCAGGAATGGCTTATTTAGTAGTAATTTTTTGAATAACCACAAGGAATTGTCAGAAAAAAAAAGCTTCCATTGCCCCTGGGTTATTGAGAATGTTTATTATTGTGGTATTTCAGGAATGCTTAGAGCATTAGCAGAAAGCATGTTTCTGCTACTGGCTACTTACTGTGTGCATGCTGTATAAAGAATAAAACACACCAGGGAACGTTGTTAAAGGAAAATGATCAACTGTGGGCTTCTGTTATGCAGTACAATCCCAATGTTTATTATTTTCCTATTATAGCAGGTCCTAAATATATTTTATTCCTTTTATACTACAGCAATTTAGAAACTATAAGTAGGTAATAGTTAAAAGTTGAACCGTGTCCTCAGGAGGATCTTTAATAAAACCAAAAATGCAGCTTTTCATGTTACTGGAGAATCGCGATTCACAAAAACCTGACCTGAAGACAATTGCTGTGGGTGGAAAACTTAAAGGAACAGCATTACCTTTGACACTTCTTCCACAATTGTTGAAGTATACATACACTATATATATATATATATATATATATATATATATATATATATATATATATATATATATACACATACACACACACTACCATTCAAAAGTTTGGGGTCACTTTGGCATTTCCTTATTTTTGAAAGAAAAGCACTGTTCTTTTCAATGAAGATCACTTTAAACTAATCAGAAATACACTCTATACATTGCTAATGTGGTAAATGACCACTCTAGCTAAATTCTACTAAGGCCCTGTCCACACGGCAACGGATTCAGGTGACTCCGATACAATTGCTTATCGTTTAGGCCTGGCGTCCACACGGCACCGGCGTTTTGGGTGCCCAAAACGCAATCTTTTTGAGAACGGGTTCCAGAGTGGAAAGATCTGGCAACGTTGCCGTTGTGAAGTCGTCTGGATGAGTAGAACGGATTTGTTTACGATGACGTCACAACCACATGACTGTGAGTGCTTCATGCCGGGTAGAAGTGTAACGAACTCGATGCGAGTTGTCAACAAATCCTATAACTTGGTTCATGAAACGCGCTTACAAAATATTTTCACTGTGAATATTTATTGTGTAATGGTGCAAAGTGAGAGAGAGAGAGAGAGAGAGAGAGACTCTGCCCTTAGGGCAGAGTCAATCCCGCCAGCAAAAATAGGGAAAAAAAGGAGCGATCTCACCTCTTCAGATGTTGGTTTAAGTCCGACAATACATTCCTCAAAAAGGGCGTAGAAGAGCAAATTAATCCATCAACGTGTAGCATTCAATTTATTCCGGACCATTAAAGACGCCGCCTTCCGCGTAGAATCATACGTCATCCTCGCCGCCATATTGGATAGGTCAAAGCGGAGAATAAAGATTCATGTGCTGCGTTTAACTGTACCAACAGGTTTACCGTCCAAACGAGATCACATGGGATTACCTTTCACAGGTGAGAAACAACAAATTAATCCATCAACGTGTAGCATTCAATTTATTCCGGACCATTAAAGATGCCGCCTTCCGCGTAGAATCATACGTCATCCTCGCCGCCATATTGGATAGGTCAAAGTGGAGAATAAAGATTAGCTGCGTTTAACTGTACCAACAGGTTTGCCGTCCAAACGAGATCACATGGGATTACCTTTCACAGGTGAGACTGGAAAAATACTTTTCATTGTATTTGGTCATTATAATGTAATTTTACGAACAGATTTTCCTGACTTTGTGGCTAATATGAAGTCTCGCGCATAATAGTTTATGCGCATGCGTCCTTACTTCTTCTATTGTTCTGGTGTCTCCGAAGGGACCGTCTTACAGCGCCCCTAGAGGTGTGGCATGTGTATTGCATCGTTTTCAGCAAGCGTTGCATTGCCATATGGACCTGATATTTTACTGATCGTTGCCCATTTGGACGCGATATATTTTTAAATAACATCTCGTTGCCGTTGTCATGTGGATGTAGCCTGAGTTTCTGGAGCATCACATTTGTGGGGTCGATTAAATGCTCAAAATGGCCAGAAAAATGTCTTGACTATATTTTCTATTCATTTTACAACTTATGGTGGTAAATAAAAGTGTGACTTCTCATGGAAAACACAAAATTGTCTGGGTGACCCCAAACTTTTGAACGGTAGTGTAAATATTGGATTGTGGTAGAAACAGTATGTGACATTTCTGTGACCTTTCTCTCGTCAGCTAATTTCTCTCTCTTTTTTTGTTTGCACTGTTTACTTATTAATGGGTTTGGTTTTTACTGTTCCTGTTTTATTTTTGCAATTCACCTGTAATAGCTTTTCCATTTAATACCATCATGCCCTAAAGTAAATTAAACCACAACTGTTATTTACATAAACTAAATAATGTAAACCCTTTCATTTAGATTAGACACTTTGTTAAGCCTCTTCGTGACAACAGTTCACAATGCAGCTGACAAACACAAATGGGTGGAAGGGTGCAGTAAATCAGCAGGGGATGGAGAGGGGGGTGTCTCCATTAAGATTAAGATCTTTGTTACGTCACCATTTTGATCACCACAACTTCTGACATGAAATTCAGGCTTTCGTCTAAACAGGGGAACAGGGGCGCTGCGCCCTCTTACTCTCGGCGTGCGCCCCCTTACCGACTCCGTGAAAACATCCCAGCAACACTACGTGACAATGTGTCTGATCATCAAATACGTTATAATTGCTCCAAAAATATTCCAATCATAGTAGATACACCGCCAGACGGTGCAAAAACAATCCGAATTGGCGTTTTCCAGACTGAGACACCATGTTGTTTAGTTGTTTACTTGTCGCGGCTGCTCTCGCGAGATTTGACATGGGTTACATACAAGGTCAGCTGACTTGTAGAGCGAGATTTCTCGAGACTGAATGACCTTTCACCTACTGGCGCGGGAGCTTTTGACAGAAGTAGTTCGCGAGTTGTTTTTGTTGACACTTGGGCATTTAAAGATGTCATCCCGCGGCACGAAATGGAAGAAAGCCAAAGACTGTCCGGGGCAGAGGAAGATTACTTCTTTCTTTTTCAATGTTGACAGACAATTTGTTACAATTTCCCTCTCAGATAGCCTCAGAATGTCCCATTGGAGCATTTTTCAAAGGCTACACAACCGGCACCATCCCCCCCCGCTTCGCTCCCTCGCCATGGTGAGCGCCCTCATACTAAATTTTTCTAGAAAAAACCCTGAAATTCACTTCTCAGAATTGAAAATAGATCTCTACAGATGTCTACAGCACAACACAGCACTCATGAAACCAAGTCCATTTCCTGTCAGGATCATCTATCATTGTTCTAATGGTACAATGTGTTTGCTCATTGCCTCAGAAGGCTAATGGATGATTAGAAAACCCTTGTACAATTATGTTAGCACAGCTGAAAACAGTTTAGCTCTTTAGAGAAGCTATAAAACTGACCTTCCTTTGAGCAGATTGAGTTTCTGGAGCATCACATTTGTGGGGTCAATTAAATGCTCAAAATGGCCAGAAAAATGTCTTGACTATATTTTCTATTCATTTTACAACTTATGGTGGTAAATAAAAGTGTTACTTTTCATGGAAAACACAAAATTGTCTGGGTGACCCCAAACTTTTGAACAGTAGTGTACACTATATGTATATACAGTTAGGTCCAGGGGTTAAATTGGGCTGGGGCTGTCCGGGGCTGAGCCCCGGCACATAAGCTCGGAGCGGATGGCATATGATCACGCACACATCAAAAGCAACAAACCCTTTTCACGATTTTCAGTTCTGAATAATTAAATATTGTTTTATTAATCAATAAACCCATGACTTTTATGAGATAGATCATAGTTTTCCTGATAACAAGACGACCTGTCAAAGCTATTTAGAACAGAACTTGCGATCAGAGATTCTGGTTTCTGGAACACTGCGTGGGTTGCCAATTCTGCTTTTTATAAGCGACTTTGGGGTTTCTTTTTTTGTGAGCTCGCTTTAAAAAAAAATCAGAAGTCGTGGTTTGCGGGTTTTTGGGCTTGTGTTTCAGTGTTGTGACTTGTTTACAATTTTCTCCGTACACCGTCTCCCCTTTTACCTGCATACGATCCTAATCCATCAGAGGTGCTTGAACGAACTGTCTGTGCATTTGACGAGTTCAATTTCCATAGTCCCCAGTTATCGACAGAAATTAGCCAGGGGGAAGGGGGAGATGTCAGTTCATTATCATCTCATCTCATCTCATTATCTCTAGCCGCTTTATCCTTCTACAGGGTCGCAGGCAAGCTGGAGCCTATCCCAGCTGACTACGGGCGAAAGGCGGGGTACACCCTGGACAAGTCGCCAGGTCATCACAGGGCTGACACATAGACACAGACAACCATTCACACTCACATTCACACCTACGGTCAATTTAGAGTCACCAGTTAACCTAACCTGCATGTCTTTGGACTGTGGGGAAAACCGGAGCACCCGGAGGAAACCCACGCGGACACGGGGAGAACATGCAAACTCCACACAGAAAGGTCCTCGCCGGCCCCGGGGCTCGAACCCAGGACCTTCTTGCTGTGAGGCGACAGCGCTAACCACTACACCACCGTGCCGCCAGTTCATTATCATATTTTTTATTATCAAAAACAAAATATCAAATAATACTGAAGAGGGGAAAAAATAATACTGATCTAAATATGTTGTGTTTTTATTTTTAGACAGTATGTGTTTAGCAAAACACATACTGTCTAAAAATAAAAACACAACATATTTAGATCATTTGTGTTTTTATTTTTAGACAGTATGTGTTTAGCAAAACACATACTGTCTAAAAATAAAAACACAACATATTTAGATCAGTATTATTTTTTCCCCTCTTCAGTATTATTTGATATTTTGTTTTTAATAATAAAAAATATGATAATGATTATGTTCATTGTATTGTTAATATTATTAGTGTTTTATTATTTATTGTTAATATTTAATTTAATGTTAATTTATTATTATTTATTGTTAATATTATTAGTGTATTATTAGTGTAATTAGGGCGGCACGGTGGTGTAGTGGTTAGCGCTGTCGCCTCACAGCAAGAAGGTCCGGGTTCGAGCCCCGTGGCCGGCGAGGGCCTTTCTGTGCGGAGTTTGCATGTTCTCCCCGTGTCCGCGTGGGTTTCCTCCGGGTGCTCCGGTTTCCCCCACAGTCCAAAGACATGCAGGTTAGGTTAACTGGTGACTCTAAATTGACCGTAGGTGTGAATGTGAGTGTGAATGGTTGTCTGTGTCTATGTGTCAGCCCTGTGATGACCTGGCGACTTGTCCAGGGTGTACCCCGCCTTTCGCCCGTAGTCAGCTGGGATAGGCTCCAGCTTGCCTGCGACCCTGTAGAAGGATAAAGCGGCTAGAGATAATGAGATGAGATGAGATTAGTGTAATTATTATTGGGCAATTCCATGTAAATGTCAACCTCACCATGCAAAAATAAAGCAACATGTAATACATCAAAACCACTCCCAGAGATCTCACCTAGGCCTGTATTTTACAGATGTGAATAAGTTGAACCAATTTGTAACCAACCTAATATGTCACTGTCAGTCTTTCTTTCTTATAATGTAAAACCCAAGCTAAAATCAACTTTGATCAACTTTGCACAATTCTATATTATTGTCACAAGCCACAGAAATGTATGCTAAAATCCACAAAACAGCAAAACAATAGCCATCCTAAATATTATTTAAGAACTTTGATAGTTTTAGCTGATATTTAGAGAGTTTTTCAAAGGGTTATGGTGGTTAAATTGCTGATTTTCTAAACATATGCCATGTCTATTTCAGACGCGTCACATCCATAACGAAATTTCGTCACATCCATAACGCTGACTTTTCCTTCCGAAACTCTGCATGAAATACAAAATATTTTAAACAAAGATTTTTTTAATATTCACCTTGGACCCCTCTATCAAATGGATATCTCCATTTCGACATTAGGTTTACGATTTCACAGAGTTTGATAAAAATGTACAGTCACCCAAGAAAAGTGATACTTTTTCTGTCACATCCATAACGTATCTTTTATTGGCATTTTCTGGCATGCCCTAGATGTACTATGGGAATTGTTCTTCTTCTATCACTTCTCCAGTATGGTACAGCCTTAAAATATGCAACACCTGTTTAAATACTGGGAGACAATAAAACATGCACTGGGTCATTTGTTGCCATTTTGAGTTCAAGTGTCACGTCCATAACGCTGGAATTGCTCTATTATTATTATTATTATTATTATGTATTCAATTATTTATTTGGCATGTGGTGCTTTTTGTATTGTCTAGAACATACATAAGATGAGCATATTATAGCAGCAAAATAGAAGCACAATCATTTGAATGCAGCAGAACTTTTGCTGCATTCAAATGATTGTGCTTCTATTTTGCTGCTATAATATGCTCATCTTATGTATGTTCTAGACAATACAAAAAGCACCACATGCCAAATAAATAATTGAATACATAATAATAACAATAATAATAAATGCTTCCAATGTTATAGTGTTGTTTGTATTTGGTTGCATTCACTGCATGAATATATTTGATTGACAATTTGACTGACAGTGTTTTGGCATATTTAACATTTATCCTCCAAAATAAATCAACTGTTTTGGTTTAAGATTGTGCAAGCCTTCAAATTTTCTCACTGAACATTTCTCCTTCACATTTTTCACCTGTAGGCATGTGACAAGATTTAACATGATATTGCTCAACCTACCTCTGTAAAGTCAGCTAACAACTTATTAAAATGCACCAGAATTCAGCAAATAACATGCATGATAATAAAAAACTTCTGGGGGAGGACCCCCAGACCCCCCACTAATCATTTCCTTCAAACCAATGTACAACAACCTGTACAATCTGTTACATTGGCCAACCAATCTACATTCAAACTGCCATAATGTGTAGGGGGGCACTACAAGACACACATAGGCCTACAACACACAGATAAGGTGTATATCTCTGTGCAATATGATATGGTTATCAAATTAGAGGGTTATTTTCCAAAAAGTATATTGGGGCAGGGCGGCGGGGGCAGGGGCGGGTACGAGGCAGAGCCCCCCCACATAACCAATCCCAATTTAACCCCTGGTTAGGTCCATATATATTTGTACAACCCTGATTCCAAAAAAGTTGGGACAAAGTACAAATTGTAAATAAAAATGGAATGCAATGATGTGGATGTTTCAAAATTCCATATTTTATTCAGAATAGAACATAGATGACATATCAAATGTTTAAACTGAGAAAATATATCATTTAAAGAGAAAATTAGGTGATTTTAAATTTCATGACATCAACACATCTCAAAAAAGTTGGGACAAGGCCATGTTTACCACTGTGAGACATCCCCTTTTCTCTTTACAACAGTCTGTAAACGTCTGGGGACTGAGGAGACAAGTTGCTCAAGTTTAGGGATAGGAATGTTAACCCATTCTTGTCTAATGTAGGATTCTAGTTGCTCAACTGTCTTAGGTCTTTTTTGTCGTATCTTCCGTTTTATGATGCGCCAAATGTTTTCTATGGGTGGAAAATCTGGACTGCAGGCTGGCCAGTTCAGTACCCGGACCCTTCTTCTACGCAGCCATGATGCTGTAATTGATGCAGTATGTGGTTTGGCATTGTCATGTTGGAAAATGCAAGGTCTTCCCTGAAAGAGATGTCATCTGGATGGGAGCATATGTTGCTCTAGAACCTGGATATACCTTTCAGCATTGATGGTGTCTTTCCAGATGCATAAGCTGCCCATGCCACACGCACTAATGCAACCCCATACCATCAGAGATGCAGGCTTCTGAACTGAGCGCTGATAACAACTTGGGTCGTCCTTCTCCTCTTTAGTCCGAATGACACGGCGTCCCTGATTTCCATAAAGAACTTCAAATTTTGATTCGTCTGACCACAGAACAGTTTTCCACTTTGCCACAGTCCATTTTAAATGAGCCTTGGCCCAGAGAAGACATCTGCGCTTCTGGATCATGTTTAGATATGGCTTCTTCTTTGAACTATAGAGTTTTAGCTGGCAACGGTGGATGGCATGGTGAATTGTGTTCACAGATAATGTTCTCTGGAAATATTCCTGAGCCCATTTTGTGATTTCCAATACAGAAGCATGCCTGTATGTGATGCAGTGCCATCTAAGGGCCCAAAGATCACGGGCACCCAGTATGGTTTTCCGGCCTTGACCCTTACGCACAGAGATTCTTCCAGATTCTCTGAATCTTTTGATGATATTATGCACTGTACATGATGATATGTTCAAACTCTTTGCAATTTTACACTGTCGAACTCCTTTCTGATATTGCTCCACTATTTGTCGGCGCAGAATTAGGGGGATTGGTGATCCTCGTCCCATCTTTACTTCTGAGAGCCGCTGCAACTCCAAGATGCTCTTTTTATACCCAGTCATGTTAATGACCTCTTGCCAATTGACCTAATGAGTTGCAATTTGGTCCTCCAGCTGTTCCTTTTTTGTACCTTTAACTTTTCCAGCCTCTTATTGCCCCGTCCCAACTTTTTTGAGATGTGTTGATGTCATGAAATTTCAAATGAGCCAATATTTGGCATGAAATTTCAAAATGTCTCACTTTCGACATTTGATATGTTGTCTATGTTCTATTGTGAATACAATATCAGTTTTTGAGATTTGTAAATTATTGCATTCCGTTTTTATTTACAATTTGTACTTTGTCTCAACTTTTTTCAGGCCTAGACATTAAGCATTTACCACTGGTGGCCCATTGGGCCAGTGGAATTGAAAAGTTACTGGCCCAAATGGAAAATGCGGTGGCCCGAATGCATGCGGTACCTGCATTCAGGCCACCACATTTCATACAGTTCATAATACACTATGTCATTGATTTTGGGCTAGAAAAGTAGACTTTAGGGGTACATGTTGTTGCCGAGCGCAGCAAGGCTGAAAATTTTTGCAGAATATCCCCAAGCCACATCATTGTAGGAGGCAATAATCTCCTCTTCTCCGTACAAAGTAGTGTCACTTTTTCATGACCCCCCCCATAAATTCATAGCCCCCCTCCCCTATAAATAATGACCGCCCCCTAAAATTAAAAAGAGCCTTCTCAAGATTATCACAACTTATATTTTGATTTTGTACCTGAAAACAATACTGACAAGACAGTAACTCAGTCCAAATTAACAGCAATGGACTCAAAAGCAGTCAAATCACATTGAAATAAATATATAAAATGCTTTTGCTTCTGAAAATGTGCACTGCACTGAAATAGCAATAAAGTCAATTTAAGGTTTATAGTTTAGTGGAATAGCTTTCCTCTTCCACACTCTCATCTAAAATGCCAGGGCTCTACGTTAACTTTTGAACTCACTTGTCCTGTCGGGCAAGTTGAAAGGAAATTTACTTGTCCGAATGTGAAGTTGACTTGTCCGAAGAAATATTTGAGAAAAAAAAAAACAACACAAACTATTTGTAACCAAATCTTTATGGCATTTGTTTCCGAATTCACAACATATGCATAATATCTATGAATCAAAAGTAATCAATACTTGATATACTGAGGCAAAAGTTCAAAAATATAGTAAAATAGACTGATTGATACCATAATTCACCAATTATTATGCTGAAGTTCAGAAGCAATATATCCCAATAGAATAGAAATTATGAACATAAAATTAAGAACAAAATAACTATACTATGAGATCCAGAAACACTAACCATTATATATACACAAATCAGTACTCTGCAGTTCAGTAACAAATATCACAAAAAGTAACATTATCATAAAATTTATGACTTGAGATATCACTAGTTTGGACAAGAGAAACAAATAACAATGCTACAAATAAAAACAACTGATAACAAAATTGACTGATTAATACTGTAAATGACTGATTATTATACACAAATCTAGTTATCAAATGATAAGATATCTTATGAAAACCTCCACACCTCTATTGACTCATGGATGAATGGATACAAATAAAGTTTCTATTCATCTTCATCTATCAACCCTTGAGTTCTGCTCCATCAATTGGACTCCATCAATCATTAATTTATTTTGAGAAATTGAAAACCAGAAAATTAAAATTTTATATATAAAAATTTTTTTCATTTTTAAATTATTAATTTTGAATATATATCCTCCACTGATTAATTGTTGTTGTCTAATTATTCAGTGTAGCTCCTGTATGGTATTTAATGGTTAAAAAAATATCATTTCAAATAATCCATAATTCATATCTAAATTATAGAGCCCTGTTTCAAATTCCTAAACTCCCATTACTAATTAGTTAATTAATACAGCTGGTAACCTAATTAGCAGCCATTTGACAGCTTGGTATTTCCTAGATAACTTTCCCCACTCTACCTCACTTCCTGTCAATCCACACGCATGCAGGCGCGCATTCCCCGCCAGCACACGCTCGGCTATATAATGAACACCATCAACAATTCAAAGATTTGGAAATTACCACACACTCAACGTAAATATACAGTTGAATAATGATCCCGCCAACAGAAATGTCAACAAATCCACGTGTATGACACGATTAAAACCAATCATAAACGACCGTTTACTTTTCAGCTGGAATATTGCGCATGCGCACATCGCTCTCTCCGAACAGAAACATCTGGCGATTCATCAAAACAATATGGCTTTGGGTGGGAGGGAAACCAGCAGGCAAATCAGGTGGGGTTAGGTGGTATCACTGTATGTAAAACTTCTGCCAGACCTATCATTCCCCCTTGGTTTTTTTTTGTTTTCCCCAAGTCAACATGGAAGCAAAGGAGATTGTTAAACCTGGAGGTGTTTATCAGACTGTACAACATTATATCGATATAATGTTTGATGACACAGTCCAAATTTATACCGATGCTTCAAAGGACCAAGATGGCAAAACAGGTGCGGCAGTACACGTCCCTCAATTTAATGTTCAAATTACAAAAAGGACATCAGATTTTCTTTCAGTTTTTTCAGCTGAAATGATAGCGATAATATTGGCCCTGCAATGGGTAGAGGAGACAAAACCCAGTAAAGCGGTAGTATGTTCAGACTCAGGCCCTGTCCACACGGCAACGGATTCAGGTGACTCCGATACAATTGCTTATCGTTTAGGCCTGGCGTCCACACGGCACCGGCGTTTTGGGTGCCCAAAACGCAATCTTTTTGAGAACGGGTTCCAGAGTGGAAAGATCTGGCAACGTTGCCGTTGTGAAGTCGTCTGGATGAGTAGAACGGATTTGTTTACGATGACGTCACAACCACGTGACTGTGAGTGCTTCACGCCGGGTAGAAGTGTAACGAATATCACCAGGATATCACCAGGAAAAAGCCTTACAGAGCACTAGTGAGAGTGAAACACGAGCTTGGATATTATTATTATTATTATTATTATTATTATTATGTTCAGTGTTAGTTCACAGTAGTAATGCAAGAAGCAGAATAGTGACAGTAATAGTGAAGCAAAAACATGCAATTGTACAAACACTGCAGCTCTACAGCAAAATATTCATTTATGAAATGGTCTGATTCTTAACACCAGTAGTGCCAATGATCTTCTCATTGCGATGCGATGCGAGTTGTCAACAAATCCTATAACTTGGTTCATGAAACGCGCTTACAAAATATTTTCACTGTGAATATTTATTGTGTAATGGTGCAAAGTGAGAGAGAGAGAGAGACTCTGCCCTTAGGGCAGAGTCAATCCCGCCAGCAAAAATAGGGAAAAAAAGGAGCGATCTCACCTCTTCAGATGTTGGTTTTAGTCCTACAATACATTCCTCAAAAAGGGCGTAGAGGAGCAAATTAATCCATCAACGTGTAGCATTCAATTTATTCCGGACCATTAAAGACGCCGCCTTCCGCGTAGAATCATACGTCATCCTCGCCGCCATATTGGATAGGTCAAAGCGGAGAATAAAGATTAGCTGCGTTTAACTGTACCAACAGGTTTGCCGTCCAAACGAGATCACATGGGATTACCTTTCACAGGTGAGACTGGAAAAATACTTTTCATTGTATTTGGTCATTATAATGTAATTTTACGAACAGATTTTCCTGACTTTGTGGCTAATATGAAGTCTCGCGCATAATAGTTTATGCGCATGCGTCCTTACTTCTTCTATTGTTCTGGTGTCTCCGAAGGGACCGTCTTACAGCGCCCCTAGAGGTGTGGCATGTGTATTGCATCGTTTTCAGCAAGCGTTATGTTGCCATATGGACCTGATATTTTACTGATCGTTGCCCATTTGGACGCGATATATTTTTAAATAACATCTCGTTGCCGTTGTCGTGTGGATGTAGCCTCAATGTCTACATTAAAGGAATACACCACCCCCAAGTGAAACTGAGTCAGTCCCTGCAGTCCCTAGAGTTGGATGAGTGAGCCAAAGCGTTTTGTAGTCGACCCAGCCATTGTCCTGATCTGGAAACGTCCCGGTTAGCTTAGCGTAGTCGCTGTAATCCGGCGTGTCCAGCTAGGATTGTCGTTGCAAAAGTGAATCAAATAACTCAAGATTTTTTATAGTTATTTCTCATGACCTGTACATTCACATCGAGTACACATATCAATGCAAATTAACACGAAGGGATTTACTAGACCAATTTATATATGGAACTATTTTTGGCCACAGCACAGGCAAAGCACCGCTGCAGGCGCAAAGACACCACGCAGCACCACAACTTCCGTCAATACACCAGTGTTACCAGGGAAACCAGGGTTTTCAGGTGCTGCGTGGTGTCTTTGCGCCTGCAGCGGTGCTTTGCCTGTGCTGTGGCCGAAAATAATTCCATATATAAATTGGTCTAGTAAATCCCTTCGTGTTAATTTGCATTGATATGTGTACTCGATGTGAATGTACAGGTCATGAGAAATAATTATAAAAAATCTTGAGTTATTTGATTCACTTTTGCAACGACAATGCTATCTGGACACGCCGGATTACAGCGACTACGCTAAGCTAAAGCTAACTGGGACGTTTCCAGATCAGGACAATAGCTGGGTCGGCTACAAAAGGCTTTGGCTCACTCATCCAACTCTAGGGACTGCAGGGACTGACTCAGTTTCACTTGGGGGTGGCTTATTCCTTTAACTAGTATTCTTAGCGGAAGGTCTTCAAGCCGTCAGGATCTTTTGGAAGAAATACATCAGATAATATACAAGATAACACAGCAAAAAACATTTCTGCAGTTTTTTTGGGTTCCTGCCCATAGAGGAATTCAGGGTAATGAGGCAGCAGATAAGTTGGCAAAAGAAGCAACTGGGGCTGAGCACGTAGAACTTGAAGTTCCTTTAAGTAGGTCAGAAATGAAAATTATACTTAAGGAAAACATTAACAAATTGTGGCAGGATCGATGGGACCAAGAGGAAAGGGGAAGACATCTGTACAGCTTACAGAAGAAGGTTGGCATTAGATGGAGTGGGGAACTGAAACGTAGAGAGTAGGTGTGGATTACAAGGCTGAGGATTGGACACACAGGTCTGAATAGTGGGTTACACTGTGGGAAAGCACCAGACAGGAGCCTGTATGCATTGTGGAGAAAAGGAGGGAGTGGAACATGTTTTAGTTCACTGTTCAGCGTACTCTAATGAGAGGGAGAAGATGCAAAGGGCAATTAAGACACCCATATCACTGAGTACCTTGCTTAGTGCACCCAACAGACAGACAGCAGCTATTGAGGTATTTCACCTGACGTCACAGGGTCGCGTGACGCCCCGGTGTCCGCCATTTTGAACGTCAAGCTAGCTAATGTCAACAACAGTAGCTGGTATGTTACAGTAGCAATGTTTACGTTCAGTCATTTGGATGACTGTTAAAACCTTTCAGTCTCAAGTTTTTCCTTTACTGGATTTACTAGTTTACTGAGCTAGCGCACTCGGGCAAGCTGGGAGCTAGCGCGCGCCGGACAGCTAGCTGCTAGTGCACTGCTACAACTACACCGACCCCAGGGGTTAAATTGGGCCGGGGCTGTCCGGGGCTGAGCCCCGGCACATAAGCTCGGAGCGGATGGCATATGATCACGCACACATCAAAAGCAACAAACCCTTTTCACGATTTTCAGTTCTGAATAATTAAATATCGTTTTATTAATCAATAAACCCATGACTTTTATGAGATAGATCATAGTTTTCCTGATAACAAGATGACCTATTTAGAACAGAACTTGCGATCAGAGATTCTGGTTTCTGGAACACTGCGTGGGTTGCCAATTCCGCTTTTTATAAGCGACTTTGGGGTTTCTTTTTTGTGAGCTCGCTTTAAAAAAATCAGAAGTCGTGGTTTGCGGGTTTTTGGGCTTGTGTTTCAGCGTTGTGACTTGTTTATAATTTTCTCCGTACACCGTCTCCCCTTTTACCTGCATACGATCCTAATCCATCAGAGGTGCTTGAACGAACTGTCTGTGCATTTGGCGAGTTCAATTTCCATAGTCCCCAGTTATCGACAGAAATTAGCCAGGGGGAAGGGGGAGATAATCATTATCATATTTTTTATTATTAAAAACAAAATATCAAATAATACTGAAGAGGGGAAAAAATAATACTGATCTAAATATGTTGTGTTTTTATTTTTAGACAGTATGTGTTAAAACACATACTGTCTAAAAATAAAAACACAACATATTTAGATCAGTATTATTTTTTCCCCTCTTCAGTATTATTTGATATTTTGTTTTTAATAATAAAAAATATGATAATGATTATGTTCACTGTATTGTTAATATTATTAGTGTTTTATTATTTATTGTTAATATTTAATTTAATGTTAATTTATTATTATTTATTGTTAATATTATTAGAGTAATTATTATTGTTATTATTATGTATTCAATTATTTATTTGGCATGTGGTGCTTTTTGTATTGTCTAGAACAGGGCTTTTCAAAGTGTGGGGCGCGCCCCCCCCCGGGGGGCGCCAGAGTTCTTCAGGGGGGGCGCAACGTGAGAGACAAAATGGATCGGTTTTTAGCTGTCTATGGTTTTTAGTACCTAAAGCTACAGTGAGTGAGGAGACAAAGTCTGGGCCAAGCAAAAAAACAGAGCCTCCAGGATGTTGCGATTTGCAACTTCAGCGCAAATTCAACCAATCCCCGCGAATTCAGGGCGGTGTTGCAATTATATCCAATCACCGCAACTTTCCCGCAAATTTGACCAATCGTTGGCGTCGTCTTGAGGTGACGTCGACAAACTACCTTCCGCCTTACTTCCGTGTGTTCAAGAGAAGCAGCATGCGCGTCGTATTGCCAGATTGGATGATTTCAAGTGCATTTTGGCGGGTTTTGAACATATTTTGTACTGGAAAACGTCAGCAGTATCTGGCAACACTGAAAGTGTGTTATGTTTACAGTGAAGGACTGTGTGCACTTTATTTTTTTTTTTACTTAATACAAGAAGTTAATGGATGCCAACATTTTTGCCAAAATGGTATTTTATTTTCCATTGTTTAGGCAGCTTCAGCATCATACTGTGAGATTCTGTACAAATTGTTTTTTTCTTCTATGAAGCCTGAGCCATTTATTTTATTAGTTTATAATTATTGTTTAATTTAGTCTTCAGGAGAGACTGCCTGCACACAGTACTAGTATTAATAGGTTTTTTTTCTTACATGAAAGCTGAGGCATTTATATTATATTTTAAGGTAACTTCATGTTGTGCTGTGAGGTTCTCTGCACTTTAACTTTTGAACCAACAGGTGCATTTGGATCAGTAAAGCCTATTTTTCTGCATTTTTGTAGTCCTGGTAATCTTTTATATTGGTAAAGTTGTTTATAGGACCATTTCTCTTTGTTTTTTTAATCAATAGTTTTTCAGTAATAACTTAATATTTAACATATCACTCAATTTTAATCACAAAAAGAGAAAATCGCAACAATTTCTCGCAACTTTCACTTCCTCCCGCAATGTAATCGCAACAAAAACCTAAAAAACACCGCAACTTTCATCGCAATTTTTTGGAAAACCCCCACAACATCAGACATTTTAGCCCGCAACAATCACAAAAAAGGCCCGCGGAATCCTGGGGGACTGGAAAAAGAAGGAAGTATGACCACGATTATTTAAAGTTTGGATTTTCATGGACTGGATCTGAAGATGCTCCACTGCCACAGTGTGTTGTCTGCCAAGAGGTGCTAGCTAACGATGCTATGAGATGTTTAAAATGTGTAAAACAAGATGTTTTAAAAAGCACAGATGTTTAAAATGTGAAAAAGAAAAAAATAATGTGTACAACAACCATTTTTTTTAAAAAATACGAATGGAACATTAAGTATAGCAACAACAAAAATTGTAAGGGGGAGCGCTGTTGTTTATTTGCTCTCCGAGGGGGGGCTGACTCTCCCACACTTTGAAAACCCCTGGTCTAGAACATACATAAGATGAGCATATTATAGCAGCAAAATAGAAGCACAATCATTTGAATGCAGCAAAACTTTTGCTGCATTCAAATGATTGTGCTTCTATTTTGCTGCTATAATATGCTCATCTTATGTATGTTCTAGACAATACAAAAAGCACCACATGCCAAATAAATAATTGAATACATAATAATAACAATAATAATAAATGCTTCCAATGTTATAGTGTTGTTTGTATTTGGTTGCATTCACTGCATGAATATATTTGATTGACAATTTGACTGACAGTGTTTTGGCATATTTAACATTTATCCTCCAAAATAAATCAACTGTTTTGGTTTAAGATTGTGCAAGCCTTCAAATTTTCTCACTGAACATTTCTCCTTCACATTTTTCACCTGTAGGCATGTGACAAGATTTAACATGATATTGCTCAACCTACCTCTGTAAAGTCAGCTAACAACTTATTAAAATGCACCAGAATTCAGCAAATAACATGTATGATAATAAAAAACTTCTGGGGGAGGACCCCCAGACCCCCCACTAATCATTTCTTTCAAACCAATGTACAACAACCTGTACAATCTGTTACATTGGCCAACCAATCTACATTCAAACTGCCATAATGTGTAGGGGGGCACTACAAGACACACATAGGCCTACAACACACAGATAAGGTGTATATCTCTGTGCAATATGATATGGTTATCAAATTAGAGGGTTATTTTCCAAAAAGTATATTGGGGCAGGGCGGCGGGGGCAGGGGCGGGTACGAGGCAGAGCCCCCCCACATAACCAATCCCAATTTAACCCCTGACCGACCCTAATAATACAGTTCTTGGTCATTGCCTGGTAACAGCAAATTTATAACGGGCCATGTCTCAACAGACTAAGAAGTTATTTCAATGACATTTAATAACATTTTGTTTATCCTGAGGACCGAAAGTAAATGAAAATGTGAACAAACCTTAGCTGTAATAAGATGGTGACCACCGGCTCCAGGGACGACCCGCTGATGTAGGCATGTTACCCAGCCTGACACAAAATATTTGTAGGCATCCAAACTCTTATATGCTTTCAGATCAATACCTGTGTATGGCGATGGGTTTTTAACGACATAGGTATACAGATCATGTGGGCCGAAGTCAGGTAAAGATGAGGGCTTCGTGTACTTCCGTACGTCAGTGAGCAATCCTGGTGGAAGCAGGTAAACGTCGTTCTCTAAGCCTGCTAACCTCAATTTTTGCAAATACCTCTCCCTCTGCTCGCCCTGTAAATGCCCTACGTCGCTGGATAGTGAAGGTGTTTTCTGCATCTCGCTCCTTTTTCTTTTATGTTTTTCGTTTGTCGCCTTCCTCGCATTCAAACTGATTCGAGCCGTGCCGTCCAAAATGTCAGCATCACATGACTTGGTCACGTGGGTGAAATACCTCAATAGTCAGGTACCTGATGGAAACAGGATTAGCCAATAGAGTCTGAAGTTTTCGCTGATCTCCATTATATATATATATATCAGTTTGATAAAGCAGTAGTATAACTCCCTCAAGGATCACACCTCAGCCCTGTAGATGGCGGTAGTGCATGTCGTATGCAAGCTGCCAATAAAAACACAGAAGAAGAAGAAGAAGAAAACAATATGTCGAGCGAGATGCTTCGGAAATTATGTGAATAAACTGATAAATTTGATATGTAACCCGAATATCGGCGTATTTTGGCACTTGTCCGATCGGACAAGTAACTGAGACGATGAAGTTGTCCGACATAAAGTATCACTTGTCCCGGACAAGCAGACAACTGTTAATGTCGAGCCCTGAATGCATCCTGCTGCCATGGTGTCACTAAGTGTGTCCCGATGGTCATCTGAGACTTTGGTAAACTCAGCCCTTCTCTCCTCGATCTGGCGCTCGACCAAAATGATGCTTCCAAACAGCGCCGAACATCTCCGACGATGCACGAAGACGACATACTCCTGCCGCGGAGCGGAGCATGACGTAAACAAAGACGGCGGACCTCGTATCGAAAAGGTGCATTTTACGAACAATTTCTTCACAATTCTGGGTAAAATATGAGTAATAAAATTTAATTTGTATCGAAAACGTACTGGCCCGCCCGGGCCACTGTTTGGCCAAATTTAGTGGCCCGAACTGGCCCGAAAGATGTAAAAAACACCAGCGGGCCATCGGGCAAGTGCTAATGTTGAGCCCTGTTTTTGGAATTGGGGTTGTACAATGACACAATTTTTGTTTTTTTTACCTGTTTACTGAAACATATTCAGGTTATAGTTATATAATGGACATGGACATAAAGTCCAGACTTTCAGCTTTCATTTGAGGGTATCCACATTAAAATTGGATGAAGGGTTTAGGAGTTTCAGCTCCTTAACATGTGCCACCCTGTTTTAAAAGGGACCAAAAGTAATTGGACAATTGACTCAAAGGCTATTTCATGGGCAGGTGTGCGCAATTCCTTCGTTATGTCATTCTCAATTAAGCAGATAAAAGGCCTGGAGTTGATTTGAGGTGTGGTGCTTGCATTTGGAAGATTTTGCTGTGAAGAAAACATGTGGTCAAAGGAGCTCTCCATGCAGGTGAAACAAGCCATCCTTAAGCTGCGAAAACAGAAAAAACCCATCCGAGAAATTGCTACAATATTAGGAGTGGCAAAATCTATAGTTTGGTACATCCTGAGAAAGAAAGAAAGAAAGAAAGAAAGAAAGAAAGAAAGAAAGAAAGAAAGAAAGAAAGAAAGAAAGAAAGAAAGAAAGAAAGAAAGAAAGAACTGGTGAACTCATCAATGCAAAAAGACCTGGACGCCCACAGAAGACAACAGTGGTGGATGATCGCAGAATAATTTCCATGGTGAAGAGAAACCCCTTCACAACAGCCAACCAAGTGAACAACACTCTCCAGGAGGTAGGCATATCAATATCCAAATCTACCATAAAGAGAAGACTGCATGAAAGTAAATACAGAGGGTTCACTGCACAGTGCAAGCCACTCATAAGCCTCAAGAATAAAAAGGCTAGATTGGACTTTGCTAAAAAACATCTAAAAAAGCCAGCACAGTTCTGGAAGAACATTCTTTGGACAGATGAAATCAAGATCAACCTCTACCAGAATGATGGAAAGAAAAAAGTATGGTGAAGGCTTGGTACAGCTCATGATCCAAAGCATACCACATCATCTGTAAAACACAGCAGAGGCAGTGTGATGGCTTGGGCATGCATGGCTGCCAGTGGCACTGGGTTACTAGTGTTTATTGATGATGTGACACAGGACAAAAGCAGCCGGATGAATTCTGAGGTGTTCAGAGACATACTGTGTGCTTGAATCCAGCTAAATGCAGCCAAACTGATTGGTCGGCGTTTCATAATACAGATGGACAATTACCCAAAACATAAAGCCAAAGCAACCCAGGAGTTTATAAAAGCAAAGAAGTGGAATATTCTTGAATGGCCAAGTCAGTCACCTGATCTCAGCCCAGTTGAGCATGCATTTCACTTGTTAAAGACTAAACTTCAGACAGAAAGGCCCACAAACAGACAGCAACTGAAAACCGCTGCAGTAAAGGCCTGGCACAGCATTAAAAAGGAGGAAACACAGCATCTGGTGATGTCCATGAGTTCAAGACTTCAGGCAGTCATTGCCAACAAAGGGTTTTCAACCAAGTATTAGAAATGAACATTTTATTTACAATTATTTAATTTGTCCAATTACTTTTGAGCCCCTGAAATGAAGGGATTGTGTTTAAAAAATGCTTTAGTTCCTCACATTTTTATGCAATCATTTTGTTCAACCCACTGAATTAAAGCTGAAAGTCTTAACTTCAACTGCATCTGAATTGTTTTGTTCAAAATTCATTGTGGTAATGTACAGAACCAAAATTAGAAAAATGTTGTCTCTGTCCAAATATTTATGGACCTAACTGTATATATCTTATATATAAGATATATATACCTTCACTATATTCACATTTATTTGTTAAACAATTTTTATCTGTATAGAATCAGTTTTATACCACAGCGCTGTTGAATTCTTGAATCTGATTTGTTAGAAGGTATTAATTAATTATTTACAGTGGTGCTTGAAAGTTTGAGAACCCTTTAGAATTTTCTATATTTCTGCATAAATATGACCTAAAACATGATCAGATTTTAACACAAGTCCTAAAAGTAGATAAAGAGAACCCAGTTAAACAAATGAGATGAAAATATTAGACTTGGTCATTTATTTATTGAGGAAAATGATCCAATATTGCATATCTGTGAGTGGCAAAAGTATGTGAACCTTTGCTTTCAGTATCTGGTGTGACCCCCTTGTACAGCAATAACTGCAACTAAATGTTTCCAGTAACTGTTGATCAGTCCTGCACACTGGCTTGGAGGAATTTTAGCCCATTCCTCCGTACAGAACAGCTTCAACTCTGGGATGTTGGTGGGTTTCCTCACATGAACTGCTCGCTTCAGCTCCTTCCACAACATTTCCATTGGATTAAGGTCAGGACTTTGACTTGGCCATTCCAAAACATTAACTTTATTCTTCTTTAACCATTCTTTGGTAGAACGGCTTGTGTGCTTAGGATTGTTGTCTTGCTGCATGACCCACCTTCTCTTGAGATTTAGTTCATGGACAGATGTTCTGACATTTTCCTTTAGAATTCGCTGGTATAATTCAGAATTCATTGTTCCATCAATGATGGCAAGCCGTCCTGGCCAAGATGCAGCAAAACAGGCCCAAATCATGATACTACCACCACCATGTTTCACAGATGGGATAAGGTTCTTATGCTGGAATGCAGTGTTTTCCTTTCTCCAAACATAATGTTTCTCATTTAAACCAAAAAGTTCTATTTTGGTCTCATCCGTCCACAAAACATTTTTTCCAATAGCCTGGCTTGTCTATGTGATCTTTAGCAAACTCCTGACAAGCAGCAATGTTCTTTCTGGAGGGCAGTGGCTTTCTCCTTGCAACCCTGCCATGCACACCATTGTTGTTCAGTGTTCTCCTGATGGTGGACTCATGAACATGAACATTAGCCAATGTGAGAGAGGCCTTCATTTGCTTAGAAGTTACCCTGGGGTCCTTTGTGACCTCGCTGACTATTACATGCCTTGCTCTTGGAGTGATCTTTGTTGGTCGACCACTCCTAGGGAGGGTAACAATGGTCTTGAATTTCCTCTATTTGTACACAATCTGTCTGATGGTGGATTGGTGGAGTCCAAACTCTTTTGAGATGGTTTTGTAACCTTTTCCAGCCTGATGAGCATCAACAATGCTTTTTCTGAGGTCCTCAGAAATCTCTTTTGTTCGTGCCATGATTCACTTCCACAAACATGTGTTGTGAAGATCAGACTTTGATAGATCCCTGTTCTTTAAATAAAACAGGGCGCCCACTCACACCTGATTGTCATCCCATTGATTGAAAACAACTGACTCTAATTTCACTTTCAAATTAACTGCTAATCCTAGAGGTTCACATACTTTTGCCACTCACAGATATGCAATATTGGATAATTTTCCTCAATAAATAAATGACCAAGCATAATATTTTTGTCTCATTTGTTAAACTGGGTTCTCTTTATCTACTTTTAGGATGTGTGTGAAATCTGATGATGTTTTAGGTCATATTTATGCAGAAATATAGAAAATTCTAAAGGGTTCACAAACTTTCAAGCACCACTGTACAAAAGCACCACTTGGATAGTAGTAGCCATCAGTAAATCAGTAATATCAGTGCTTGGTAATGGTCAGTAAGTTTTCCATGTCTTGGTAGCACACCAAGTTGCATTTTTTATTTAATTAACTTCAAGAGAAAGAAAAATTTTGAATGACAAAATAATGGGGCAGCCATGGCCTAAAGGTTCGAGAAGCAGCCTTGGGCCCACAGGGTTGCTGGTTTGATTCCCTGGCCTGGCAGGAAACTCCATGGCTGAAGTGCCTGTGAGCAAGGCACCTAACCCCTCTACTCCCCAGTCCCTGGGTATGTGTGTGTGTGTGTGTGTGTGTGTGTGTGTGTGGCAGCGGGGGCGTGGTCAAGCGCCGGTCCGTGACAGGAGGGCGGAGCCAGGGAAGGTGAGTGGCAGAATCACTACACCTGACGGTAATTAACCTGTGTTTGTGTGTCTTCCCAGTACCGCGCCCTATTTAAGGAGGCAGAGGGAGAGCAGAGGAGAGCTCTTCCCGGGACAAGAACACAGCGTGTGTGTGTGTGTGTATTTACCTGAGTAAAACTGTTGTTAAACTGAAAAGTCTGGCAATAAAAGCCTATTCTCACCTGAAGCGTTGTCCTGCCGTCCTCTGTGCTCCACCCACACCTAAGAGAGCTCTACAGTGGTGCCGAAACCCAGGAATAAGGTGGAGCACCAACCCAGCAGCCCCATGGAATCCTCCCCGTTCGCGGACCTGGTCCACGCCCTCGCCACGGCTCAGCAAAGCCAGCACCAGGCGCTCGTCACGCTCTGAAAGGAACAAGAGCGGCGCTTCGAAGCCCTGGTGCTGGCCCAGCAGGAAGATCGCGAGGCGTTCCGGCATCTCCTCGCGTCGGCGGGGTCCACCAGCGCCCCGGCCCCGTCTCCCCTCACCGTGACCAAGATGGGCCTGCAGGACGACCCCGAGGTGTTCCTCGCATTGTTCGAACAGGTCGCCGAAGCCTCGGGGTGGCCGATGGAGCAGCGCGCGGCGCGCCTCCTCCCCCTCCTGACGGGAGAGGTGCAGCTGGCCGCGCTACAGCTCCCCGCCGACCGCCGGCTGGCCTACGCGGACCTTCGCCGGGCCATCCTCCAGCGCGTGGGGCGCACACCAGAACAACAGCGCCAGTGCTTCCGCGTGCTGCGGTTGGAGGAAGTCGGCCGGCCGTTCGCATTCGGCCAGCAGCTCCGGGACACCTGCTGGCGGTGGCTGAGGGCCGACAATCGCGACGCTGAGGGAATCATCGATCAGGTGGTGCTGGAGCAGTTCATCGCCCGCTTACCAGCCGGAACCACGGAGTGGGTCCAGTGCCACCGCCCGGCGTCGCTGGATCAGGCAGTAGGACTGGCGGAGGATCATTTGGCGGCTGTTCCGGCGGCAGGACAGCCGACGACGTCTTCTCTCCTCTTCTCTCTCTATTTCTCCCCTCCCTTCTGTGTCCCGTCCTCGCCCCGTTCCCCCACCACGGAGACGGGGGCCGGCTCCACCCCAGCCGGCCCACCGCACCCGTGGTGCCCTCCCGTTTCTCCCTTCTGTGTCTGTCTCTCCCCCCCTTAGGTGAGTGAGCCCCAGAGCACCAGTGCAGAGGGAAAGCCCGGGCCGGTTTGCTGGCGCTGCGGGGAGCCGGGCCACCTGCAACAACAGTGCGCAGCAATGGAGGTGGGCGCGGTGGTACGGATCCCCGACGTGCCAGAAGCTGCCCTCGATCGGGCCGGAGCGTATCGCATACCGGTGAGTGTCCAAGGGGCTACATATCAGGCATTGGTGGATTCTGGTTGCAATCAGACCTCGATCCGCCAAAGCCTGGTGCAAGACGAGGCATTGGGGGGAGCACAGGGGGTGAAGGTGTTGTGTGTGCACGGGGATGTTCACAGCTACCCTTTGGTGTCGGTCCACATATTTTTCAGAGGGGAAAAATCTATAGTGAAGGCGGCGGTTAATCCTCGCCTTACCCACTCTTTAATTTTGGGGACTGATTGGCCGGGATTTCGGGGTTTAATGACGCGCCTAGTAAAGAGTGGGTCCTGCCATTTGACAGGGGGAGGTCCCGGTGTCGCTTTGGCTGGAGCTGCTGTCACAGAGCCGTCTACGTCATCTCTGCGACAGAGTGAGGAGCCGCCGGCTCCTCCTCTTTCTGTTGGGGAATCCCTCGCGGATTTCTCATTAGAACAATCGCGAGACGAGACTCTGCGACATGCGTTTGACCAAGTGAGAGTAATCGATGGTCAAATGCTCCAGCCGAACGCCACCCCGTCCTACCCCATTTTTCTATTATGAAGGATAGATTATACCGAGTGACACAGGACACTCAGACGAAAGAGCGAGTCACACAGCTGTTAATTCCAAAGAGCCGCCGGGAATTGGTATTTCAGGCGGCTCACTTTAATCCCATGGCTGGACACCTAGGGCAGGATAAGACACTAGCCCGAATAATGGCCCGATTCTATTGGCCGGGGATTCGCGGCGATGTCCGTAGGTGGTGTACGGCGTGCCGCGAATGCCAGTTAGTAAATCCAGCGGCCATTCCAAAAGCGCCTTTGCGCCCCCTACCATTAATCGAGACCCCGTTCGAAAGAATTGGGATGGATCTCGTCGGGCCATTAGATCGGTCAACACGAGGGTACCGCTTTATTTTAGTTCTGGTGGACTATGCAACGCGATACCCGGAAGCGGTGCCTCTTCGCAATATCTCAGCACGCAGTATTGCGGAGGCCCTCTTCCACGTCATCTCCCGAGTTGGAATCCCGAAAGAGATTCTGACTGACCAAGGCACCTCGTCTATGTCACGAACACTGAGCGAACTGTATGGGCTATTAGGTATCAAGCCGATCCGCACCAGCGTTTATCACCCACAAACGGACGGTTTAGTTGAACGGTTCAATCGCACCCTCAAGAATATAATAAAAAAATTCGTAAGTGAGGACGCATGTAACTGGGATAAATGGCTCGAACCCTTGTTATTTGCAGTGCGAGAGGTCCCCCAAGCCTCCACGGGGTTCTCCCCGTTTGAATTGTTATATGGGCGTAAGCCGCGCGGCATTTTAGATGTGCTGCGAGAAAACTGGGAGGAGGGACCTTCACAGAGTAAAAACGAAATTCAGTCCGTTATGGACCTGCGCGCAAAACTCCACACGCTCACCCACCTAACTCAGGAGAATTTGCGGCAGGCCCAGGAACGGCAAGCCCGCCTGTACAACAAGGGTACGCGCCTTAGAGAGTTCACTCCGGGAGATAAGGTACTCGTACTGTTGCCCACGTCGAGCTCCAAATTAATCGCCAAGTGGCAAGGACCCTTTGAGGTCACACGGCGAGTCGGGGATGTCGACTATGAGGTGAGGCGAACGGACGGGGGGGGCACTACAGATCTACCACCTCAATCTGCTTAAACTCTGGAACGAGGAGGTCCCCGTGGCGTTGGTGTCGGTAGTTCCGGAGAAGGCGGAGCTGGGGCCGGAGGTTCAAAAAGGGACATTGGCATCACGTACCTCTCCGGTCCCCTGTGGAGACCACCTCTCCCCGACCCAACTCACGGAGGTCGCCCAGGTGCAGACCGAGTTTTCGGATGTGTTCTCGCCCCTGCCCGGTCGCACTAACCTCATAGAACACCACATAGAGACGCCCCCGGGGGTGGTACTGCGTAGCCGCCCTTACAGGCTACCCGAACACAAAAAAAGGTGGTTCGGGAAGAACTTCAGACCATGCTCGAAATGGGCATCGTCAAGGAGTCCCATAGTGACTGGAGCAGCCCGGTGGTCTTGGTACCCAAGGCCGACGGGTCGGTCCGGTTCTGTGTGGACTATAGAAAAGTCAACACGGTGTCTAAATTCGATGCGTACCCAATGCCTCGTATTGACGAGCTGCTCGATCGACTAGGCACGGCTCGCTTTTACTCGACACTGGATTTGACAAAGGGATATTGGCAGATCCCCTTGACTCCATTATCCCGGGAGAAAATGGCCTTTTCCACACCGTTCAGCTTACACCAATTTGTCACACTTCCTTTTGGGCTGTTTGGGGAGCCCGCTACGTTTCAGCGGCTGATGGACAGGGTCCTCCGGCCCCACGCCGCCTATGCGGCTGCATATCTTGACGATATTATCATATATAGTAACGACTGGCAGCGACACTTGCAACACCTGAGGGCCGTCCTTAGGTCGCTGAGGCGGGCGGGTCTCACTGCCAACCTGAAGAAGTGTGTGATTGTGCGGGTGGAAGCACGGTATCTGGGCTTCCACTTGGGCAACGGGCAGGTGCGTCCCCAAATTAATAAGACAGCAGCGATTGCGGCCTGCCCGAGGCCCAAGACCAAAAAGGGGGTGAGACAGTTCCTGGGGCTGGCTGGCTACTATCGTAGGTTTATACCTAATTATTCGGACGTCACCAGCCCGCTGACTGACCTCACTAAAAAGGGGGCACCAGATCCGGTCCAGTGGACGGAGCAGTGCCAGCGGGCTTTCTCTGAGGTAAAGGCTGCACTGTGTGGGGGGGCCACTATTACACTCCCCTGACTTTTCTCTCCCTTTTGTGTTGCAGACCGACGCGTCGGACAGAGGGCTGGGGGCGGTGTTGTCCCAGAAGGTGGAGGGGGAGGACCGCCCCATCCTGTACATTAGCAGGAAGCTGTCGGTGCGTGAGGGGCACTACAGCACTATTGAGAAGGAATGCCTGGCGATCAAGTGGGCGGTCCTCGCCCTCCGTTACTACCTGCTGGGGCGCCCTTTCACCCTCTGTTCGGACCACGCGCCCCTCCAGTGGCTCCACCGCATGAAAGATGCCAACGCGCAGATCACCCGTTGGTATCTGGCACTCCAACCCTTCAATTTCAAGGTGGTCCACAGGCCGGGGGCGCAGATGGTCGTGGCGGACTTCCTCTCCCGTCAGGGGGGGGGGGGGGGGGGGGGGGGAGTCGGCTGCAGGCCGGACAGGTGCCCGGCCTGAGTTGGGCGGTGGGGGTATGTGGCAGCGGGGGCGTGGTCAAGCGCCGGTCTGTGACAGGAGGGCGGAGCCAGGGAAGGTGAGTGGCAGAATCACTACACCTGATGGTAATTAACCTGTGTTTGTGTGTCTTCCCAGTACCGCATCCTATTTAAGGAGGCAGAGGGAGAGCAGAGGAGAGCTCTTCCCGGGACAAGAACACAGCGTGTGTGTGTGTGTGTATTTACCTGAGTAAAACTGTTGTTAAACTGAAAAGTCTGGCAATAAAAGCCTATTCTCACCTGAAGCGCTGTCCTGCCGTCCTCTGTGCTCCACCCACACCTCAGAGAGCTCTACAGTGTGCTACTTGTACATCGCTCTGGATAAGACTGTCTGCTAAATGCCTGTAATGTAATGACTGTTTACAGCTGCTGTATTTATTTCATTTTTAAAAAATGTAATCACTACCGAAATGCTTTGATATAAAGAGAAATAAAACACTTTGGGATGTGCTCTTACTGTATGAGAAAATAATCAGTTTCCTATCATTGACTGTTTTCCTACAACAGCATGCCCTGTCATCTTTTATACTTTACATAGTGCACTCAAAGAATGTGAGATATGGAATAATGTAACCTTTGTCCCTTTCAGCGCCATAAACAAAGATACTGTATAATGTACTATGGTACTCAAATCTCTCATTCATCTCATCTCATTATCTCTAGCCGCTTTATCCTGTTCTACAGGGTCGCAGGCAAGCTGGAGCCTATCCCAGCTGACTACGGGCGAAAGGCGGGGTACACCCTGGACAAGTCGCCAGGTCATCACAGGGCTGACACATAGACACAGACAACCATTCACACTCACATTCACACCTACGGTCAATTTAGAGTCACCAGTTAACCTAACCTGCATGTCTTTGGACTGTGGGGGAAACCGGAGCACCCAGAGGAAACCCACGCGGACACGGGGAGAACATGCAAACTCCGCACAGAAAGGCCCTCGCCGGCCACGGGGCTCGAACCCGGACCTTCTTGCTGTGAGGCGACAGTGCTAACCACTACACCACTGTGCCGCCCGGTACTCAAATCAGACAACTCATTTTCTCTTTAGATGTTGTGCATTACATAACCCATCCTGCTATAAAGTCCAAGGAATAATCAATGCATAGCAATGGAATATCTTTAACTCTCTTTCTACAAAAACAAAAAATTATAACACTGAAGTGAGCCATTTAAGTTTTTTGAAAACTGTTTTTTGTGCACATATTGTGCAGTCTAATTGTCACGTTCAATTTAAGAGAGGCATTCAGACTCTCTTCACTCCCTTGCTACACTGCAGTTAAATAGCCTGGCATCTGCATGACTTTAACTAAACCCCACCCAAAGGGGGAAAAACCCAATCAGATACACTACCGTTCAAAAGTTTGGGGTCACCCAGACAATTTTTGTGTGTGTTTTCCATGAAAAGTCACACTTTTATTTCCCACCATAAGTTGTAAAATGAATAGAAAATATAGTCAAGACATTTTTCTGGCCATTTTGAGCATTTAATCGACCCCACCCCACAAATGTGATGCTCCAGAAACTCAATCTGCTCAAAGGAAGGTCAGTTTTATAGCTTCTCTAAAGAGCTAAACTGTTTTCAGCTGTGCTAACATGATTGTACAAGGGTTTTCTAATCATCCATTAGCCTTCTGAGGCAATGAGCAAACACATTGTACCATTAGAACACTGGAGTGATAGTTGCTGGAAATAGGCCTCTATACACCTATGTAGATATTGCACCAAAAACCAGACATTTATGGCCCTTTTCCACTACCCTTTTTCAGCTCACTTCAGCTCGCTTCAGCTCACTTCAGCCCGACACAGCTCGCGTTTCGACTACCAAAAACCAGCACGACTCAGCTCGTTTCAGCCCTGCTTAGCCCCTAAAACTCGCACCGTTTTGGAGTGGGGCTGAAGCGAGCCAAACCGTGCCGAGTGAGGCTGGGGGCGTGAGCAGACACTCCCCTGTGCACTGATTGGTGAGGAGGCGTGTCCTCACATGCCCACACACGCCCCGCGAGCGCGCTGGGATCTGTAAACACCGCAAACCCGGAAGAAGAATAATTACGAATTACGAGAATTTCTGAAGCCTTATGCGCCTCGCCTCATCTATACGCTCTTGCCAGTATCTGTTGGCGTTGTCGGTGACAACAAGCCACAGCACCAAGACCAGTAACACTAACGACACCATGTCCTCCATGTTTATTGTTTACTATCCGGGTCGTGAGACTACCGCTTAAAAGATCACTGAATCAGTGACATATACAGAGCATCGTGGACGAGTTCGCGGAGCGCAAGGCTCATCGTATGCCCTTCAAATAATGCGCGCAGTAGGCTATTGATGTTTTATTATGAGCCATGTACAGTATGTCGCCTAATGTTTTTTTGTTTCTGAGTTACATGTTCGTTTGAAGGACTTAATGTACAAAATAACATAGTTGCACCCCGTAGTGTTGAAATTGGTAAACACAGTGCATTCAGTGAGGTTTGCACCGCCCTCCTTTTATTTCTGACTCTTCCTGTCACCGTTGCAACCTCTGAGCGCTCATTCGTATGCCCTTCAAATAATGTGCGCAGTATAGGCTATTGATGTTTTATTATGAGCCATGTACAGTATCCTAATGTTTTTTGTTTCTGAGTTACATGTTCGTCTGAAGGACTTGATGTACTAAATAACATAGTTGCACCCGGTAGTGTTGAAATTGGTAAACGCCGCAGTTGCGGACATTTTGTAGCCTAAAATGATGTTATGATAAGCTTTAATAAAGGGCCCGGTCATTTGCCCCGCCCCCGGCCCGGCTCTGACTTGTTCCGCCACTGTCACTGATGTCACTGTTTGCGCTGCTTAACGACATCACCTGACGTCCACCCACTTTCGCTAACTCCACCCAATGTGTCCACCCACTTCCAGCCAGCATGGTTCAGCGCGGTTGTAGTCGAAATGCAACTCCAACAGCCCCGCTCAGCTCGACTCAGCTCGACTCAGCACGGCACGGCTCAGCCGCGTTTGTAGTGGAAAAGCGGCATTAGTAGAATTTAGCTAGAATAGTCATTTACCACATTAGCAATGTATAGAGTGTATTTCTGATTAGTTTAAAGTGATCTTCATTGAAAAGAACAGTGCTTTTCTTTCAAAAATAAGGAAATTTCAAAGTGACCCCAAACTTTTGAACGGTAGTGTACAACCAACTGAAAGACAATGCCAGAAAAGAGACAAGAAATTCAACCTCTTCTTTTAAAAACCAGGTTGAAATACTGACACAGTGATCCTGCCGTAGTTCTAAGCCTCGGATACAAATAAATTCTTTCAAAGCTGCTTATTTTGTATAGGGTGCACAGTGTAAATAAACTGATAACACAAATGTTAGGGTAAGTACACTGCCAAAAGAAATGTTCAGAATGATTTGCAGCAAGTGACTGTTTTCCTTTTCACCACTACAATCTATCCATCTTATGCCCTGTCCTGACATGGACAGATATTCTTGAAAATGTAGATTCTCCTCCTATTCACACACACACACACACACACACACACACACACACACACACACACACACACACACAAATGCAGTTTGGGTAAGTGAAAACAAAGCTTTTCAAAAACAAAAATTTCGTAAATCAAATTTTTAAACTATTTTCATGTGGACAGGAACAGCTTCTGTTTTTGAAAACGGTGACACAACCCCAGCAACTTGTACAAACCCAGTGTGATTTTGCATGTTTTATGTTTAATGTGCTAGGACTCTGTATATCATGGCTACTGAGCAGATTGTTGTCCTGCTCCTGGACTCCAGTGGTACAACCTGCACTGCAAACAAATTTTGGATAAGACCTGGGCAAACAATCTGTATTCAAGTTTAACCTTAAGCTATAGTATCACCTCCTCAGCTGACCACACACATGAATCCTGGCGTTTGTTATTTTTTGTTTCCTGACTTTTGACCACTTGGTGTTTTTCAGGATAGTGTCTTCTTTATCGCTCCGTATGCTCTTAATGTTGTGATGCATTTGACATAACAGTTTTATGATGCACTCTATTACTTTATCACAGGGAGGGCTAGCGTGCTCATGTAAACTTTGTCAAAATGTTTTTGTGTTTTTATATGGATGTAGATATGTATGTTCGAAAACCCTGTAGTTTTTTTTAACAAGGAGGTAAAATATCCATATTTTCAACACCTAGAAACAATGTTGACTTTTTTTGTTGCTGACTGATGAAACAAGAAACCAATTAAACCAAGTATTTCTATATGATGCATACTTTTGGTGTGTATGATAAACTAGTTTGAGCCAATAAAAATAAGACAGGTTCTCCCTGACAAAGTGTAGTTCATACAGGTCAAGTGGCCTCAAAGACATAAAACCAGAAATATATTTTATATAATAGTATAATAGAAACCTACCTAATACAGTCATCACTGTTTTTATGAGCTTGACTGGTGTCTTCTTGCGTTTCAAAGATGCACTGGTATGGCTATTTAAGTCATTCGTTTTCCTCATCACATAGATGTATATCTTTAAGTATATGGCTACCATTATGAAGAACAGCCCCAGGTTGAATGCTGACCAGAAGATCAGGTAGCTCCTGCTGAAGATTGGTCCCAGCACAGAGCACTGGTCGATGCTGCAGATGCAGTTCCAGCCCAGGATTGGTACTGCACCCATAAAGATGGAAACACACCAAACCAGCACGATTAAAAGGGTTACCCGCCGCTTTGTAAGGTTAGAATGTACTTTCCAGTTCATGACGGAGATGTAGCGCTCCAGAGCAATCACTAGCAGGTTTGCAAGTGAGGCCGAGAGGCTTGTGTCCAACAGGCCCTGCCGAAGAAAGTACCTCTGCACAGTCAGTGTTTGGGACACTAGACCCGTGTTGAACAGGAGGTGTATATACGCAATCCCAGCAAGAAAGTCTGAGGCGGCAAGGTTGGCCACAAGATAATAGAATGCGTAGTGAAACCGTTTGTTGGTGATCACAGCAGTGATGACCATTGTGTTGGACAACAGGATGAAGCAACAGACGATGCAGCCCACACACTGAAGTGTGATAAGATGAGTGGAATTCCAGTTTTCATTTGTATTATTGGTCCTGTTGTAAAAAAAACCCATCGGCATATTATAGTAACATCCGTTCTGACTGGACATCTTGTGCAGAATAAAACTGTTCTGGAAGAAGAAGTCACAAAAAAATAAGGGGATATATATACATACATACATACATACATACATACATATATATATATATATATATATATATATATATGGAATAGACATAAGATATAATTGTATGAACCAATAAAAATGTATAAAGGTGAAGTAAAGCATACTATCTCTAATATGCACAATCTAGGATGATAAAGAGATTCAGGTGACCAAAAGGTAAGCTTGACTTTAGAAAGGAGTTTCATTTGGAGTTAAAAAGTGGGAAAATCGGAGTTGAAATTCAGACTCTTAAGTAAATCACATTTTGTTCTGATAAAATTACACTTATAATCATGGCACTGTACTTCATTTTGATTTTGAATTAAAAAAAGAAGGGACTTAACTCATTCTTTAAGTTTCCTTTTCATGTTGCATTTACAGAGGTTATTTTAGATTTTTATTTTAGATTTTTATTTTTATTTTATTTTAGATTTTATTTTTTATTTATTTTATTTTTATTTGATCCATAGGTTTAATTGGATGGGGACTAAGCATTTGTCCTTGAAGTCAGTTTAATTTTAATATGGTTTAATAGGACTGGAAATGTTTTAATGATGACGATTCCATCGTCATCATGATGACATGCCAGCAGTATAAAGTGAAGAAAAAACCATAAAGATAAGTGAAGGTAATAAAGGAAGGAAAGGAAAGGAAGGAAGGACTTAAAAAATAAGAGAGAGAGAGAGACTAAATGATAAGAACCAGGAGATAAGACAATGAAGAAGGAAGTAAGAAGAACCAACAGACAAGAAAGAAAGAAAGAAAGAAAGAAAGAAAGAAAGAAAGAAAGAAAGAAAGAAAGAAAGAAACAGGTTTTCAGGCAAGTTTTGACAGAATCAAAATTGCAATGATGAAACTCAAAACCCCTGGAACTGTATTGTAGCAGCAAGGAAAACTAATGACTCCAGCAGTTCGACAGGTTGTCGGTGCCGGTGCGTCTTTGTGTGAAAACTCGTTCCCGGTACTCACCAGTACGACATGCAGAACGTGGGCCAAATATAGTGATGTGTCCGCATTTGTTTGTGAAAGTCTCCGCTCCTGCAGTCCAGGAGGTTCTTCCTTGTTCTCTGCAGTAAAGTGAGCGGCGGCTGAGTGAAAGCGGCAGGGCTGCTCTGAGAACACGGGGCGGTCACGGTGTGGGTGCGGAAAGACGTGTAGACTTGTAGCAGTTACAAATTCTTTTAAAGCAGTCCTCTGTAACATGAATATGCACACACCAGGTTTTGGTATGAACAGAATGTTAGTTTTAGGACTGATTATATGGTCGGTCGACGCCAATTAAAAAAAAAAAAGCTTGTAGAAGAGTGCCCTGCTAAACCATCAGGACATTCATAAAGCACCTCCTATCTCCATATAAAAGATTTACACCTTAGACTGATTTTAGACTGGCTTTCTTTTCTGTAGTTATAATAAAGGAAGCTGGAGTAATTTTCTATTGCACAGAAAAGGTGAAATCACTTTAATGTTAGTTAAAGCTGCAGTATGCAACTTTAAATTATTCATTTATTTGTTTAAAAAAGTAGAATGATTGAATCAGTGGAGATAAAAGAAATACCCTGGTTCAGATAGATAGATAGATAGATAGATAGATAGATAGATAGATAGATAGATAGATAGATAGATAGAGTGGTATGCAAAAGTTTGGGCACCTCTGGTCAAAATTGCTGTTACTGTGAACAGTTGAGCAAGTTGAAGATGAAATGATCTCCAAAAGGCATGAAGTTAAAGATGACTCATTCCCTTTATATTTTAAGCAAAAACAATTTTTTATTTTCATCTTTTACATTTTCAAAATGACAAAAAAGCAAAAGGGCCCGAAGCAAAAGTTTGGGCACCCTGCATGGTTAGTACCTAGTAACACCCCCTTTGGCAAGTATCACAGCTTGTAAACACTTTTTGTAGCCAGCTAATAATCTTTCAGTTCTTACCTGGGGGATTTTCACACATTTGTCCTTGCAAAAGGCTTCCAGTTCTACATGTTTCCTGGGCTGTCTTGCATGCACTGCTCTTTTGAGATCTATCCACAGATTTTCAATGATGTTTAGGTCAGGGGACTGTGAGGGCCAGGGCAAAACCTTCAGCTTGTGCCTCTTGAGGTATTCCGTTGTAGATTTTGAGGTGTGTTTTGGATCATCATCTTATTGCAGGACCCATCCTCTTTTTAACTTCAACTTTTTTTACAGATGGTGTGATGTTTGCTTCCAGAATGTGCTGGTATTTATTCGAATCCATGCATCGATCAATGAAATGTGCCCTGTGCCACTGGCTACAACACAACCCCAAAGCATGATCGATCCACACCCATGCTTCAGAGTTGTAGAGGTGTTCTTTTCCTGGAATTTGGCACCCTTTTTTCGCCAAACATTCCTTTGCACATTGTGGCCAAAAAGTTCTATTTTGATTTAATCAGTCCACAGGACTTGTTTCCAAAATGCATCAGGCTTATTTAGAGGTTCATTTGCAAACTTCAGACGCTGAATTTTGTGGCTAGGACGCAGGAAAGGTTTTCTTCTGATGACTCTCCCATGAAGGTAATATTTGTTCAGGTGTCGCTGCATAGTAGAACAGTGCACCACCACTCCAGGGTCTGCTAAATCTTTCTGAAGGTCTTTTGCAGTCAAACAGGGTTTTTTATTTGCCTTTCTAGCAATCCAACGAGCAGTTCTTTCAGAAAGTTTTCTTCATCTTCCAGACCTCACCTTGATCTTCACTGTTTCTGTTAACTGCCATTTCTTAATAACATTACAATCTGAGGAAACAGCTACCTGAAAACACTTTGCTACATTCTTGTAGCCTTCTCCTGCTTTGTGAGCATCAATTATTTTATTATTCAGAATGCGAGGGAGTTGCTTAGAGGAGCCCATGGCTGTTGATTTTAGGGACAAGTTTGAATAGTCAGAGAATTTATCCAGCTTTGAAATCTGCATCATCTGACCTTTTCTAATGAAGAATTTGAACAAGCCACAGCTCAATAAACTAATTAAGGTCTGGAACCATGGTAAAAGTTACCTGAGAACTCAAATGTATTGGGGTGCCCAAACTTTTGCATGGTGTTCCTTTTCTTTTTTCACTCTCCAATTGTCTCATCTCATCTCATTATCTCTAGCCGCTTTATCCTTCTACAGGGTCGCAGGCAAGCTGGAGCCTATCCCAGCTGACTATGGGCGAAAGGCGGGGTACACCCTGGACAAGTCGCCAGGTCATCACAGGGCTGACACATAGACACAGACAACCATTCACACTCACATTCACACCTACGGTCAATTTAGAGTCACCAGTTAACCTAACCTGCATGTCTTTGGACTGTGGGGGAAACCGGAGCACCCGGAGGAAACCCACGCGGACACGGGGAGAACATGCAAACTCCGCACAGAAAGGCCCTTGTCGGCCCCGGGGCTCGAACCCAGGACCTTCTTGCTGTGAGGCGACAGCGCTAACCACTGCACCACCGTGCCGCCCCTCTCCAATTGTACAAAACAAAAATAATACACAAATCTTGCAAAAAACGCTGAAAAGAAATGTGTCATCTTTACCTTTATGCCTTTTGGTGATCAGTTCATCTTCTGCTCACTTAACTATTCTCATAAACAGACATTTTCAGTAAGGGTGCCCAAACTTTTGCATGCCACTGTAGATAGATGCTAGAAATCGAACAAATGTAACATGATGCATGACGAGTATCTTCTTGTTCACTATAATAGCTGAATTATTTATGAAAAGTAGCACACACTCACTGGCTGCTTGGTTTGTTAATATGAAGCCAGGAACTATCAGACTAAAACTCAAAACAAGCTTTGCTTGCCAAGTATAAGTGAACATTAACATGACCCCTAACGTGACTTTAAGAAAAAAAAAGGTTAGGGAAACATGGTCCTTTGGATGGAAACAGCTCCACATCATCACAAATCCTCCACAATACTATACTTAACAATGAGAATTAGTTTCTGTTCTGTTCTTCTTTTTACTCCAAAACCACCTTAAGTGTTTGCTGCCAGGAGCTCTCGTTGTATCCCTTCTCACCATGGAACTGTGGCAGTTCGTATGGGTGGAGCACAGAAAGACAGCAAGCCAGGATTAAGTTCCACAAAGAAAACTTTTTATTTTACTTAATTTAGCTTTTCAGCTTTTACTCACTCACTCACACTATCTCACACTATCACACACTCTACACACACATATGCATTGTGGTTGGGAGGGAGCTTCCTTCCTCTGCTCTATCTTTCCTTATATAGGGCGCGGTCACTGGGGAAGACACACAAACACAGATTAACCAACATCAGGTGCAGTGATTCTGCCACTTACCTTCCCTGACTCTGCCCTCCGGTCACAGACCGACACTTGACCATGCCCCCGCTGCCACATACTCCCACCGCTCGACTCAGGCCGGGCAGCCGTCCGGCCTGCAGCTGACTCCTCCCCCCCCCCCCCCCCCCCCCCTTGACAGGAGAGGAAGTCCGCTATGACCATCTGCGCCCCTGGCCTGTGGACCACCTTGAAATTAAAGGGCTGGAGTGCCAGATACCAACGGGTGATCCGCACGTTGGCATCCTTCATGCAGTGGAGCCACTGGAGGGGCGCGTGGTCCGAACAGAGGGTGAAAGAGCACCCCAGGAGGTAGTAGCGGAGGGCGAGAACCGCCCACTTGATCGCCAGGGACTCCTTTTTGATGGTGCTGTAGTGCCCCTCACGCACCGACAGCTTCCTGCTTATGTACAGGTTGGGGCGGTCCTCCCCCTCCACCTCCTGGAACAGAACGGCCCCCAGCCCTCTGTCCGACGCATCCGTCTGCAACGTAAAGGGGAGAGAAAAGTCAGGGGAGTGTAACAATGGCCCCCTGCACAGTGCAGCCTTCACCTCAGAGAAAGCCCGCCGGCATTGCTCTGTCCACTGGACTGGATCTGGTGCCCCCTTTTTAGTCAGATCAGTCAGCTGGCTGGTGACATCTGAATAATTAGGTATAGACCTACGATAGTAGCCAGCCAGCACCAGGAACTGTCTCACCCCCTTTTTGGTCTTGGGCCTCGGGCAGGCCGCAATTGCTGCTGTCTTGTTAATTTGGGGACGCACCTGCCCGTTGCCCAAGTGGAAGCCCAGATACTGTACTTCCACCCGCCCAATCAGACACTTCTTCGGGTTGGCTGTGAGACCCGCCCGCCTCAGCAACCTAAGGACAGCCCTCAGGTGTTGTAGGTGCCGCAGCCAGTCATTACTATAAATAATGATATCGTCGAGGTATGCGGCCGCATAGGTGGCGTGGGGGCGGAGGACCCTATCCATCAGTCGCTGGAACGTAGCGGGCGCCCCAAAGATTCAAGATTCAAGATTTTTTATTTGTCATATACACAATAACAGACACTGCGGTTTATTATTGGGTAATGAAATTCTTATTTTGCAACTGCCCGACCAAACTACGCTTACCAATATAAAAATAAATATATATATAAAATATGAAATATAAAATATAAAGTGCATATGGAATGCAAAATATAAAGGTAGAGTGAAAAATGAAGATAACATTTAAAAAAAAGGAGAGGCAAGCAAACAATGTGCAAACATAGAGGTAGATATACTGTGCAATGTCTTTAAAAAAAAAAAGGAGAGACAAACAAACAATGTGCAAACATAGAGGTAGATATACTGTGCAATGTCTTTTAAAAAAAAAGGAGAGGCAAACAAACAATGTGCAAACATAGAGGTAGATATACTGTGCAATGTCTTGTACAAAATTGCTAATCTAATCCGTGGTTCAAAGCCTGATGGAAATATAAGGTATATAGTGATTATAATCCGTGGTTCAAAAGCCTGATGGAAATATAGAGGTAGATGGTGATTATAATCCGTGGTTCAAAAGCCTGATGGCCTGGGGGTAAAAACTGTTTGTCAGTCTAGTAGTCCTTGCTTTCACACTCCTGTAGCGTCTGCCAGATGGTAGGAGTGTGAATAGTCTGTGTTGTGGGTGTGTTTGGTCCTTGATGATGCTAGGTGCCCTTTTTGTGACCCAGGTGTTGTAAATTTCCTGTAGTGGGGGGAGGACAGCTCCACAGATGAACTGTGCCATTTTAATGACACGCTGGAGAGCCTTTCTGTCCTGAGTTGTGCAGTTCCCGTACCACACAGTGATGGAGTTTGTCAGGATGCTCTCCACTGTGCACCTGTAGAAGTTGCTGAGGAGTTTGGTGGACAGTCCAAATTTCCTCAGCTTCCTCAGGAAGAAGAATCTCTGTTGAGCCTTCTTGATGGTCTGCTGTGTGTTGTGTGTCCAGGTGAGATCCTCACTGATGTGAGTTCTGAGGAATTTAAATGTTTTTTTAAATGTTTCCACCCTCTCCACCTGTGTCCTGTTGATGTGCAGCAAGGCATGCTGGTCTCTCCTCCTCTTCCTCGGGTCAATAATCATCTCCTTGGTCTTCTCAGCATTCAAGGAGAGGTTATTTTCCTGGCACCAGGAGACCAGCTGAGCCACCTCCTCCCTGTAGGTGCTCTCATCTCCGCCGGTGATCAGCCCAATGACAGTGGTGTCGTCAGCGAACTTGATGATGGAAGTGTTGCTCTGGGTGGGGGTGCAGTCGTAGGTGAAGAGGGTGTACAGGAGTGGACTGAGCACACAGCCTTGGGGGGGTCCCTGTGCTCACTGTCTTGGTGCTGGATGTTCTGGTACCGACTCTGACAGCCTGGGGTCTGTTTGTGAGAAAGTCCAGGACCCAGCAGCAGAGGGAGGATATCAGTCCAAGGGTGGAGAGCTTCAAACAGCCCAAAAGGAAGTGTGACAAACTGATGTAAGCTGAACGGTGTGGAAAAGGCCGTTTTTTCTCGGGATAATGGAGTCAAGGGGATCTGCCAATAACCCTTTGTCAAATCCAGTGTCGAGTAAAAGCGAGCCGTGCCTATTCGATCGAGCAACTCATCAATATGAGGTATTGGGTACGCGTTGAATTTAGACACAGCGTTGACTTTTCTATAGTCTACACAGAACTGGACTGACCCGTCGGTCTTGGGTACCAAGACCACCGGGCTGCTCCAGTCACTGTGGGACTCCTCGACAATGCCCATTTCAAGCATGGCCTCGAGTTCTTCCCGAATCACATTTTTCTTGTGTTCGGGTAGCCTGTAAGGGTGGCTGCACACTATCACCCCCAGGGGTGTCTCAATGTGGTGCTCTATGAGGTCGGTGCAGCTGGGCAGGGGCTAGAACACATCCGAAAACTCCGTCTGCAACTGGGCGACCTCCGCGAGTTGGGTCGGGGAGAGGTGGTCTCCACAGGGGACCAGAGAGGTACGCAATGCCAATGTTCCCTTTTGAACCTCCGCCCCCAGGTCTGCCTTCTCCGTAACCACTGACACCAACGCCACGGGGACCTCCTCATTCCAGAGTTTGAGCAGATTGAGGTGGTAAACCTGTAGCGCCCCACCCCTGTCCGTTCGCCTCACCTCGTAGTCGAAGTCCCCGATTTGCTGTGTGACCTCAAAGGGTCCTTGCCACTTGGTGATTAATTTGGAGCTCGATGTGGGCAACAGTACGAGAACTTTATCTCCCGGTGCGAACTCCCTAAGGCGCGTACCCCTGTCGTACAGGTGGGTTTGCCGTTCTTGGGCCTGCCGCAAATTCTCTTGGGTTAGGTGTGTGCGTGTGTGGAGTTTTGCACGCAGGTCCATAACGTATTGAATTTGATTTTTACTGGGCGAAGGTCCCTCCTCCTAATTTTCTTGCAGCACATCTAGAATGCCGCGTGGCTTACACCCATATAACAATTCAAACGGGGAGAACCCCGTGGAGGCTTGGGGGACCTCTTGCACTGCAAATAACAAGGGTTCGAGCCATTTATCCCAATTACGTGCATCCTCACTTACGAATTTTTAAATTATATTTTTGAGGGTGCCATTAAACCGTTCAACTAAACCGTCTGTTTGTGGGTGATAAACGCTGGTGCGGATCGGCTTAATACCTAATAACCCATACAGTTCGTTCAGTGTATGTGACACAAACGAGGTGCCTTGGTCAGTCAGAATCTCTTTCGGGATTCCAACTCGGGAGATGACGCAGAAGAGCGCTTCTGCAATACTGCGTGCTGAGATATTGCGAAGAGGCACTGCTTCCGGGTATCGCGTTGCATAGTCCACCAGAACTAAAATAAAGCGGTACCCTCATGTTGACCGATCTAATGGCCCGATGAGATCCATCCCAATTCTTTCAAATGGGGTCTCAATTAATGGGAGAGGGCACAAAGGCACTTTTGGAATGGCCGCCGGATTTACTAACTGGCATTCGCGGCACGCCGTACACCACCTATGGACATCGCTGCGAATCCCTGGCCAGTAGAACCGGGCCATTAGTCGGGCCATTAGTCTTATCCTGCCCTAAGTGTCCAGCCATGGAATTAAAGTGAGCCACCTGGAATACCAATTCCCGGCGGCTCTTTGGAATCAAAAGCTGCGTGACATGCTCTTTAGTTTGAGTGTCCTGCGTCACTCAGTATAACCTATCCTTCATAATAGAAAAATAGGGGAAGGACAGGGTGGCATTTGGCTGGAGCGTTTGACCATTGATTACTCTCACTTGGTCAAATGCATGCCGCAGAGTCTCGTCTCGCGATTGCTCTAACGGGAAATCCCCAAGGGATTCCCCAAGAGAGGGAGGAGGAGCCTGCTGCTCCTCACTCTGACACAGAGATGATGTAGACGGCTCTGTGACAGCTGCTCCCGCCAAAGTGACACCGGGACCTTCCCCTGCTGAACTACGGCAGGACCCACTCTTCAATAGATGGCTCATTAACTCCCTGAATCCCGGCCAATCAGTCCCCAAAATTATCAATTGGGTGAGGCGAGGATTAACCGCTGCCTTTACTCTAAATTTTTCCCCTCGGAACTGACACTAAAGGGTAGCTGTGAACATTCCCATGCACACACAACACCTTCACCCCCTGTGCTCCCCCCAATGCCTTGTCTTGCACCAGGCTTTGGTGAATTGAGGTCTGATTACAGCCAGAGTCCACCAAAGCCTGATACGTATCCCCTTGGATACTCACCGGTATGCGATACGCTCCGGCCCAATCGAGGGCGGCTCCTGGCGCGTCGGGGATCTGAACCACCGCACCCAATTCCATCGCTGAGCACTGCTGTTGGAGGTGGCCCAGCTCCCCGCCGCGCCAGCAAACCGGCCTCTCTGCACTGGCGCTCTGGGGCTCACTCACCTGGGGGGTAGAGACAGACACAGAAGGGGAAAATGGGAGGGCACCGTGGGTGCGACGGGCTGGCTGGGGTGGGGCCGGCCCCCGCCTCCATGGTGGGGGAACGGGGTGAGGACGAGACACAGGAGGAGAGAGGGGGGAGAGAGAGAGAGAGAGAGAGAGAGGAGAGGCGAGAAGAGGTTGTCTGCTGTCCTGCCGTCGGAACAGCTGCCAAATGGTCCTCCGCCAACTCGATGGCCTGATCCAGTGACGCCGGGCGGTGGCACTGGACCCACTCCGCGGTTCCCTCTGGTAGGCGGGCGATGAACTGCTCCAGTACCACCTGATCGATGATCCCCTCGAATTCCCAGCCCCATGTGGACAGTTGGGGGTCGCACCTGGAGGACACTCTGGACTCTTGCAGTCGTGCTTTTGTGGCTGGGGACTGTAGTTGACTTGCTGACTTTGGGACTACGGTTGTCGTGAACGGTTTTGCGCTCGGGTTTCCGTCGGTGGGGGGTTTATAGCATCAACGAAGCTGACTTTATGTTAGGACTGTTAATGTTAGTCATGCTGTCTGTTGTTGCCCGGATGGGGATGGGTTCCCTTTTGAGTCTGGTTCCTCTCGAGGTTTCTTCCTCATGTCGTCTGAGGGAGTTTTTCCTTGCCACCGTCGCCACAGACGTGCTCATTGGGGCTAGATTAGGGATAAAATTAGCTCATATTTTAAGTTGTTCAAATTCTGTAAAGCTGCTTTGCGACAATGTTTCTTGTTAAAAGCCCTATACAAATAAACTTGACTTGACTTTAACCATGCTTTGGTAGGATGATTCGTGCGCTTAGGGTTGTTGTCTTGCTGCATGACCCACCTTCTCTTGAGATTCAGCTCATGTACAGATGTCCTGACATTTTCCTTTAGAATTCGCTGGTATAATTCAGAATTCATTGTTCCATCAATGATGGCAAGCCGTCCTGGCCCAGATGCAGCAAAACAGGCCCAAACCATGATGAGAGAAGGTTCTTATGCTGGAATGCAGTGTTTTTCTTTCTCCAAACATAACGCTTCTCATTTAAACTAAAAAGTTCTATTTTGGTCTCATCCGTCCACAAAACATTTTTCCAATAGCCTTCTGGCTTGTCCACGTGATCTTTAGCAAACTGCCGATGAGCAGCAGTGTTCTTTTTGGAGAGCAGTGGTTTTATCCTTGCAACCCTGCCATGCACACCATTGTTGTTCAGTGTTCTCCTGATGGTGGACTCATGAACATTAACATTAGCCAATGTGAAAGAGGCCTTCAGTTGCTTAGACGTTACCCTGGGGTCCTTTGTGACCTCGCCGACTATTACACGCCTTGCTTTTGGAGTGATCTTTGTTGGTCAACCACTCCTGGGGAGGGTCTTGAATTTCCTCCATTTGTACACAATCTGTCTGACTGTGGATTGGTGGAGTCCAAACTCTTTAGAGATGGTTTTGTAAACTTTTCCAGACTGATGAGCATCAACAATGCTTTTTCTGAGGTCCTCAGAAATCTCCTTTGTTTGTGCCATGATACACTTCCACAAACGTGTTGTGAAGATCAGACTTTGATAGATCCCTGTTCTTTAAATAAAACAGGGTGCCCACTCACACCTGATTGTCATCCCATTGATTGAAAACACCTGACTCTAATTTCACCTTCAAATTAATTGCTAATCCTAGAGGTTCACATACTTTTGCCACTCACAGATATGTAATATTGGATCATTTTCCTCAATAAATAAATGACCAAGTATAATATTTTTGTCTCATTTGTTTAACTGGGTTCTCTTTATCTACTTTTAGGACTTGTGTGAAAATCTGATGATGTTTTAGGTCATATTTATGCAGAAATATAGAACATTCTAAAGGGTTCACAAACTTTCAAGCACCACTGTAGGCTGTTTCGCCTCCATAGCTAGGCTTTACAGCCATTCTGTCAAAACATTTTCTTTTGCATTAATGCATTTTCCTTGACAAAAAAAAAATAAAAAAAAATATTGCCTTTCCTGTAATTGTTAGATATAACCCTTAATCAGATGAGTTTCATATTTTCATCATATTTACTTGGTATCCAACCCAGAAGACCTTTTAACTCTTTAGTCTTAATGACATTCTAGTCCTCTTATTGGATATTACTGATTACCTTCTTCCTTTCGCTAATGTGGGTTAAGTTCTCATCCCTGATACACATGTAAATTATAGGGTAGATGGTATACAGTATAATAAAGGAAGCATTTCGTAATACAGCTGATGAGAACAATGTAATCAGGTTTGGGAAGTCTGCAAAGGTAGACAACACATGAACATCAGAATATAAATGGGCTTATTATTTCGGCCTTTCAGTCTGATATTTAGCTCATTAAACACAAAGGCATTTGTTTCTAAAATTTTTACCCATCTTTCCCATGATGCCAATAATGCTGGAACTGATTGTAAAGGCATCCTTTATTTGTTTTATTCACCTGGAAGAGTATACAACTTTGATATGTAAATGTCTTTTTGAATAGGAAATGAAACCTTCCACTGAAAAACCACCTGGTTTTTAGTATATAATGAAGTGAAAATGTTGTTTTGCCAAAGAAGCTCGAATAGATTGTTTTGTTTTTGTAGTAGGTTGTTTTTCCTCCAGAGCCAAAGTCACCAGCTGCATCACTTATTCAACACAGTTTCATAATCATTATGATGCTCAAACATGCTGAATTCATCATTTCGGTGCTATGAAGTATGGCAGCAAATTACAGACTTCGCTCAAATTCAAATGCGAATTAGAAAATGCTGATTTGTGACTGCATTTCCTGGGTCTGTGTGTGTATATAATTTAAGATATAATTCAAATTCAACTGCAAAATATACATTTATAATTGCATTTTCATGAACTACATACAGTGGATGCTAACATTAAAATGCAAATCTAACTGACATCATTTTCAATCTCCAAACGGGTCTGATTCTGCCATATTGAAAAAGTAATAACAATCCTTATACTGTCTTTACAGTTGCATTTTCACATCCTCACACTACAACCCAGGCAAAAATAAAATGCTTTTGCAATTCTGTTCACATTTGTATATTTGCTGTGTGGTGGAGTTTGCAAGGAACCTTGATGCCTAATGATAAATAATAATTATTTATTTATAACCTTACCTAAAGCAGCTTTGGAACCAAAAGGTCACCGGTTTGATGTCCCTGGACTAGTAGGAATGGGTGAAGTGCCTTTAAGCCCTTAAGCAAGCCACCTAATCCCCAACAGCGTCTGCTAAATGCCTGTAATGTAATGTATGAACTTGTGCTGATGATCAGATATTCTCAGTCAATGGTATAAATATGGACATGATTGTGGACGTCCATCCATCCAACCACCCATCCATTGTCTCTACTGCTTATCCGGGTCATGGAGGAAGCTAGAACCAATCACAGCTGACTTTGGGCGAAAGGTGGGGTACACCCTAGATAGTTTGCCAATCAATCGCAAGGCGAACACAGAGTTTAACAACCATTCGCATTCACATTCACACCTATGGGCAATTTAGAGTAGCTAGTTGACCTAATCTGCATGTCCTTGGACTCTGGAAGGAAACCACAGCACCTGGAGGAAACCCATGCAGGCATGAGGAGAACATGCAAACTCCACACAGAAAGGCCCCCCTCGACCAGCAGGTTCAAGCCTGGAACCTTCTTGCTATGAGGCAACAGTGCTAACCACAGCACCACTATGCAGTCTTTTGCTATTTTTTTCAAAATATTGTTTCAGTCTAGAGGAATTCTAGACCTGCTGGGAGTTTGTGGTTTTCACAAAGATGCTGACTTTACAAAATTGCATCAAGTATGTCTATGGGTGGATGAGTTAGGGTTGTCAAAACTGTATAGCAAAACCAGTCCAATGGGAAAGACTGTATATAACTGCTATAATGTATTTCTCCACATAGAAATACATTATAGCAGTTATATACAGTCTTTCCCTCACCAGAGTAGACACACATCAACTGTGTTTTTCTATATAAATAAATGAATAAAAGAGAGCAAGAGTTACTTCATATTAAACACCCAGAGTCTCATTTTGTGAACATCAAGATAAGATCTTGAAACTTACTGAATTTTCTTAACAATGTTTACCTACTGGGTAATGGTTCATGCATTGCATGGGGGCCATTTCCTTGAAATCAATTTAGCAGTTTACTGCTTTTTAAGATAAATTTCCCAGCAAATCTTCTTACTCCTGAGCCTTAATTATAGTCTAATCCTTTTCATGGATGTTAGAGATCATCTTCCTTTGTCAAATGAGGATTTTAAAATGCAAAAGAGTCCACAATCACAGATTTTGCCACTGAAGACATCAGTTGTTCTCTATTCTGAGATGGTCTCTATCAGCTCATGAGAATGGTGCAATCATCATTGGAATATCTGCAAAAGATAGACAAGACACAAATACCGTATAAGAATGTAAATTGAACTTCTCGTATACTCTAAGCCCTTCTCTATGTAAATGTCACAAAAATCTATCAATAAATATGATCATAGTGGATGAGAAACAATCACATTCTATTGTGTTTGTTCTAAAATCTAGCCCTATATATTTCTATATGCTGAATTGTCATCTTCAGAATATAAGAATAACAAAGCATACACATTTCCCAGAGTAATTTATTTTTGCAAATCCTCTGTGTTAGGATTGCCAGGAAGGCCTTTGTTACTCATCAGTAGCCGTGTTTTGGCAGATTAAACTTGTTCAAGGATGTTCAAGTTGCCATACTGCATGCTCTTTGAATGCTCTTTGAAGCTTCCCAGGAACAAATATCATTTCATTTAGCAGCATCAGTAAACATTATTTAACAATTTTGGTTTGCCTTTTGCTAAATAATAATTTATTATATGAATAGTGTGACATAAGGTTTTATAACGTCACTATTTAAATTTCTATGTAATTTATATTTGTCGAGGACTTTTGGGGGACAAATAATTATTTCAGAAATTTTCATTTGGATTTACCATAAACATTTAAAAGGGACAAATGTCTTCTCTTTTTACATTGGTTTACTGGAGAAGGGGTGGGTGTGTGGAGATTCCAGTTTGCAAAACTGTCGACACATTTAATTCTGATATTAGACAACATTGTTTTCCTTAATTATTGATCAAATATTGTATTAATTTAATTAATTCAAGACTTATAATTCATTAATTTTATCTGAAATGTAAATATTGTAATGTTTAGGGAATTTATGATATTTGTAATTTATTATATATAATTTATATTTTTAAAATACTGAGGACATTTTCAGTGGCACGGTGGTGTAGTGGTTAGCGCTCTTGCCTCACAGCAAGAAGGTCCAGGTTCGAGCCCCGTGGCCGGCGAGGGCCTTTCTGTGCGGAGTTTGCATGTTCTCCCCGTGTCCGCGTGGGTTTCCTCCGGGTGCTCCGGTTTCCCCCACAGTCCAAAGACATGCAGGTTAGGTTAACTGGTGACTCTAAATTGACCGTGAGTGTGAGTGTGAATGGTTGTCTGTGTCTATGTGTCAGCCCTGTGATGACCTGGTGACTTGTCCAGGGTGTACCCCGCCTTTCGCCTGTAGTCAGCTGGGATAGGCTCCAGCTTGCCTGCGACCCTGTAGAAGGATAAAGCGGCTAGAGAGATGAGATGAGGACATTTTCACTTCAAGTCATTGTTACAAATATTAAATAATTATTTAAAGAATTTAACAAAAATGTCTATCTGGATCTTTATCTTTGTCTATTTGGAACTGAAAATTATGCATACTTAAACAGAGAAGCATCGACAAATGATCATAAATACATTCAAGAAATCATCTGATTATGGGTTTTGATATGCAATAAAATAGGTAACTCATGGGAATTGAAAATATTCTATCCACATTCACTGGATATGAGCTATCGCACACTCTGATTGGCTACTCTACGACTAGGCTATCAGCTCATATACCATAAGCAGAGAAAAACAAAATGGCAGAGCGTTTTGCTGAACCAACCAAGGACAAAATAAAAACTCTACTCGAAAAGTTTGAAGCTTAATTTTTTTTTTGATAAAATGTGTTTTTTGTTCATCGACTGTTGATGTAAATCTTGTCAAATTTGAATATTTTACGATGCACGTATGCAATTTGTCACGTGTCCACTAAGTGGAAATGATTTTGTCAGATGTTTTGTATAAAGTTTTTGTTTATCAAATTTTATACATTTTATTTCCTGAGAGGTTAATTTACTACAGAAGTGTCATGCTCCGCCCCGGACTTCCACTCCGGAGATTTATTATCTCCCAGTTCAGCGCTAATCCGGATCCGGGACGGGACTTCCACCTTGCCGGCATTCACTTCCTGGTTTGCTCTGCTGTGTATAAAAGGCCATTTTCAGAAGGAGACTTTGCCAGAATGTCTCGTTGATTCTTTAAGTTGTTTCTGCGCCATTATTGCTTCTTGGATTTCGCGCTCTGTTTTGCTTGTTTCTTGTCACAGTTTTTTTGCGCTACGTTTTTGTCTTTTTTCATGTTTGTTGTGATACGTTTTTTCTCAAGTTTTTTTGTCTGGACTATTTTTAATGCTAGCGTTTTTTGTCCTTGCCTGCCTCGTTTTCTTTTTTTTTTGTCCCTAGCTTTTTCTGGATTACTTTTGGTTTATTTTTTACTCCTATTAAATCTTTTTTATTATTGGATTTACTGGTCTGTGTTCTGCAGGCCTCTGCATGCTCTTACGACAAGGCTTTCTCAGATAGCTTTTCGCAGACAGTTGTAATTTATTGTTGAGCGGGGAGTAATAGGCGTGCGCGATGTTATTCACCGTCACAACGCAAGGGGGCGCGAAGTCGCAAAATCGCTAGGAGTAGTTGGTGAGTGTTTATCCTCTGGTTACTTATAATAACTAGAACTGGAGTCGTATAGATGTACGTACTTCCTCACTTCCTTGATCAACCGCTCTTCGTGCTGCTCCATCTTCGCTCGTGTTTTTAAAAATGGCGGTCGTGAAAACAAAACAAACCGGGAAAGTAGGGAAGCGGAAGTGCGTGTAGAGCGGATGTAGAGTGGACCAATCAGAGCCCTCTTGTCTGTGACGCTGTCTGCGACGCTGTCTGCAAGGCTGTCTGCGGTGGTCACAATTTTTGGGAGGTGCGCACAGAGCGTCTGCGAAGGGGGGGCTTCGCAGACGCCATCTGTGATGCCATCTGCGAGGACTGGGTTGTCAGCATAAATTGGCCTTGCTTCTGGATCCTACACCACCCATACCACAGAATACAATATGGCATTTCTGTCCCTACAAGTTAAGCTAATATATTTTCCTGGCAAATAAGAATGTTATAGTATGTCACAATCTAAACATCCAACTCCTGTAACTGGGAGATCTCCAGTAAACTGATCATTTTCTCAAATGATTAACACCAAGCCACTACTCCCCAAGCAATCAGTGGTTAAATGCAGAAAGGGACATACATCCTCACACTGCCCAAACAAGGTTTCACAGAGATTAACATGGCCATAAAGGATCATGTATTGCAAAAATCTAATGACCAATGATAAATATCTGCCCAAAACTCAAATTACATTTCAAAACCACTTTCCCATCTCTTCACAAATCTTCTCAGGGACTTGATAGCTTGCCACTCAGTGCATAAGTGGCTTTTATCTGTGGTTTATATAAAGTGTCAAATTATGGTTGGGATTTCTGTGACACTCCCTAAAGATAAAGGCTGGCAACTGGACAAAGACAAAGTAAATAACCACTGAGCACTCTTCCTTTTGAGAGATATTCCAGTCTCTCGTGTATGCTTATAAAAATAGACTTAAATGGCTCATCCCTTCACTTTAACAATGTTGTTTTGCATGAAGAGACCGTGAATTTAAACCCATGGGCTCACATCAATGTTCAGAAGAAATGTCGACTTGTATGTGTAGTGAAGTCAAGATCAAATTAAATCTCATCTCATCTCATTATCTCTAGCCGCTTTATCCTTCTACAGGGTCGCAGGCAAGCTGGAGCCTATCCCAGCTGACTACGGGCGAAAGGCGGGGTACACCCTGGACAAGTCGCCAGGTCATCACAGGGCTGACACATAGACACAGACAATCATTCACACTCACATTCACACCTACGGTCAATTTAGAGTCACCAGTTAACCTACCCTGCATGTCTTTGGACTGTGGGGGAAACCGGAGCACCCGGAGGAAACCCACGGGGAGAACATGCAAACTCCGCACAGAAAGGCCCTCGCCGGCCACGGGGCTCGAACCCAGACCTTCTTGCTGTGAGGCAACAGCGCTAACCACTACACCAAATTAAATCTATTGAACTTTTAAATTTTTTTACCCCACTTTCCACCATGTGAAAGGAGATTTAAAGTCTATCCAAGTATTTAGAGTCAAAAACCTGAAATAAAACATCTATTTTTCCACTTAAGACTGAAAAAAACTGTTGAAAGAAAAAGCTTTGTCATAACATGAGTTTGCTTATCAACCAAGGACAGCTGCCGAAAGCCAAAGAGAAGTCTCCTGCAGGTTTTTTTTTTCTTGCTAGCTCTGCATGCCTCTGTAATCAGCACATAGTTGGGTGTGTCTACGTCTCCCTCCCACCACTAATTTCATTTCTTATTCCACTGTGGCTTAACCACTAGGGACAAGCCTGAGACTGTGTACCTTCTGCAGCCACACAGCATAGTGAAGGAGGAGAAGCTATTGGTGCTTCCTTCCTCTCCATTCTTTACATCCTCCCCCTCTGGGAACTCCTTCTTCACACTCAGGAACAGCTGCAGCTCTGTCATGGGAAACCCGTTTTTCTGGTAGCGCTAACCCACAAAGAGAAAGGAAAGTTTGTTAATATGAGGGTAGCTATGAGTTGAAAGGTATCATGTTACACAACAGGACAAAAAAGTAAATAAAAATATTTAAATTAAATTTTGTAATTATTTATAGGCCTATATTTTTATTAAATGGTAAAGATGCCACCTCAGCTTCTGAAAATGCATTCACAACTTTGCTATAACATTGTTTGTATTATGTCCTGTCGTGATTAGCTTGCTAGAGTTGTACCTTGATGCTCTCATAAGCATCTGTGATGAGAGCTATGAAAAGGCTGAGCACCATGTATATGAAGAGAGAGATAAAAGAGTAGAGGTAGACCCTGCTGAACAGCCACACTACGGTGTTCTTCTGTTGGAACTCAGCAAACGTCGGGAACATGTCGTCCCCATTCACCAGGGAGAAGAGACATTCGGCCACGCGACTCAGACCCTCAAACTGTCCCCAGTAGCACAAATCCATGCAGACATATGGGACATGACATGATTAATTACTTTCTTGGGGAAAAAAAAGAGGTAATTTTCCTACATCTACTGCTTAAACAAGACAACAGTAAGCTTTTCCTATCAAAATACAAATGCTGCCATCTTATGGTCTTAAGACTGAGGCACTGTACTGCACCTAACATTTTCTAAGAAAATACACTCACCAGCCACTTTAAAAGAAGCTTGTTCTTGATTCTAAGATTCCTGTTCTTGGCTGCAGGAATGAAACCCAATGTGGTCCTCTGCTGTTGTATGCTGAGATGCTTTTCTGATCACCACAGTTGTAAAGAGTTGCTCCGAGTTGCTATATCCTTCCTGGCAGCTCAAACCAATCTGGCCATCTTCCTCTGACCTCTCTTATCAACAAGGCGTTTCCACCTACAGAACTGTCGCTCACTCAGTGTCCCCCCCACCCCATTCTGTGTAAACCCTAGAGACTGTTGTTTGTGTGTGAAAACCCCAGGAGATCAGCAGTTTCTGAAATACTCAAACTAGTCCATCTGGTCCCAACACCCATGCCACAGTGAAAGTCACAGAGATCACAATTATTCCCATTCTGATGTTTGAAGTGAACATTACCTGAAGCTCTTGATTTGTATCTGCATGATTTTATGCATTGTGCTGCTGTCAAGGGATTGGCTGATTAGAGAACTGCATCAAACAGCAGGTAAATGGGTGTACCTAATAAAGTGGCTGGTGAGTGTATTGCTTCAAGGGCAGTTCACGAAATCAAATAACTTAGAGTTCCCTGATCTTTATCCTGTATGTTCACTTTTTAAGTACTACACTATGGACTATACTATTTTACCTTTTCATGATATGGCCCTAAAACGATCCACCCACAGAACGTGTAGCCCAAATAAATCATTCCTGCACAGCAGCAGAAGCGGAGAACATTGGGAAGGGCTGCCTGCATAGTCAGGATAAGAACCTGCACAGTCAGAAATGAACTTATTATATGTCTTAATGACTAACTACAGTACAATGTATTAGTTATATGTACAGCTATGTAGGCCTATATAATGCTAATAAATCCATGCATACAGGGTCTCATTTATGGACTAAAAAAGAGACATCAGATGTTAAACTGACTTCAAGTGTACATGTGACGAGTGCCTACTCACATTATACTTCTGGAAGTAACCTAAATATCTGATGACGCCAACCCAGACCATGAGTGTGGATGTTCCTAAAAAGATGCTACACACATCATAGCTTGTCAGGCTCTGTGAGAAAAAGAAGAGGAATGACACAGAATGCTTATCCTGGGAGTGAGGCGAATTTATTTTTCTTCCTTGGTGCTAAAGTAAACTGTGATCGAACAATGGCAGTAAATTGAGACCATTAAACTACCATGTTATTATTCAGTTATTCATCTTAAAACATTTAATGGCCAAATTAAATTTACGGAAAAATTTTTACGTTTATGAGAGTGAGGAGTGTAAATATGGACCTGCTATTGGGAGTTTTATGAAATAATATCTGTAGACATTCAAAAGTTATAAATATGAACTGATGTGATGCCAAAAAAGTATGATTTTCTTCCCTGATATATCAGCTTGAACTTAAGTCATGAGGTAGAAATATAATTTGTAAACGATCATGTCTACTTATTCCTCTGCAGTAATGCTAATCGAAGTAAGCCTATAAAACTCATTTAAATTCATTCTGTATTAATTAATATTTCAAAATTACCTTTGCTTGAATTTGCATCTTCAGTATTGACCCTATGATTGCCATAACATCACTGATAATTACCAAGATGTACCAGCCATTTAAAAATTTTCGTTGGTCCTCCTCACAGACTTTATGATTGTACTTCCAAACACAGAACTTGGAAAATCTCTGCAAAAAAAAGAAAGTATAAATAAAACATAAAACATTTCAGAAACTCTACGAATACAAAACTTGTGCAAGGATGCACAAGTCATACAGAGACGGTCAATTGAGTCAATTGATACAAAGAAGAAATATCAATAATTGGACATGTCTGTAATAAATATTCGTAGACAGTTATTGTTCATGGACTGGGGTTTACCTGAAGTAATCTAATCGCAAGACAAATAGAGCGAATGCAAAGCACAGAAGAGATCAAACACATTAGGATAACAGCAGCATCAAAAATTAGAAGATAGTGAGTGTTCTTCTGAGCTGAAAAAGATAATCACATGTTGAAATTATTTCTACTAAGATAAGTTTTCCATAAATAATGAAATAACTATTTTTCATTTTCCAACCTAAACAAATATAAAACATTTCACAGTAATCTATATTTCATTTTAGTATAAATACGCAGATGATTATAGGAAATCGTGTGCTGATTAGTTGAGAAATTCAGACTGTTTCTTGATAATCACCTCGAGCGACTCGGCAAAATGGCTGCCAATTGCTTTGTTACCATAAGTGAAGAAGAATTACAAACTATGAAAGAATATGCTGTTCCTAAAAGCACTAAAGATGCTACAAAGTCTGGTCGAAAACTATTCAGAGGTAAGGTGGGATTGTGATTTATTTTATCTATTTCGAAATAAAGTATTTTATGTGAGTCAGCATAGGTAAGTGACATGTCTGCACCGCGCCGTTATTACATTTGCATGCCACTTTTGAAGTTTTAAATAAATTATTTTTTATCTCATCTCATTATCTCTAGCCGCTTTATCCTTCTACAGGGTCGCAGGCAAGCTGGAGCCTATCCCAGCTGACTACGGGCGAAAGGCGGGGTACACCCTGGACAAGTCGCAGGTCATCACAGGGCTGACACATAGACACAGACAACCATTCACACTCACATTCACACCTACGGTCAATTTAGAGTCACCAGTTAACCTACCCTGCATGTCTTTGGACTGTGGGAGAAACCAGAGCACCTGGAGGAAACCCACGTGGACACGGGGAGAACATGCAAACTCCGCACAGAAAGGCCCTCGCCGGCCACGGGGCTCGAACCCGGACCTTCTTGCTGTGAGGCGACAGCGCTAACCACTACACCACCGTGCTGCCCCTGATTTTTTATAGGATTTTTAAAAAAAATAATCACCTCTGTATTTATATTAAACAATTATCCACCTCAGGCTCAGTGAGTATCGGTGAATAATACCTTCAACTTTGTCAAGTCAAGTCAAGTTTATTTGTATAGCACTTTTAACAATAAACAATGTCACAAAGCAGCTTTACAGAATTTGAATGACTTAAAACATGAGCTAATTTTGTCCCTAATCTATCCCTAAACTTTGTCTCAGTTATTATTCACCAATATTCACCTCGCCTTTGGTGAATAATTGTTAAATATTGAGTTCACAAGTTGCGCATGCTTGTTTTATTATCCATCATTACTTCAGTTATGATGCCATTATTTATCCTGTAAATCTTATAAATATATCTAAATTCAGGCACTCTCTGGTTAAGAGCAGCTACAAAATCCCCACCATGAAAAAAGTAGATCTTTCATATGAACAAAAGTGTTTAATTAGTCAGCACTTATTGTGTCGTAATATTTTTCCTCATACCAGTTCCTGAAATCTTCCAGTTTTTGCATGCACTGCTAACAGCATCAATATCAAGGGTAATTTTCACTTTCCCACTATGGCACTGATTGTCAAATGTAATCTGAGGGAAAAAAATCAAATAATAACATAAGGCACTCTGTAATGGCACCATCCAAGGCTGATTAATTTACAATTTTGCAACGTTTGCTAAACAATATCTTACCGAAACAGCAAAAGTATAACAATCAGGCAACTCATGTGAAAGGACAGTTTGCAGGTTGATTCCTTTAACCCAGAATGAGATTTCAATAGTGATAAGTCTGTTTGATAAGAAATACATGTGGTTTAAGCAGCTAAAGATGTAATGATAAAGACAGGAAAGGAACAATAGTTAGATGTGCACACCTGTAAAAGTCAATTTCAAAAAAAGAGGCATTGTTAGTCCTCCATTTTGGAGCAGATCTGGGATCCAAAGTTAGGCAAGCTGAAATGTATGCATTCGACGTTAGGGAAATCTTATAGAAATGGGATATAAATACATTTAAATGTGTAATAAATGTAATAAGTGGATAAATTAATTTAAAAAAAGATAATCTTTTGTGTCAAATGATCAGTATCCCATTCTGCCCCCTCCCCTTTCCCTCTCCTCTCTATCCCCCACTTCCTCTCTTCCTCATATCTTATTCTTTTTATATTTGTATATGTAAATACTTTTTAATTTATCTAGAAGTTTTCTCTATTTCTTTTCTCTGTTTATCTGTAATGATGCTGCTGTAATCTTAATTTCCCTGAGGGAACCCTCCCAAAGGGATCAATAAAGTTTTATCTAATCTAATCTAATCTAATCTAATCTAATCTAATCTAATCTAATCTAATCTAAAATCAGACCACATTCTGTTATTCTTTTTTCCTAAATTAAATGAGCATTACTTTACTACTCACCTTTACACTCTTTTCCTTAAAAAAGATTTGCAAAAAGAACTCACCAACTCCCAAAATATCTATTTTGGGAGTTGGTAATAAAATAAAATAAAAATAAATAAATAAATAAATAATAATAATAAAATTAAAAAAAAGAGTGACAGTAATAACCTGACTCAGTTTGTGCATCTATATCATAAGTTCCTTCAGAATGCTCCGCATGGCCCTGTCTGTAGTACTTTTTACAGATGACCAAAGGAAGTAACTTTCCATCCTCCTCGGCATAGTTGACAGAGCTCACAGACAGCTGGTCTAACTGAGAGTACTGCAAGACAGATAACACACTGAATACACTTTTTTGTTCTCTGACAAAATCATTTCATTTAGACATACTTTTAGTTAATGGCTCTGTGGTTTCCATTGTGGGGTCATTCAAGTTCTTCAGCACAATATCCAGGGACCTGAAATGGGTGAGGAACCATAACTCCATAACCAAAAAAGCACAGCAGAGAATGTTCTTTCTGAGGTGACTGATTAAGTTTAACTTGTTACATGCACTGATGACTGAGTTCTACACAGTGATTATTGAGTCCATCCTCACTTCATTGATAACTGTTGGGTTTGGATCCTCCACCTCCCAAGAGCGAGCCAATACATAATCAGGACAGTGGAGAGGATCATCAGATGTAGCCTAGATGTATGCTTAAGGACATTTCCAACAGCAGGATCACAAAGTATGCTGGCAAGATTATAGCTGAACCCTCTCACTCTGGACATCACCTCTTCCAGCCACATCCATTTGGATGAAGATTCAGGGCCAGCAAAGACACTACAACAAGATACACCAACAGCTTTTTCCCCAGACCTGTGACACTCAGTAACAATCGAGGGAACGTTGCCTGCTGAACTGAACTTTTTCTTTTTGCCTCTCTAACTCTAACTCATCTGCACAATAGTACAGTGTTCATATCATTCTATAACACACTGTAAACAATAATTATTTAGTTTCTATTTCTACAGACCCTTCTGCATCTTTTGGTGACTTTCACAAATGTTTTTTTTTTGTTTGTTTTTATGTATTTGTTTTTTTTTTCTTTAAAGATATTTTTTGTTTTTTTTTCACCTTTATTGGATAGGACAGTGTAGAGACAGGAAATGAGCAGGAGTGAGAGAGACGGGGAGGGATCGGGAAATGACCTCAGGTCGGAATCGAACCCGGGTCTGGTCTGTTTAATATGATACATGTCATATCAGTGTGCACAGACCATGATAAAGTCCTCATACTGTATGTATGGTATACTTGGGGAAATTAAGGGATTCCATACCATCCTGATGAGATCCTTACATCCATCCATCCATTATCTGTAGCTGCTTATCCTGTGCAGGGTCACGGGCAAGCTGGAGCCTATCCCAGTTGACTATGGGCAAGAAGCAGGGTACACCCTGGACAAATCGCCAGATCATCGCAGGGCTGACACATAGAGACAAACAACCATTCACACTCACATTCACACCTAGGGTCAGTCAGCCTAACCTGCATGTCTTTGGACTGTGGGGGGAAACCGGAGCACCCGGAGGAAACCCACGTAGACACGGGGAGAACATGCAAACTCCACACAGAAAGGCCCCTGTCGGCCACTGGGCTCAAACCCAGAACCTTCTTGCTGTGAGGTGACAGTGCTAACCACTACACCACCGTGCTGTCCCAGGAGCCTTACAGAAAGAAATTAAAGCAAAAAAAAAAACTTTGGACTTCCACATGTACTGTCAGACATTTCATGCCAGGTTTTGAAGTAATCAAATATTCACATCATTAAAAAAAAAAAAAGGTATGTTCCAACAGTGTTCATTCAGAGTTCAAATCCTGACATTTGATCCTGACAATGGATCTGAGGCCTTTCATAAGAAACACAGGAGGGCATGAGGCGGGAATACAACCTGGATGGGGTGGCCATCACAGGACACCAAGAGATAAACAGTGACACATTCATTCATTCACTCACAGTTAGGGGTAATTTATCATAGCCAATCCACTTACTGATGGGAAGAAAGCAGAGAACCCAGTGGAAACCCACACAGATATGGGGAGGACATGTGAATACAGATAGGAATAGGGGTTAGTTACATTATTTGAAAAGTTCACAGGCATCTGGTTAAGACTAGAGATGTGCAAGCAGGAGGCTTTTCCTCTACTTTCATGTGACATGGGCGTGAGCTTGAAGAGTGTAAATATGAAGCTTGCGGGACAAATACAATATTTATTAGCATGACAGGAACAGTAGGTGCACTATACGGGTTTGTTTGCATCTATTGTCAGTGGTAGCACATAGGGGTGGGTACTGGTACAGAAAATTCAGGTCCAGGTCTGGACCTGATTATAGTAGTGCAGCAGTACTATATCATATTTTGGGGAGTGAGACACAAGTACAGGTCTCTGTGAGTCCTACAAATCATGTTCAAATTGTATATTAGAATGGTATGATTATTTTCAATGCACAAGCAACTAATATGCAGAAATCTCGCGAGATTTTCCGAGATCTCAGCCTTATTCAAAATGGCGGTGTGTTTTGCTGAGCGAGCAGTGAGTGCCAGTTTCTTTGTTTATTGATTGATTTCGGCTTTCCAAACTCATGGAAATAAGCTGACTATGGGCACACAGGAAGGAAAAAATATCGGTAAACTGATTTGTGGTTTGTTTGGGTGTCATTTTTATTTCGCATGTAAATTTATGTGAGTACAAGTGTATGCATGTGTCGGATCACTATTCTTGATCGATATAATTTTTCAGGTTCGCACTTTGTCTCAAAACTAACTATACTCGCCTCGCCGTCTGTTGACTCATCCTTTAAGTGTTTCTAGATATGATTCACAGCGAACATCTTCGAAAGAGAGTAACCACGGATAGCTAAATCTGCTCTGTTTTGTTATTTTCTTAGACCGGTAACATTGTTATGTGACCGCCTGCTGGTAGCCTGGTACTGTGAATTTTCTAATCAGTCCAACAACCGGTCCACTGATTTTTTTCCGGACTGTTTTTTTTGGACCGGTCCAGCAAGAAATGCCGGTTTTGTACCGGTACACAGTACCGGTACCCAGCCCTAGTAGCACAACCAAACCATATTTCTATCATAGAAACTGGCCTGGGCGGCACGGTGGTGTAGTGGTTAGCGCTGTCGCTTCACAGCAAGAAGGTCCGGGTTCGAGCCCCGTGGCCGGCGACGGCCTTTCTGTGCGGAGTTTGCATGTTCTCCCCGTGTCTGCGTGGGTTTCCTCCGGGTGCTCCGGTTTCCCCCACAGTCCAAAGACATGCAGGTTAGGTTAACTGGTGACTCTAAATTGACCGTAGGTGTGAATGTTTGTCCGTGTCTATGTGTCAGCCCTGTGATGACCTGGCGACTTGTCCAGGGTGTACCCCACCTTTCGCCCGTAGTCAGCTGGGATAGGCTCCAGCTTGCCTGCGACCCTGTAGAAGGATAAAGCGGCTAGAGATAATGAGATGAGAATGAGATGAGAAACTGGCCTGAAATCCACAAAATAAAAATTTTCTGATCTTTCTGGAATGTAACAAACTGAAGTAAATCTGAAATATTATTAGGTGGCTACTGTAGTGAACTATAAATCACATTTCCTTGAATTATGCAGGACATCACTGCGTTGAATTTCGTTTTGCTCAAAGGGCATCCATAAGGCAACTGGTTGAAACCAGTTAAGAACTCGAGTAATGCAAACGCTGCAGCAGTATAATTAAATTATGTTCTGGTGTTAGGGATCATTCAACCATTCCTGTCTAGACCATATGAATATCAATAAAAAGGTACAAATATACAGTACCAGTCAATACTTTGGACACACCTATTCATTCATACATATGTTTTCTGCATGGTGGAACAATACAGAAGACATCAAAACTATGAAATATGTGGTAAACAAACAAGTGTTAAAAAAACAAAATATGTTTCATATTTTAGATTCATCAAAGTATCCAGCGTTTACCTTAATGATGCTTTGCACACTACTGGCGTTATCTTAACCAGCTTCATGAGGTAGTCACCTGGAATGCTTTTCAATTCATAGGTGTGTCTCGTCAAAAGTTAATTAGTGGACAAGTTTCTTGCTTTCTAAATGCATTTGAGATCAAACAGTAAATAGTAAATAATAAAAATAAAGAAAATTTCCCTATTCCAGAACAGTAGTAAGCCATATTATGTCAAGAGTCACTCACTGACATCCATCGTTACTTTGACATTGTGTCTTTTTATTCACAAAAACAATGAAAAATTATTGAATTAGAAGCTGTGTCGGGCGGCACGGTGGTGTAGTGGTTAGCGCTGTCGCCTCACAGCAAGAAGGTCCGGGTTCGAGCCCCGTGGCTGGCGAGGGCCTTTCTGTGTGGAGTTTGCATGTTCTCCCCGTGTCCGCGTGGGTTTCCTCTGGGTGCTCCGGTTTCCCCCACAGTCCAAAGACATGCAGGTTAGGTTAACTGGTGACTCTAAATTGACCGTAGGTGTGAATGTGAGTGTGAATGGTTGTCTGTGTCTGTGTCAGCCCTGTGATGACCTGGCGACTTGTCCAGGGTGTACCCTGCCTCTCGCCCGTAGTCAGTTGGGATAGGCTCCAGCTTGCCTGCGACCCTGTAGAACAGGATAAAGCGGCTAGAGATAATGAGATGAGATGAGATGAGATGAGATGAGATGAGATGAGATGAGAAGCTGTGTCCAAACTTTTGACTAGTACTGTATTTGGAGCAGTGAACAGATACAGCTAGTCATAGTGATGCTGAATGAACAGGGGTTCGATAAGATGTGGCAGATTTGCTCATGTCTTAGTGAAAGCATGTCTTAGCAGTCTCACTATGCAGTTGGTAGCTATGTTTTGATCAGGAAGAACTATTGGATAGGAATCAGCAATGAACTAAAAGAGTGAAAGTCCAAAAACCAAGTGTTTTTCAATAAGGAAAATATACAAATTGAATAGAAGCAATAAAAGTGAGAAAAAGTGAGGTGCATGAGAGTGAAAAAAGCAAACAAACCTGATCTATGATATAGTATAGATGGTCAAAGACATTCTCTTTAGTATAGACAGCGACACTATAGTCATCCTCTTCCACACCACTGTAGCTTTTTAAGAACAAATTTTTGAAGGCCATCAAGTTCTCTTCTTTGTAGGTCACTACAAGCTGGTTATTAAGCCCAAAGAGAATAAGCTTCAAAAGGAACAGATAGAACAGATATTTTTCTTTATTCTGAGATTTCATGCAGCACTCACTATTCTAGAGGAAAATATTTCTCAGATGTTGCTCAGCCTACTGCATCTTTTGAGGATATTAAAGAATCGCTTTTTATATCTGTCTAGTAGAAAAGTAGTAATTTGAGATAACTCTAACTGTTGTAGGACAATAAAGACATTTTCCACTTGTGCATCGTTACTTCACTGGTACTAGATAATGAATGGTGAAGCATCTTAAAGAAGCCTAATACATTCCAGTAAGTCACACTGAATGTGACTTATGTATCTGTATACCTGAGTTGTAATCATGACTATTTTTAAAATCTGTACTGTCAGTTTCCATGGTAGCTGTCGCCGTGCTCTGTATTTCTCACAGGGACTCATGAAGTAATATCTCAGGTCATCTCGTAGGCTTTCTTCCAATGTTTGGTCAAGTCTCATGGACATGGGGTTACTGAAAGAGACAGCCAGTAATTGTTTAAAGAAATTTAATCCATGTGGTGCTTGAAGAAAAAATTACAACTGCCAAAACATTCGGACACGTGAGCATACGGTTATGCAGAAGCAGTGACAACTTACACTTTGAATATGATTCTATGACTGGAATCAAATTTTAGCAAATGTTTTAACATAAAAGTATTCAACTGTATGTGTATCAAACTAACCCAGATTGTTTTGCATTTCACCTAAAGTCACCAGCACAGCAGCAAGGTCTTCCTTCGCAAAACATAAACCTGCTGAGCATGATACTTTTTCTCTTGTAACACAGATAAATGAGGAATAAAAGAGGATTGCATCATTTCCTTTAACAGCATTGACAGTGTTTGTAGAGTAGAAGTCCAAGGTTATCCATAAATCAGTCAAAATACTGCAGCAAAAACAGCATTACCATTGACAGTTTAAAAACTCAACAAAAACTGTGGTTCTCCCTCTCATATATATATATATATATATATATATATATATATATATATATATATATATATATATATATATATATATATTTTTTAACATAGACAAGTGTTTTACTGGGAAATACACCATTCATATTTTTCATATGAACTACAGCCAGGACATCGAGAATGGCAACCATGACATAAATCTCTATATGTCACTCATGAGGAAATTGATGATTTTTTGATAAATTTAGGTACTTTCTGTTTGTGAATGTGTCTCTATTAAAAAAGAAAATCACATGTTGTCTTGAAGATATGAAGTTTATCTTCTCATGTTGAAAAACTCGCATTTTCATTTCAAATACATCATGGATCTGAGTGACATATTTCCAGATATTTCACTCTGATGATGTCACTCCCAGTGTTTTCCCACTGACTAGACGTGCGTTGTCAAAATGGCGAACCAGTTCAAAATTAAAATTCTTTTGATTAACTTGCGTATTTTTTGTGGATGTGTCTATATAATATAAAGAACATTACATGGTGGCATGAAGAAATGAAGTTTATCTTCTCGTTTTGAAAAATATATCACTCGTTCACTTCGCTCACTTGTGAAATATACATTCACCAGTCAAAGATAAACTTCATATCTTCATGCCACTGTGTAATATTATATATGTATGTAAAACAAAGATACTTACAAAGGTATTTTCACATAAAACTGTCCTCTAGTTCTAGTGTTAGTTACATAGTTCAGTAGAAATATCAGACAATTACACGTTTGCAGATGTAAGTTTCAAGAATCCTAAAGTACTTCTTAAGGGCTTACCTTGTCAGATCGACATTTGGCGTGGCTATCAGCTCCATGCTCCTATGGCTGATTATATTGCAGAGTGACTGACCAGCTTCCCTAAACCAGTGCACTTTAACACAAAAAGCTTTTGACCAATCATAAACCCGGCAGCTCGTTAGTGGGCAGAGTCTTAGTGTACCGAATAAGAGATCTTTTCAGGTTTACCATACCCAAAATAACTATAACTCTATATACCAAAAGACTATGATTAATTTCTCCATTGCCACTGCCAACAAGGGTGTTCAACCAAATTTAAGAGGCCTGTGCAATGCAGTCTCTGTGGGGCTTCTCACCATCTTTTGAGGGCTGCCTCCATCTAGAGGCCCTGAACAATCACTTCGGGGCCAGAGAAAAGGGCAGTGTGAACAGGAATGCAAAACAAAATAGACTCACTAGTATGTACAGCGCCCTCCACAATTATTGGCACCCCTCATTAAGATATGTTCTTAGGCTTCTAATAAATTTTCTTTTCAAATAATATAGGACAACAATGCAAAAAAAGAGAAAAATCTAACCTTTAATTCAAGTGCATTTATTCAGTGGGAAAAAAAGCTCACATTAAGAAATAATTCTTTTACATGAAATCATGTGTGCCACAATTATTGGCACCCCTGATGTTAATACTTTGTACAACTCCCTTTTGCCAACAAGACAGCACTTAATATTCTTCTATAACATTTCACAAGATGGGAGAATACAGGAGAGGGATCTTTGACCATTCCTCTTTGCACAATCTCTCTAAATCAAATTCTAAACAAATCTGTAATCTAATCTAAACAAATTCTGTAAAGCTGCTTTGCGACAATGTTTATTGTTAAAAGCGCTATACAAGTAAACTTGATTTGATTTGATTTAAATCATCCAGAGTCCTGGGTCCTCTCCTATGCACTCTCCTCTTCAGCTCACCCCACAGGTTTTCAATTGGGTTGAGGTCTGGGGACTGAGATGGCCATGGGAGGAGCTTGATTTTGTGTCTGGTGAACCATTTTTGTGTAGATTTGGCCACATGTTTAGGGTCATTATCTTGCTGAAAGACCCAGTGATGACCCATCTTCAGCTTTCGGGCAGAGGCCACCAGATTTTGATTTAAAATGTCCTGGTATTTCAAAGAGTTCATGATGCCATGCACCCTAACAAGGTTCCCAGGGCCTTTGGAAGAGAAACAGGCCCACAGCATCACCGATCCTCCCCCATACTTCACAGTGGGCATGAGGTGCTTTTCCGCATACTCATCTTTTGTGATGTATTAGAGTGTTTGTTGCCAAAAAGCTCTATCTTGGTCTCATCTGACCAAAGCACATGGTCCCAGTTGAAGTCCCAGTACCGCTTAGTGAACTCCAGACATTTACATTTATGCTTGTATCATAAGTGAGAAAAGGCTTTTTCCGTGCATGCCTCCCAAACAGCTTGTTGGCATGTAGATAGCGCCTGATGGTTGTTATGGAGACTTCGTGACCCCAAGATGCTACTCTTTGATGCAATTCTCTAGCAGTGAGCTTTGGAGAACTTTTTACTTCTCTTACCATCCTCCTCACTGTGCGTGGCAGCAAGATAAACTTGCATCCTCGTCCAGGCTTGTTTGCCACTGTTCCAGTTGTTTTAAACTTCTTGATGATTCCTCTGACTGTAGATATGGGCAGGTGTAGGCGAGTGGCTATTTTCTTGTAGCCATTGCCTGACTTATGAAGGTCGACACACATCTGCCTTACTTGAATGGTTCTCTTGTCTTTCCCATGTTGAAGCGTGGATAAGAGAAGTAGGCCTCTGTGTCACATCAATATTTATACCCCATGGAAACAGGATGTGATGAATTACTAATTAAAGGTTCCTAGATACTCTGATCAACTTTATAAACTACAGTAGAAATGACAGAAATGCTTCAATTACATATATTTTCTCGGAATTGTTATGGGTGCCAATAATTGTGGAACAGGTGATTTTATGAAAAATAATTATTTCTTAGTCAGGGATTTATTATTTATTTTTTTAATTCACTTGAGTTAAGGGTTACATTTTTCTACAATTTTCAGTGTGAGATTATGCTTCTGCAATAAAAATTGAATTTATTTTAAGGCTTTTAAAAGGATAGTTCGGGATTTTTGACATGAATCTGTATGGCATCCCCATCAATAGTGTCGTGCAAACACACTGACTTACCCCTGACAGCATCCTGTGAGTCCAGTTCTTGCCCAGTTTTGGTCCAGACGAAAGTAGTCCGGCAAGTTTGTTGGGGTCACGAAAGTAAAACGTTTTTCTTCTCAAAACAGTATGTGTTCAAAAGAGTGATATATTTGCATCACAAAACCGTTGCCAAATAAAAAGTCAGACCTCGAAATCGCTTGGCACTATTTTCTCTCCCTTCTTATCACTGCGCGCTGCCGCCAGGTGACAGCCACGGCTGTTTCATTCATTGTTTACTAGTGATGGGAATTTGGGCTCTTTTTCGGGAGCCAGCTCTTTTGGCTCTTCTTACTATAAGGAGCCGGCTCTTTCGGCTCCCAAACGGCTCCTGAGATTTTATTTTTGATTTAAAGGAATACGCCACCCCCAGATGAAATTGAGTCAGTCCCTGCAGTCCCTAGAGTTGGATGAGTGAGCCAAAGCGTTTTGTAGCCGACCCAGCCATTGTCCTGATCTATAAACGCCCAGGTTAGCTTAGCTTAGCGTAGTCGCTGTAATCCGGCGTGTCCAGCTAGCATTGTCGTTGCAAAAATGAATTAAATAACTCAAGATTTTTTATAATTATTTCTCATGACTTGTACATTCACATCGAGTACACATATCAATGCAAATTATCACGAAGGGATTTACTAGACCAATTTATATCTGGAACTATTTTCAGCCACAGCACAGGCAAAGCACCACTGCAGGCGCAAAGACACCGCGCAGCGCCTGAAAACGGGTGCGCAGCGCCTGAAAACCCGTTTTCAGGCGCTGTGCGGTGTCTTTGTGCCTTCCTTTTCCTACCTATTCCTTTAATTGCTGCAATTAACTAGTTAATTCTGATTCTATTTCTCCTCTCAGTTATAATCTGTCCTGCTTTTGAAAAGATCCTCTCTGGGGGGGACAGATGCTGCCACTATACACATCCTCCGTGTATCCGTGTATGGGCCATCACATGTGTAAGCCGTGGATAGAGTGCAGCCTTGGTCTCCCACCAGCTTAGTGGGTCTGCGTTTCGCTGTCACCTGGCGGCAGCGCGCAGTGATAAGAAGGGAGAGAAAATAGTGCCAAGCGATTTCGAGGTCTGACTTTTTATTTGGCAACGGTTTTGTGATGCAAGTATATCACTCTTTTGAACACATACTGTTTTGAGACGAAAAACATTTTACTTTCGTGACCCCAACAAACTTGCCGGACTACTTTCGTCTGGACCAAAACTGGACAAGAACTGGACTCACAGGATGCTGTCAGGGGTAAGTCAGTGTGTTTGCACGACACTATTGATGGGGATGCCATACAGATTCATGTCAAAAATCCCGAACTATCCCTTTAACACATCTTAACCGGGGTGCCAATAATTGTGGAAGGCGCTGTAGCCTTGTGATGGACTGGTGTCTTGTCTGGGGACACCAGTCCACACCTTGCCCCCAGTGTTACCAGGATTGGCGTTGGATTTACTGTCTCTATGTACCACCCTGATTCCAAAAAAGTTGGGACAAAGTACAAATTGTAAATAAAAACGGAATGCAATAATTTATAAATCTCAAAAACTGATATTGTATTCACAATAGAACATAGACAACATATCAAATGTCGAAAGTGAGGCATTTTGAAATTTCATGCCAAATATTGGCTCATTTGAAATTTCATGACAGCAACACATCTCAAAAAAGTTGGGAAAGGGGCAATAAGAGGCTGGAAAAGTTAAAGGACCCATGGCATGGTGGTTTGTTGATGCTTTAAACGGGCTCGTGGAGGTTTCCGGATGTTATATCCGCAGCCTTTCTCGAAATTAACCCTCGGCACGTAGATATAGCCTCCTGGGAGAAAGCCCCATTTCAGCCCTTTTCCCAGTGCATCGTTTTGCTAATGAGAAGCATGGAGGTGGGGAAGGGTAGAGGGTGGGGGCGGGCCATGGGGGGAGGGGGAGGGGCTTGACCAAGCTGCGGGCATGCATACCCTAGGCTTGAACACGCACTCCATAACCAAAGAGGATAGAAGCAGCAACTACAGCAACATATCGCTTATCCAACAGAAGACATGCATTGCGGAGCAATAGTCAAACATAAGCTCATAAGTTACAGTCAATTTCCAGACTAAACTCAGTTTAACAGAGCATGCTGCATGCTTTTTGGTTTTGTAGCGCAGAGTACCTGGCTAACTGCAGGAAGCAGTTAGCTGCACAGCTAATGTAGCCATTGCAAGGCTAACACACCGATTTTAAAACACGGCAAAATGACTTAACAGTTATACACTTACTTGTTCGGTGTTTGTGGCTGATGTGGCAGGGATGCTTGGTACGGACCCAGGCTTCAGTGACAGTTGATGTGCAAAACCTGCCCTGTACTGTCCCAAGTTGTGGAAACATTCATCAGGAAAATGCTTCCAACAAACATACACCGTCTTAGGTAGACTCGACGGCGTATTATTGGAGTAAATAAAATTAAGCCACTGTGTCTTCAGGGGCTCTCCCATCGGCAGTAAAAACAGACTCCTTTCTGTGTTGTCACATCCATGTACAGCGCAATTTCCATGTTTCGCTCGCTTAGGTGGTGCCATGTTGTTGTGTCCTCTATGGTCTCCTCACTACAAAATTGAAGTGACGTATCTATGGTGGCAACTTTTGAGCTGGGCGGGCAATCCATACAGTGGGTGGGAATCCGGGGGGGGGATCATCTCCCTTGCTGACGTAGTAAAGGGAAGAGCCTATCAACGCACCATTTTGACGCACCATTCTCAAATGTTGACAAAGGGTGGGCATAGTTTGGTTTACACATTATGACATTTCTAGCCACTGGGGTGACTTAAGAAGGTCAGAGGCAGGGCTCGAAATTAACTTTTTTTCTTTGTGTCCCCCAGTGGTCCCGAATTCTGTGTTGTATTGTCCCGAATGGAAGCAATAGTGTCCCCATTTTTTTCCTCTCTGAAATAACCAGTGGTTAATATTATCATATGAAGTTACTATTATATTTGTAACTATGCGATTTTGAACCCTTTATATCATTTTTACAATAAGTCACAAGACACAAGCGACACATGTCCTATACATCATCTACTTCAAAATTACAGTTATTGCATTTTCAGTTTATTAAACTTTGGCGATCTCACTGTATGAATAGATACCCGTTTATTTAAAGGGGCCAACTAGCTCATTCAGAAAATGTTTCAACTCCCTACATCTGCAGTACACTTTAGTTGAAAATAAGACCCCTTTTATGTTCATTTCATCTACTTATACCTTGAATATCTGTTGGCACTTATAAGGCCAACTTATAATTTTCACCATTACCGTTATCCATTTTTATGAACTTTCCGTTATCCATTACCGTTATCCATTTTTATGAACTTTCCGTTATCCATTTTTATGAACTTTCCGTTATCCATTTTATGAACTTTCGCTGCCGAAACGTGGGTGCAAATGTTAGCAACATCAACATAGTGCCAGGTCCTAGCCTAGTTGTGCTGCTGACTGACTAAACTTTCTGAACTAGAAAGACACCAAGAAAACTCACTTATTCTGTTGAACGGTATCTTCCGTCAATATCATCCACATCATTCCTGTTGTATTTTATAACGTGTCTAACAGTGTTCATTAAGTTCATTCAGTTGCTAGCGTTGCTTGCAGACCAGGCGATGACACTTTGGATCCTGAAGGTCCCGGAGACGTTATGTCTGGGCTTTCAGTTTCTTCCCCGCAGTCGGTCCGCTTCAACCACTTAAGCATTTTTGTTCTGGCAAGAGTCGGCGCAGCGTGTGCGGTAGCAATTCCATTCCAAGTCCATATAATGCGGACTCCAGCCGAAGATTCTAGAACAGAATGCGCTGCTCTGTAGCCTACGGATGCAGGTGCATCGAAAGTGTAGCTACTATGTATTTTTCGATGTGAACGTTTTAAAATTAAAATTGTCAAATTAGGTGAATGTCTACGTATGTGTTACGGCTTTGTAAATAATATTAATGTAGAACTTTTTTTCTAGATCTATTTTTTTTCCATTGTCCCGGGATTGTCCCAGATATGATAATTTTGTGTCCCGATGACATTTTTTATGGTCCCCGGGACGTCGGGACACCGTTAGTTTCGAGCGCTGGTCAGAGGAACTCATTTTAACGTTAAAAAACCTCAGAAAGTGAAAATTTCATGCCATGGGACCTTTAACCCTTTGGTGACTGACCCCTTGAAAATGGTTCCTCCAGGAACTATGACTTTTCAGTTGTCAAGACAACAGAAGAACTAAAATACAAAAACAGAAAGATACGTCACAATGCTCTTGTGCACAAAACAAAATGCTCTTGTATTTTAGTTTTTCCGTTGTCTTGACGACTGAAACGTCATCGTTCCTGGAGGAACCATGTTCAAGGGGTCAGTCACCAAAGGGTTAAAGGTACAAAAAAGGAACAGCTGGAGGACCAAATTGCAACTCATTAGGTCAATTGGCAATAGGCCATTAACATGACTGGGTATAAAAAGAGCATCTTGGAGTGGCAGCGGCTCTCAGAAGTAAAGATGGGAAGAGGATCACCAATCCCCCTAATTCTGCACCGACAAATAGTGGAGCAATATCGGAAAGGAGTTCGACAGTGTAAAATTGCAAAGAGTTTGAACATATCTTCATCTACAGTGCATAATATCATCAAAAGATTCAGAGAATCTGGAAGAATCTCTGTGCGTAAGGGTCAAGGCCGGAAAACCATACTGGGTGCCCGTGATCTTCGGGCCCTTAGATGGCACTGCATCACATACAGGCATGCTTCTGTATTGGAAATCACAAAATGGGCTCAGGATATTTCCAGAGAACATTATCTGTGAACACAATTCACCGTGCCATCCGCCATTGCCAGCTAAAACTCTATAGTTCAAAGAAGAAGCCATATCTAAACATGATCCAGAAGCGCAGACGTCTTCTCTGGGCCAAGGCTCATTTAAAATGGACTGTGGCAAAGTGGAAAACTGTTCTGTGGTCAGAAGAATCAAAATTTGAGGTTCTTTATGGAAATCAGGGACTCCGTGTCATTCAGACTAAAGAGGAGAAGGACGACCCAAGTTGTTATCAGCGCTCAGTTCAGAAGCCTGCATCTCTGATGGTATGGGGTTGCATTAGTGCGTGTGGCATGGGCAGCTTACACATCTGGAAAGACACCATCAATGCTGAAAGGTATATCCAGGTTCTAGAGCAACATATCCAGACGACGTCCCATCCAGACGACGTCTCTTTCAGGGAAGACCTTGCATTTTCCAACATGACAATGCAAAACCACACACTGCATCAATTACAGCATCATGGCTGCGTAGAAGAAGGGTCTGGGTACTGAACTGGCCAGCCTGCAGTCCAGATCTTTCACCCATAGAAAACATTTGGTGCATCATAAAACGGAAGATACAACAAAAAAGACCTAAGACAGTTGAGCAACTAGAATCTTACATTAGACAAGAATGGGTTAACATTCCTATCCCTAAACTTGAGCAACTTGTCTCCTCAGTCCCCAGACGTTTACAGACTGTTGTAAAGAGGAAAGGGGATGTCTCACAGTGGTAAACATGGCCTTGTTCCAACTTTTTTGAGATGTGTTGTTGTCATGAAATTTAAAATCACCTAATTTTTCTCTTTAAATGATACATTTTCTCAGTTTAAACATTTGATATATCATCTATGTTCTATTCTGAATAAAATATGGAATTTTGAAACTTCCACATCATTCCATTCCGTTTTTATTTACAATTTGTACTTTGTCCCAACTTTTTTGGAATCGGGGTTGTAGATGAACTAACACATAGAGTCCCATTTTTTAAAAGATGAAACAAAAAGATAAAAGAAAATGAAGTAACCATCCCAAGACCTTGCGTGACAAAGAGGAAGAAAGTATGAAAAATAAAATGATAGCACTCACAGTGAATTCAGCCAATCATTGCTAGATTTCAATAATTCATTGATCATCAATTCCATAATTGCCAGAAGGTAACACAAGCAGGTAACAAGTCGTCTCATACTCCCGCACCAGTCTAAGGGATCTGATCCCTTCGACTGGTGCGGGAGTATGAGAGGACTTCCAGAAAACTGGCAGACATCTTAGCCAGAGAGGATCATTCATTTTTGTCAACCTGGAACGACCATCACTGAACAGAGGTGGGTGTCATCAGCCACCTACAATGCAGCCATCAGCATTCTGATTCGGATTCTATGATGATCCATGAGAGGATAAATACTTGATACTCCCTATTAGACAGACAGAACTGAGGATGCCTTTCGGACGAGAGGCGAAACGTCTTCAAGACTTTTCAAGCAAGTCCAGTTGCTCTCTTCTACCAACCACAGATTATTATTGCCCACAGTCATTCATTCAAAACTCACACTGATAACATTACCTGGATAGCTTTCTTTCATTTCAGCAATATTGCTAAAATAAGAAATTTAATGTCTTGATGCGGAAAAACTAGTTCATGCTTTTGTTACCTCCAGGTTGGATTATTGAAATACCTTACTGTCTGGATGTTTCAACAAGTGCATAAACAAGCTCCAGTTAGTTCAAAATGCAGCAGCAAGAGTGCTTACTAGAACTAGAAAATATGACCACATCACCCCTGTCTTATCCACACTGCATTGGCTCCAAATCAAATTTCGTATTGATTATAAAATACTACTATTGACCTTTAAAGCACTGAATGGTCTCGCTCCACAGTACCTGAATGAACTTCTGGTCCTTTTTGACCCGCCACGCCTACTTAGATCAAAAGGTGCAGGCTATCTGCTGGTATCTCATATAGTGAAAGCTACATCAGGGGGCAGAGCCTTTTCTTACAAAGCCCCACAGTTATGGGACAGCCTTCCAACTAATGTTCGGGAATCACAGTCTCAGCATTTAAGTCTAGGCTGAAAACATATCTGTTTATCAAGCCTTTTGTTAATGGTGTTTATTAGGTAAAGCAGTAGGTCTGGAGGGTCCTCAGACATACAGTAGAGTGTTTTGGTAAACTGGGATGTATGGATGCTGTCAGTCCCCCACTCGCTTGCTCACTCGAGTTTGTTGACAGTGTAGTGGCTGGCTGCTTTATGTCCCAGGGCTCCCTCATGCTTGTGTTACCTTCTGGCTCTCCCTTTTTAGTTATGCTGTCATAGTTAGTTTTGCCCGGAGTCCCTGCTTGTACTCACTGTTCCTGTTTCTACTTATTCAGGTGACACTGGCCATACCTAACAACCTGTGTCTTCTCCCCCCCCCCCCATATCTGTCCCTCTGAGTTACATGTTGGTCCTGTGATCGAGATGCTGACCTCTTCTGCTCCTCGGACCTGCCTGATCCATCCTGGTGCCGTGTCTGATTGGAGTCTCATTGCATCACTCCTGTGGAGGACGGCCCCATGTGGACAGTTGAAAGTCACACTTGGAGGACACTCTGGACACTTACAGTAATGCTTTTATGGCTGAGGACTACAGTTGACTTGCTAACTTTAGGACTGCAGTTGTCATGAACAGTTTTGCACTCAAGTTTCCATCACTGAAGAGTTTATAACATCAACGAAACTGACTTCATGTTAAAACTGTTAATGTTATAGTCATGTTGTCTGTTGTTGCCCAAATGAGGATGGGTTCCCTTTTGAGTCTGGTTCCTCTCAAGGTTTCTTCCTCATGTTGTCTGAGGGAGTTTTTCCTTGCCACCGTCGCCACAGGCTTGCTCATTGGGGATAGATTAGGGATAAAATTAGCTCATGTTTTAAGTCATTCAAAGTCTGTAAAGCTGCTTTGCAACAATGTTTATTGTTAAAAGCGCTATACAAATAAACTTGACTTGAAAAATTGTACAGTAATACAAAGTTTTATTGCTCTTCTAGATGGGTGGTCAAGCATTAGGAGAGCCTACCTGATCAGGGGAACAAAGGTGAGTGCATGTACCTTCTTTACATTGCATTAATGGCATTTAGCAGACTCTCTTATCCAGAGCAACATACAACATACCCAGAGCAGCCTGGGGAGCAGTTGGGGTTGAGATGTCTTGCTCAAGGGCACTTCAACCATTCCTGTTGCTCCAGGGAATCAAACTGGGGACCTTTTGGTCCCAAAGCTGTTTCCCTAACCATCTGGCCATGTCTTCCTCTACAGTCACTTTTCTCAGTGTAGGTATTTTGTGAAGCACAACATGTAAAAGTTCATGACAAGGTTAATCAAAATCACTGACAGGTGGAATATCTGGCTCACTAACAAACTTCCTTTGATCAGAAAGTAGGCATATTGTACATACATTTGCCAGAGCTTCATCAATCTCCAAAACTGACACCTGAAAAAAATCTGGAGTCTGGAGCTACAGCAGCTGGAATCCAAGCTTGTGACTTTATACTGATGCTAACAAGAGATGTTCAAAATATTCACTAGGTTCAGATAGTATTCAGACCCCTTCAGTTTCTGCACATTTTATTATGTTGTAGATTAAAATTATAGATTAATTTCATAAATCTGCAAAAATATCTAAACATCTTTTTACTTTGTCATTATGGATGATTGTATGTAGATTTTAATGGCAAAACAGTTAATTTATTACATTTTGCCCAGTGGGCAGACCTAAGCTGCATTTTAAGGACACCTGTAAGAATGTCTTGAAATGTGGCCATGTACTTGACATATATATATATATATATATATATATATATATATATATATATATATATATATATATATATATATATACACACACACTAGTGCATCTCAAAAAATTAGAATATTGTGAAAAAGTTCAATATTTTCCATCAGTTATTTAAGAAAGTGAAAATGTTATATATTATAGACTCATTACACATAAACTAAAATGTTTTAAGCATTTTTCTATTTTAATTTTAATCAGTATGGCATACAGTACAAAAACATAAAAAAACATCTCAAAATATTAGAATATTTCATTTCAAGTTTGAGTAAAACAGTATGAACACAGTGTATCTCTCAGTACACACAACCACAATCATGGGGAAGACTGCTGACTTGACTGTTGTCCAGAAGATGATCACTGATGCCCTCCACAAGGAGGGTAAGCCACAAAAGGTCATTGCTGAAAAGGGTGGCTGGAAAAGGTGCACAAGCAACAGGGATGGCCGCAGTCTTGAGAGGATTGTCAAGAAAAGTTGATTCAAGAACTTGGGAGAGCTTCACAAGGAGTGGACTGAGGCTGGTGTCAGTGTATCAAGACCCATCACGAACAGACATCTTCAAGAAAGAGGATACAACTTTTGCATTCCTAATATCAAGCTACTTCTGAGCCAGAGACAATGTCAGAAGTGTCTTATCTGGGCTAAGGAGAGAAAGAAATGGACTGTTGCTCAGTGGTCCAAAGTCCTCTTTTCAGATAAAAGTACATTTTACATTTAATTTGGAAATCATGGTTCTAGAGTCTGGAGGAAGAGTGCAGAGGCACAGAATCCAAGGTGTTTGAAGCCCAGTGTGAAGTTTCCACAGTCTGTGATGATTTGAGGTGCCATGTCATCTGCTGGTGTTGGTCCACTGTATTTTATCAAGTCCAAAGTCAACACAACCATCTACCAGGAGATTTTAGAGCACTTCATGCTTCCATCTGCTGACAAGCTTTTTGGAGATGCTGATTTCCTTTTCCAGCAGGACTTAGCACCTACCCACAGTGCCAAAACTACTACCAAATGGTTTGCTGACCATGATATTACTGTGTTTGATTGGCCAGCCAACTTGCCTGACCTGAACCCCATAGAGAATCTATAGGGTATTGTCAAGAGGAAGATGAGAAACACCCGACCCAAAAATACAGATACGCTGAAGGCCACTATCAAAGCAACCTGGGCTTCAATAACACCTCAGCAGTGCCACAGAATGATCACCTCCATGCCACACTGCATTGATACAGTAATTCATGGTAAAGGAGCCCCAACCAAGTATAGAGTGTATAAATGAATATACTTTTCAGAAGTTGGACATTTCTATTTTGTAAATCCTTTTTTTGATTGATCTTAGGGAATATTCTAATAATTTGAGATACTGGATTTCTGATTTTCATGAGCTATAAGCCATAATCATCAAAATTAAAACAAAAAAGGCTTTAAATATTTCACTTTACATGTAATGAATATAGAATATATGAAAGTTTACCTTTTTGAATTAAATTATGAAAAAAGGAACTTTTTCATGGTATTCTAATTTTTTGAGATGCACTAGTGTGTGTATATATATATATATATATATATATATATATATATATATATATATATATATACACACACACACACACACACACTGTGTGTGTATATATATATATATATATATATATATATATATATATATATATATATATATATATATTGTCTCATTATCTCTAGCCGCTTTATCCTGTTCTACAGGGTCACAGGCAAGCTGGAGCCTATCCCAGCTGACTACGGGTGAAAGGCTGGGTACACCCTGGACAAGTCGCCAGGTCATCACAGGGCTGACACATAGACACAGACAACCATTCACACTCATACCTACAGTCAATTTAGCGTCACCAGTTAACCTAACCTGCATGTCTTTGGACTGTGGGGGAAACCGGAGGAAACCCACACGGACACGGGGAGAACATGCAAACTCCACACAGAAAGGCCCTCGCCGGCCACGGGGCTCAAACCCGGACCTTCTTGCCGTGAGGCGACAGCACTATATATAAAAAAACAATTCCAAAAAAGTTGAGACACTGTGTAAAACAAATAAAAACAGAATGTGAAGATTTGCAAATCATGGAAACCCTATATTTCATTGAAAATAGTACAAAGACAACATATCAAATGTTGAAACAGATAAATTAAATTTTTTTTTAAATATGTGCTCATTTTGAATTTGATGTCAGCAACATGTTTCAGTAAAGTAGGGACAGGGGCAACAAAAGACTGAAAATGTTGTGCAATGCTAAAAAAGCCCAAAACAACAACAACAACAAAAAAAAAACACACACGATTTGGTTAATTGGCAACAGGTCATTAACATGATTGGGTATTTGGGTATAAAAAGAGCATCCCAGAGAGGCTGAGTCTGGCAGAAATAAATGGGGAGGGGTTCACTGCTCTGTGAAAGACTGCATGGGCAAATTTGGGGATTGCATCATCTATGGTACATAATATCATTAAAATATTCAGAGAATCTGGAGAATCTCTGTTTGCAAGAGAGAAGGCTGAAAACTGACATCGGATGCCTGTGATCTTCAGGTCCTCAGGCAACACTGTATAAAAAGCAGACACATGTCTGGAGTGGAAATTACTGTATGGGCTCAGGACCACTTCAGAAAACCATCGTTCTGTTAGACACATTTAAAGATGGTACAAAGTGACAGAAAATCTAATAAAATAATGCAATATTAACCATCTGTCATGTGTAGTTTCTGTGGGTATGAAACCTAAATTGACACCTGGCTGCTTCTGCAGTAAAACTTTCACAGCTTTGGGTTTGGGTGTAGGCCTAACTCTCAAACAATTTGGATCGATGCATTGATTTAAAAGGCAACGATCACAAATTGATCATCAATTATACTGTAAATGGATTATTATCTAGTAAATAGCCTGCCCCCATCTCTGACACTTAATAGTCCTTCGAAACATCATCAGTCACGTATCACAGTCACGTATCAATTAATAAAAAATAATAAATCAAATCGTATTGCATCATATCATAGCAGATTCAGTTGTAACATCAAACATTCTGCAGCAATGGAGAAAGCATGGTCTATCACAGGAGCTGCTGACACACTTCTATACCACAGTCATTGAATCCGTCCTGTGCACATCCATCACAATCTAGTGTGGAGCAGCCAAAAAATAGGACAGGAACAGACTGCAGACTGCAGCAAACAGTGAGGATAGCAGAAAGAATCACTGGGGCTCCCCTGCCCAGCCTCCAGGATTTGTACATCTCACAAACCAGGAAGTGGGCAGAGAAAATCATAAAGGACTCCTCACACCCAGGACACAACCTCTTCCAACTCCTCCCCTCCATGTCATGCTCCCGGGCTCACCTAACACTCAGGACTCCACTTCCCACAATCCCCCTCACACACCTGTCACTACCACGTGCACTCCATCAGCCAACCCGGAGCCACTTCCTAGGAGTGGCTCCCCTGAGTTCTAATTATCATCACCTGTACCTCTTTGTTTATATCTGTATTTATACCCCTCTGTTTGTTTTACCCTTTGCACAGTATTGCCTCCATATTTTCGTGAGCCTACTGAGCATTTCTATTTCTGACTGCATTCCTGTGTATGACCCTTTTTGCCTTCCAGTTTCTTCCTGTTTCACCCAGCCCTTGTGTTTGGTTGCTCATCTCTCTTGCTTCCCGGTTTCTCGATCCCCGCCTGTTTTCGACTCCAATTTGCCTAGCCCTTGTGTTTATCTTGCCTGTGTTTTTCTGATTCCTGGTTCTTGGACTATTGCCCATTTCCCGACTACAATATGTCTAGCCCTCGTTACTGTGTTAGATTTCTTGGTATTGACCTGACCTGGCTTTTGTACATTGTCTTCTCTCACTGTGTTCATTAAAGCATTGAGTTTATTTTTAATCCATGAGCATCTGGTTTATCACAGCCGCATTACAGAATACTGTGCCGACAAGCAGATTACATGGAGCTACAGGTCGCGCTTAGCAGCCAAGGACAAATGCTTGGACAACATCACCAGTGTTTCGACTCCGTGACTCAGTCCATCCAGAATCTTACGCAGCAGCAGGGGGAGCAGCAAAAACAATTAATGCAGATCATTGAAAGCATGAAAGAAATTACTACCCAACTCCAACGACTCAGCTTCCCCAGTGTGCCTATGGTCACTAACCAGGCTGATCCCCCCATGGCAGGTTCCAGTCTGTTTGTTGTCAGCAAGCCGGATAAATTTGATGGCTCATCTAATCAGTGTAAGGGGTTTTTATTACAATGTTCAATATCTTTTGCAAATTCCCCCCAAGCTCGGACAAGGCTCGTATTTCTTTGATGGTTTCTCACCTTACGGGCAAGGCCTTAGATTGGGCTACCACATTCTGGCCCATAGTCCAGTCCGACACTTACAACAATTTCATTAAAGAATTTAAAGCAGTTTTCAATCACACCAATGAGGGCCGCTCTCAAGGGGAATTACTCACCTGATTATGTCAGGGTAATCACTCAGTGTCTGACTATACTTTGGAATTTCGCACTCTTGCGGCTGGGAGTGGTTGGAATGAGCCAGCGTTACTGGTGACATTTCGCAACGGTTTGAACTCCGACATACTAGTGGAAATGCCATGCAAGGACGACAGCCTTTCACTAGAGAAGCTGATTTCCCTAGCCATTCGCCTAGACCAACTGAAGCACGGGAGAGGTCTGCGTAAATCCCCTATGGCTCCAGCTGCTGCACTGACTCCTTGTTGCCTGTGCCCACTGCTGACCCAGACTCATAAGGAGCCAGAATCCCCCAAACCCAAGCAGTGTGACTCATTCCGTTTGTCTGCAGAGGAGAAGCAACGACGTCTCCATGAGGGGCTGTGTCTCTATTGCGGAGCTGAGGGTCACCTTCTACATGACTGTCAAATCCATTGATGCAGTACTCTGGCACTGACCCCGGGAAAGCCACGCGCTAATGTGGTGAGTGCACCTACTAAGGGGTTGGTATCCAAGTCCTTCCTCCTGCCTGTGACAGTTAACTGCCCTCAGTCTGTCTGTGTGTTCTCAGCATTAATTGATTCCGGAGCTGAGGGGGACTTTATCCACACCGAGCTGGTGGAGCAACTCCAGATCCCCGTGGAGCCACTGGAGGCACCACTGAGATTGATTGCTGTCGATGGAGAGCCCGTGGGAGAAGGACTTGTTAACCAGGTCACGAAACCCATTTCTATGACTATCAGTGCTTTACATTCTGAAGAGATTTTTTTTTTTTGTACTGAACACTTGTGAGTATGCCATTATCTTAGGGTTGCCCTGGCTCAGAAAACATAACCTTGTTATCTCCTGGTCTGACAAAGAAATACTCTCACAGTCCAGTTACTGTTATGATCATTGTCTCATGCTTCCCACAGCCCAGGTGTCGTCTACAACTATAGAAAGCTCCAACGACAATGTCATAGTTTCCGTGCCCCCCGAATACAGTGACCTGTTAGAAGTATTTAGTAAGAAAAGTGCTACCAAACTTCCCCCTCACAGAGAATATGACTGTTCCATTGAGTTACGAGATGATGCTTTCCCACCTAAATCTAGGATTTACCCACTTACTCAGGCAGAGGAGAGAGCTATGGAGGAGTACATTCAGGAGGCCTTAGAACAGGGTTTCATCTGTCCTTCTACTTCCCCCGCTGCTGCAGGGTTCTTTTTTGTCAACACAAAAGATGGGGGACTTAGGCCCTGCATTGACTATTGTGGGTTAAATCAAATCATGAAACCTTATTCCTACCTGCTGCCCTTAGTCCCCATAGTGCTTGAACAACTTCGTGGAGCATTAATATTTACAAAACTTGACTTAAGAAGCACATACAACCTAGCCTGTATAAAAGCAGATAATGACTGGAAAACAGAATTTCTTACCACTAGGGGGCACTATGAGTATTTGGTAATGCCCTTCGGGTTGCGCAATGCCCCGTCCGTATTCCAGGCTTTCATAAACGATGTATTCCGGGATATGCTTGGCAAGTATGTCATTGCCTACATCTGCGATATTTTGATCTACTCCCCTAATCTTGAAACTCATATTCGTCATGTCTATTCCATCCTTACGCATTTGCTTGAGAATCAGCTATATGTTAAAGGAGAGAAATGTGAGTTTCATCTACCTTCTACTTCCTTCCTGGGTTATGTCATCAGTCCAGAAGGTGTCATTATGGACGATCAGAAGTGAAAGCTGTAACGAATTGGCCCGTCCCTATGTCCATAAAGGAGCGCCAATGATTTCTTGGGTTTGCTAATTTCTATCATCGTTTCATTCACAATTTCAGTAGTTTAGCAGCTCCCCTTACCACCTTATTGAAAGGACCAGCCAAGAGACTCTCGTGGAACCCCCAGGCGCAGGAGGCGTTCGAATCCCTCAAGGTAGCCTTCACCTCTGCCCCCATTCTGAAGCATCCTGAGCCCACTCAGCCTTTTGTGGTGGAGGTGGATGCCTCTGAGGTAGGCACTGGGGTGGTGCTGTCCCAGCACCTAGGTGACCCCTGTAAACTACATCCAATCGCCTTCGACTACCACAAACTACTCCCTGCCGAACATAATTACGGTATCGGGATAGAGAATTGCTGGCCATGAAACTAGCTTTCAAAGAATGGTGCCATTGGCTAGAGGGAGCTACACATCCCTTCCACATTCCTCCCTTCATCATAAAAACCTAGAATATTTATGGTCAACTAAACGGCTCAACCCCCGTCAGGCTCGGCGGTCTCTCTTCTTTTCCTGGTTTGATTTTTCCATCTCTTATTGCCCCAGGTCCCATAATACTAAAGCAGATGCTCTGTCTCGCATATACCCCAGTCCCCATTTCCTCCCTGGAGGCAGTCAATGTACTACCCCCATCAGTTGTAGTCACCCCCATTAGATGGGAAATAGATGAAGAGATCAACCGAGAACTATCTGTCACTCCTGCCCCTGAATCTTGCCCTGTAGGAAATACATGTGTACCTACTCAATGCAGGGATAAGCTGATTACGTGGACCCACTCCTCTCTGTCGTCCGGCCATCCGGGAGAGACACATATGCACCAGTTATTGTCTGGCAGATATTGGTGGGAGAATACGCTATCAGATATCCATAGGTTTGTCTCTTCTTGCACCACCTGTTCTAAATGCAAAACACCTAAAACTCTCCCTGCCAGTAAACAAATGCCCTTGCCTGTCCCTTCCCATCCATGGTCACATGTAGCGGTAGACTTTGTCACTGACCTGCCCCCCTCACAGAATTACATGGTCATTCTGATCATTGTTGATAGGTTCTCACGTGGAGTTAAATTTATTCCCTTTGTTCTTAAAGAGGCTGGGAGTTAATGTCAGCCTCACCATCCCCAGTCTAATGGTCAATGTGAGAGGGTTAACCAAGAACTGGGAAAGTTTTTGAGACTGTACTGTCATGAGAACCAAGCCAACTGGTCTAACTATTTGCCCTGGGCCGAAATGGCCCAAAACTCATTAATTAGCTCTGCTACGGGTCTTACACCCTTTCAATGCATGCTGGGTTACCAACCCCCCTTAATGCCATGGTCTGCCATGCCCTCTGACAACCTGGGCCATGGACAGTTGGATGAAATGAAGCGAGCAGGTCTGGGAACAGACCCACCAGCGGGGGTACACCATGGACAAGTCGCCAGGTTATCGCAGGGCTGACACAGAGACAACCATTCACACTCACATTCACTCCTACGGTCAATTTAGAGCCACCAATTCACCTAACCTGCATGCCTTTAGACTGTGGGAGAAACCGGAGCACCCAGAGGAAACCCATGCAGACACAGGGAGAACATGCAAACTCCACACAGAAAGGCCCTCACTGGCCGCTGGGCTTGAACCCAGGACCTTCTTGCTGTGAGGTGACAGTACTAACCACTACACCACCGTGCCACCCTGTCAACAGCATATATATTGTATATAATATAGATATTGTAGATTATATATATATATATATATATATATATATATATATATATATATATATATATATATATATATACACACACATATTCTGTGTTATCACAGATACACATATCTGTAGCCACTTATCCTGTTCTACAGGGTCGCAGGTAAGCTGGAGACTATCCCAGCTGACTATGGGCGAGAGGCAGGGTACATCCTGGACAAGTCGCCAGGTCATTGCAGGGCTGACACAGAGACAAACAACCATCCACGCTCACATTCACACCTATGGTCAATTTAGAGCCACCATATAACCTAACCTGCATGTCTTTGGAAGTAAGATCCCAAACGAGTCAACAGCCAGTGTCACCAATCATATGCAAACGTCAGCTAAGCTGGCTGGGACATGTCGTCAGACTTCCAACAGAACGACTTGCCAGCCAAGTTCTCCAATGGAACCCCCATAGGCAGCGGTGGAGGGGACATCCAAAGATGAACTGGCATCAGACGGTCAAGAGGGACCTCCAGTCAGTTGGCAAAAGATGGAGAAATGCGTTGCGGCTAGCTGCAGACAGAAACATCTGGACAACCTTGGCTGCCTCATACATCTTAAAACACAGGAGCCCCTAAGTCTAAGTAAGTCATGTCTTTGGACTGTGGGGGAAACCGGAGCACCCGGAGGAAACCCACGCAGACACGGGGAGAACATGCAAATGCCACACAGAAAAGCCCCCATCAGCTGCTGGGCTTGAACCCATAACCTTCTTGCTGTGAGGCAACAGTACTAACCACTACAATACCCTATGTATATATATCTCATCTCATTATCTCTAGCCACTTTATCCTGTTCTACAGGGTCACAGGCAAGCTGGAGCCTATCCCAGCTGACTACGGGCGAAAGGCGGGGTACATCCTGGACAAGTCGCCAGGTCATCACAGGGCTGACACATAGACACAGACAACCATTCACACTCACATTCACACCTACAGTCAATTTAGAGTCACCAGTTAACCTAACCTGCATGTCTTTGGACTGTGGGGGAAACCGGAGCACCCAAAGGAAACCCACGCGGACACGGGGAGAACATGCAAACTCTGCACAGAAAGGCCCTCGCTGGCCACAGGGCTCAAACCCAGACCTTCTTGCAATGAGGTGACAGCGCTAACCACTACACCACCGTGCCACCCTTACATAAACATATATACTTTTTTTTCCTGTATCACTGGAGAAACACCAACTGCTGGAATCAATTCCTTGTGTGCGTCAACAGGACTTGGCCAATAAATCTGATTTGAATATTCTGATATTCTGATTTTCATTCCGAGATGGAGGTCGAGTTTGCGCATGCGCGTTGTATGATTACAGTTGCTTCAACACTGCTGAGGAGAGCAGGGTGAGCAGCTGAACCATCTTTTTTACATTTAATAAAGTGGTACAGTTTTACTGAAGTTAAAAATTAACTTGGGCACCTTACAACAAAACAAGAATCTTGTTTTGGTTTTGGGAAAAAATTAGTCAAATAAATTTGTTAATCCAACGTGATAGACTCTGCAGTCAGTAATTCATATGCGCGGAGCTAATAGAAGTTAGCTTTGGTTATTTGGTGATTGTCGCTGAGTATTTAATAAAATAATGTCAATATGAGAGAACTCTCCACTAAAGGTCACTGGGATAGGACTGCCAACATGTTAACCTGGTATTAAGTAGGTATAATGCTGACAGAGTTGTTAGCCAAGTTGTAAAAAAAATTCTGTATCCTTCTCACAGATTCTTTACCTTTACAGGTAAAATCAACAACTATTAAAGAAACTTTGGCAAAGTGGGTCAGGAATAATTCGTGTTTCTTCTTATAACATTAACTACCGGACATTTCTGTCATTCTTCACATCAGCATATATTTAAAGAGCTGTTCGTGCATTGTGGTTGGTTGGTTTTTCTTCAGGAGGAGAAGTCAGGGGGAAAAAGCTGGTGATGTCAAAGAAGTGCAGCTCGATGGCCAAACCCCTTCTATTGCAAAGACGGATGTGTCTCACCAACCACTTAATCAGGATGTTAAGTGGTTGGCTGTGTGACTTCTGTTATGTTTGTCCTCCAGGAAACTGTCATTGTTAACCAAATGTATTGAAAAAAAATTCCAGCCTAAATGGATTGTCAGTCAGGTAAAATTGGGTTACTTTGACACAGTGACTACATTTACATGCACATCCAAATCAAGCTGCTGTCGGTAATCGAGCTGAAGGTCCCAGCAGGGTGCCAGAGAAATCCAATCCTACATGCACACAATGAAATCAGGCTATTGTGTGAGGTGCATTGTGCACCCGAGCCACAGGTGGCGCTACACGCCCCATCGTGTTGGTACACTTCTGGTTGTCGTCATGAAGAAGAGCTATTCAAGAGTGTAAACAAAGTTATCAGTTCCGTGTTCTCCATTGCGCGTTTTTCTCCCGTCCATGAATTTTAATATATTCAACTCCTTAAGCTGAATGAGCATGAACTCTGTCTCCTCATTGCTCCAGAAGTGCACGTTTCTGCTTGCCTGTGGCAGTGGGGGCGTGGTCAAGTGCCGGTCTGTGACAGGAGGGCGGAGCCAGGGAAGGTGAGTGGCAGAACGACGGTACACCTGACGGTAATTAACCTGTGTTTGTGTGTCTTCCCAGTAACCGCGCCCTATTTAAGGAGGCAGAGGGAGAGCAGAGGGGACAGCTCATCCCGGGACTAGAACACAGCGCGCGCGCGTGCGCGCATGCGCGCGCACGCTTCTCTCAAGAATAAAAGTAGGCTGTTAAACTGAAAAGTCTGACAATAAAAAGCCTATTAGTACCAGAAGCTTTGTCCTGCCGTCCTCTGTGCTCCACCCACACTTCAGAGAGCTCTATATCGCCATTTTCTCTTCTTCATTTGTTCCTCCTGACCTCTTCTGCTGCTCGCTACTACTGTTGTCATGCCGACCGAGGCTGTTGTGTTTCCCGCTTGTGGTCTCGTCACTCGTCACTTCCGGAAGTAGCTCGACAACTAGCTTGATAGGGTATACATGCACAAAGTAGCTCGGCAGAAATCGCATAAACTAGGTCGTGTAGCTCGATTCCGAGAAATCAAGTTCGGTTCAATTTCAGCCGAATTAAGGTGTATACATGGCATTTTGAACTTCGATTTCAGTCGAGCAATGGCAGAAATTCGATTCTCTCTATGTGCATGTAAACGTAGTGACTGTAGAACCAGAGCAGGTGGGTGGAGCACAGAAGCACAGCAGGCCAGAACTGAGTTCTCAGAAACACTTTTATTTTGAATGATGTGTGGCTTTTCAGCTCATTCAGTCTCTCACACATGCATTCGGGTCGGGAGAGAGCTCCCTTTCTCTGCTCTCTCTCTCCTTTTATAGGGCACGGTCACTGGGGAAGACACACAAACACAGGTTAACTTGCATCAGGTGCAGTGATTCTGCCACTTACCTTCCCTGACTCCACCCTCCATTCACAGACCGACGCTTGACCACGCCCCCGCTGCCACATACCCCCACCGCCCAACTCAGGCCGGGGAGCCGTCCGGCCTGCAGCTGACTCCCCCCCCAATGGGAGAGGAAATCCACCATGACCATCTGCGCCCCCGGCCTGTGGACCACCTTGAACTTAAACGGCTGGAGTGCCAGATACCAATGGGTGATCCGTGCGTTGGCATCCTTCATGCGGTGGAGCCACTGGAGGGGGCGTGGTCCGAACAGAGGGTTCGGACCACCCGGAATACCCAGTAGGTATTAGCGGAGGGTGAGGACTGCCCACTTGATGGCGAGGCACTCCTTTTCTATGGTGCTGTACCGGCTCTCACGCACCGACAGCTTCCAGCTGATGTACAGCACTGGACGATCCTCCCCCTCCACCTCTTGGGACAGAACAGCCCCCAGCCCTCTGTCTGATGCATCTGTCTGCAAAACAAAGGGGAGAGAAAAGTCAGGGGAGTGTAACAGTGGCCCCCCACACAGTGCAGCCTTTACCTCAGAGAAAGCCTACTGGCATTGCTCCGTCCACTGGACTGGACTGGATCTGGTGCCCCCTTTTTAGTGAGATCAGTCAGCGGGCTGGTGACGTCCGAATAATTAGGTATAAACCTACGATAGTAGCCAGCCAGCCCCAGGAACTGTCTCACCCCCTTTTTGGTCTTGGGCCTCGGGCAGGCTGCAGTCACTGCTGTCTTATTAATTTGAGGATGCACCTGCCTATTGCCCAAGTGGAAGCCTGGATACCGTACTTCCACCCACCCAATCGCACACTTCTTCGGGTTGGCTGTGAGATCCGCTCGCCTCAGCGACCTAAGGATGGCCTTTAGATGTTTTAGGTGTCGCGGCCAGTCATTACTATAAATAATGATGTCGTTCAAGTATGCAGCCGTGTAGGTGGTGTGGGGGTGGAGGACCCTATCCATAAGCCGCTGGAATGTAGCAGGCGCCCCAAACAGCCCAAAAGGAAGTGTGACGAACTGGTGTTAGCCAAACGGTGTGGAAAAGGCCGTTTTCTCTCGGGATAACGGAGTCAAAGGGATCTGTCAATATCCCTTTGTCAAATCCAGTGTCGAATAAAAATGAGCCATGCCTAGTCGATCAAGCAACTCGTCAATACGAGGCATTGGGTACACATCGAATTTAGACACTGCATTGACTTTTCTATAGTCCACACAGAACCGGACCGACCCATCAGCCTTGGGAACCAAGACCACTGGGCTGCTCCAGTCACTGTGGGACTCCTCGACGATGCCCATTTCGAGCATGGCCTCGAGTTCTTCCTGAACCACCTTTTTTTTTGTGTTCGGGCAGTCTGTAAGGGTGGCTGCACACTACCACCCCCGGGGGTGTCTCAATGTAGTGTTCTATGAGGTGGGTGTGGCTGGGCAGGGGCGAGAATACGTCAGAAAATTCTGTCTGCAACTGGGCGACCTCTGTGAGTTGGGTCGGAGATAGGTGGTCTCCACAGGGGACTGGAGCAGTGGGCGATGTCAATTTTACTTTTCAAACCTCCGGCCCCAGCTCTGCTTTCTCTGGACCCACCGACACCAACGCCACGGGGACCTCCTTGTTCCAAAGTTTTAACAGATTGAGGTGGTAAATCTGTAACGTCCCACCCCTGTCTGTTCACCGCACCTCATATTCGAAGTCCCTGACTCACCGTGTGACCTCAAAGGGTCCTTGCCACCTGGCGATCAATTTGGAGCTCGATGTGGGCAGCAACACTAGTACTTTATCTCCTGGTGTGAATTCCCTAAGGCGCGTGCCCCTGTCGTACAGATGGACTTGATGTTCTTGGGCCTGCCGCAAATTCTCCTGGGTTAGGTGCGTGAGGGTGTGGAGTTTGGCATGCAGGTCAATAACATATTGAATTTCATTTTTGCTTGTTGAAGGTCCCTCCTCCCAATTTTCACGCAGCACATCTAAAATGCCACGCGGCTTATGCCCGTATAATAATTCGAATGGGGAGAACCCTGTGGAGGCTTGTGGGACCTCTCACACTGCGAATAACAGGGGCTCGAGCCATTTATCCCAGCTGCGTGCATCCTCGCTTACAAATTTTCAAATTATGTTCTTGAGGGTGTGGTTGAACCGTTCGACTAAGCCATCCGTTTGTGGGTGATAAACGCTGGTGTAGATAGGCTTAATTCCCAGTAACCCATACAGTTCGCGCAGTGTGCATGACATAAACATAGTGCCTTGATCAGTCAGAATCTCTTTGGGGATTCCGACTCGGGAGATGATGCGGAAGAGCGCTTCCGCAATACTGCATGCTGAGATATTGCGAAGAGGCACTGCTTCCGGATATCGCGTTGCATAGTCCACCAGAACTAAAATAAAGCGATATCCTCATGTTGACCGATCTAATGGCCCAACGAGATCCATCCCAATTTTTTCGAACGGGGTCTCGATTAATCGCAGAGGACGCAAAGGCGCTTTTGGAATGGCTGCTGGATTTACTAACTGGCATTCAAGGCATGCCGTACACCACCTACGGACATCGCCGCGAATCCCTGGCCAATAGAACCGGGCCATTATTTGGGCTAGTGTCTTATCCTGCCCTAAGTGTCCAGCCATGGGATTAAAGTGAGCTGCCTGGAATATAAATTCCCGGCGGCTCTTTGGGATCAAAAGCTGTGTTATCGGTTCCTTTGTCTGAGTGTCCTGCGTCACTTGGTATAACCTATCCTTAATAATGTAAAAATAGGGGAAGGACGGGGTGGCGTTTGGCTGGAGGATTTGACCATCGATTACTCTCACTTGGTCAACTGCATGCCGCAGAGTCTCGTCTCGCAACTGCTCTAACAGGAAATTCGTGAGGGATTCCCCAAGAGAGGGAGGAGGAGCCTGCTGCTCCTCACTCTGACGCGGTGATGACGTAGACGGCTCTGTGACAGCTGCTCCCACCAATGCCACACCGGGACCTCCCCCCGCTAAATTATGGCAGGCCCCACTCTTCACTAAATGTGACATTAATTCCCAAAATCCCGGCCAATCAGTCCCCAAAATTATCGAGTGGGTAAGGCGAGGATTAACCACTGCCTTTACTCTAAATTTCTCCCCTCGAAATAGAATGTGGACCGACACTAAAGGGTAGTTGTGAACATCCCCATGCACACACAACACCTTCACCAATTGTGCTCTCCCCAATGCCTCATCTTGCACCAGGCTTTGGTGGATTGAGGTCTGATTACAACCGGAGTCCACCAAAGCCTGATACGTATCCCCTTGGATACTCACCGGTATGCGATACGCTCCGGCCCAAGCGAGGGCGGTCTCTGGCGCGTTGGGGATCCAGACCACCGCGCCCACCTCCATCGCCAGGCTCTGATGCTGGAGGTGCCCCGTCTCCCCGCAGCGCCAGCATACCGGCCCAGGCTCTCCCTCTGCACCGGTGTTTTGGAGCTCACTCACCTGAGGGAGGGGGGAAGACACAGACATGGAAGTAGGAAACGGTAGGGCACCGCGGGTGCGGTGGGCCGGTTGGGGTGGAGCCGGCCCCCGCCTCCGCAGTGAGGGAATGGGGTGAGGACAAGAAACAGAAGGGGAGAGAGAAGAGAGGGGAGAAGGGGAGACACATTGTCCTGCCATCGGAACAGCCGCCATATGGTCCTCCGCCAACTTGATGGCCTGATCCAGCGACGCCGGGCAATGGCACTGGACCCACTCCACTGTGCCTTCCGGAAGTCGGGCGATGAATTGTTCCAGCGCCACCAGGTCAATGATTCCCTCAGCGTCGTGGTTGTCGGCCCTCAGCCACCGCCAGCAGGCGTCCCGGAGTTGCTGGCCAAACGCGAACGGCCGGCCGACCTCCTCCAGGCGCAGCGCATGGAAGCGCTGCCATTGCTGCTCCGGGGTGCACCCCACATGTTGGAGGACGGCCCTGCGGAGGTTGGCGTAGACCAGCCGGCTGTCAGCAGGGAGCTGTAGCATGGCCAACTGCGCCTCGCCTGTTAGCAGGGGGAGGAGGCACGCCGCGCGCTGTTCCACTGGCCAACCCCATGCCTCTGCTGCCTGCTCAAAAAGAGCGAGGAAGGCTTCGGGGTCATCGTGCGGACCCATCTTCGTTAGGGTGAGGTGGGGAGGGTCCGCGGCGGTGGTGATGGTGGACCCCGCTGACGCGAGCAGGTGCCAGAACGCCTGGCAATCTTCCTGCTGTGCCAGCACCAGGGCTTCGAACCGTTGTGCTTGCTCCTTCCGGAGGGCAACCAGCGCCTGGTGCTGGCTCTGTTGGGCCGAGGCGAGGGCATGGACCAGGTCCTTGAAGTGGGAGGACTCCATGGGACTGTCTCCTTCTGCGCTCCGTCCTGGGTTTCAGCACCACTGTAGAACCAGAGCAGGTGGGTGGAGCACAGAAGCACGGCAGGCCAGACCTGAGTTCTCAGAAACATTTATTTTTAATGATGTGTGGCTTTTCAGCTCATTCACTCTCTCACACATGCATTCGGGTCAGGAGAGAGCTCCCTTTCTCTGCTCTCTCTCTCCTTTTATAGGGCACGGTCACTGGGGAATACACACAAACACAGGTTAACTCACATCAGGTGCAGTGATTCTACCACTTACAGTACCTTCCCTGACTCCACCCTCCATTCACAGACTGATGCTTGACCACGCCCCCGCTGCCACACACATCTTTGTTGTTTTTATAAGTAAGGAAGTTATTTATGGGAGATAATCTACTGGTCATCACTTCAATTGTTCATTTTAATTGTTCAATAAGGCTTATATTCTAAACAGTTCATTATTTTCAAATGTCAGCAGTACATCAACCAACAGTTTATTTTTATTGTTCATAATGCTCCAAACAGTTCAATAACAAATATTTAGCAAAAAACATGCTTAAAATCAATAATATTCATCTGTAAATAAATTTAAAATTATTGTAATATGTTTAGGGGTGACATGGTGGTGTTGTGGTTAGCACTGTTGCCTCACAGCAAGAAGGTTCTGGGTTCGAACCCATTGGCCAACGGGGGCTTTTCTGTGTGGAGTTTGCATGTTCTCCCTGTGTCTGTGTGGGTTTCCAGTCCAACGACATTCAAATTAGGCTAACTGGTGGCTCTAAATTGCCCGTAGGTGTGAATGGTTGTTTGTCTCTATGTGTCAGCCCTGTGATGACCTGGCGACTTGTCATGTGTACCCCACCTCTCGCCCATAGTCAGCTGGGATAGGCTGCAACCCTGCACAGGATAGGCGGTTATTGATAATGGATAGATGTAATATGTTTAATATTAACTAACCTGTTGGCATTTTTGTCCACTCATGCAGGCTTCCTCAGAACTATTGTGGTGTTAATTCTAATCTGTGTCATCAGACCTCACTTTGAGATATGATGACCAAAGCAAGGTTCCCGCTGGCGCTCATCACACTCATCACTGACGAATATAATCCATCAGTGACAAAGAGAAAATTACTAGCAGTCATCACAGTGACAAATGTATGTCATCATTATCATAAGTCATCTTTTATAGAAATCCCTCCACAAATCCCTCTGTTTGCTGAAATCTAACGACAGTGAAGAAATGGCGGGAAGCCAGAGTGTAAACGAGTGCGTGCTTGTGACCAATAAAAATTAACTACATGTAATGACCAAATGAGCACCAAGCTTTTGACCAATCGCAGTGCATTTTAATTGGCCTGGTGTGGTGGTGCAATTATCTCTGCGTGAACTGAACACTGGTGCAGTCTAAGCTGACGAAGTTTTTTTGAGCGAGCTTCTTCAAGCACTGAAGATGATTTAAGGGCCAAAACAGCCACAGGGGAGGCACACTCAGAGCCCCTACCATCCCTGAGCACATCGGACAGTGTCAGTAATACAGGGGTCGTTAAAAAAAAAAGGCAAATTGAAAGTACTGTCAGCCAGCAAGTGACCTAAGGGAGCTACATTTTGGGGCTATATCCCCCGGGGTATTTTTATCCTCAAAAAAAGTAAGAGATTAATAGAAAACAACTGAATTGGATGTCATCTGGGATTTTGAATGTTGTAATGTAATAATGTAGGTTAGAATTTGTGTATTTGTTGTCCTAAAGGAGAGATATGTGAGTGAGAAATTATATTTTTATTAACCCTTTGATGCAAAACATATGCACACCCCTTCTAATGCACAAAATGGGTCAAAAATGACCCGCATTCATTTTCCAGGTTATTTCATGCTGACTGAGTTTTTCTTTGCTTTATCTTTTGAAATCAATTTATTTTATGATTGAATATTCCAAGTATTCTTTAAATATCTTGTTTTTAATTACCACAAATCATTAATTTAATTTTTTTCTTTCCTACTTTATGAACAAAAATACTTTTTATATTACTACACATGGGTCATCCAAGCCAGCCGCTGTGTCCGGGGATCAGGTCGTCGAGGCCCCTGCCTTCGACTGCCACCCAATCCACACTGCACCAAACCCCTACTGCTACCTCTGTGGGTGGTGAACCCACAGGAGGTCGGGCCCACGTCACCTCTTCGGGCTGAGCCCGGCCGGGCCCCATGGGCAAAGGCCCGGCCACCAAGCGCTCGCATACGAGCCCCAACCCCGGGCCTGGCTCCAGGGTGGGGCCCCGGCTGCGTCCTACCGGGCGACGTCACGGTCCTGGATTTTTCCTCCATAGGGGTTTTTTGGTGAACTGCTCTTGGTCTGGCCTGTCACCTAGGACCTGTCTGCCTTGGGAAACCCTAACAGGGGCATAATGCCCCCGACAACATAGCTCCTAGGATCATTCAAGCACACAAACCCCTCCACCACAATAAGGTGGCAGTTCTAGGAGTTCTCAAAAAAACTTCGTCAGCTTCGACCAATAGTCGAACCTCGGATCCAGGAGGAACAATGCGGTTTTCGTCCTGGTCGCGGAACACTGGACCAGCTCTATACCCTTCATAGGGTGCTCGAGGGTTCATGGGAGTTTGCCCAACCAGTCCACATGTGCTTTGTGGATCTGGAGAAGGCATTCGACCGTGTCCCCCGTGGTATTCTGTGGGGGGTGCTTCGGGAGTATGGGGTTCGGGGCTCTTTGCTAAGGGCTGTCCGGTCCCTGTACGAACGGAGCAGGAGTCTGGTTCGCATTGCCGGCAGTAAGTCAGACCTGTTCCCAGTGCATGTTGGACTCCGTCAGGGCTGCCCTTTGTCACCGGTTCTGTTCATAATTTTTATGGACAGAATTTCTAGGCGCAGCCAGGGGCCGGAAGGAATCCTGTTTGGGAACCACAGGATTTCATCTCTGCTTTTTGCGGATGATGTTGTCCTGTTGGCTTCTTCAAACCAGGACCTTCAGCATGCACTGGGGCGGTTTGCAGTCGAGTGTGAAGCGGCTGGGATGAGAATCAGCACCTCCAAGTCCGAGGCCATGGTTCTCGACCGGAAAAGGGTGGCTTGCCCTCTCCAGGTTGGTGGAGAAGTCCTGCCTCAAGTGGAGGAGTTTAAGTATCTCGGGATCTTGTTCACGAGTGAGGGAAGGATGGAGCGTGAGATCGACAGGCGGATCGGTGCAGCCTCCGCAGTGATGCGGTCGCTTTACCGGTCCGTTGTGGTGAAGAAGGAGCTGAGCCAAAAGGCGAAGCTCTCAATTTACCGGTCGATCTACGTTCCGACTCTCACCTATGGTCATGAGCTTTGGGTAATGACAGAAAGAACAAGATCGCGGATACAAGCGGCTGAAATGAGTTTCCTTCGCAGGGTGGCTGGGCGCTCCCTTAGAGATAGGGTGAGAAGCACAGTCACTCGGGAGGAGCTCGGAGTAGAGCCGCTGCTCCTTCACATCGAGAGGAACCAGCTGAGGTGGCTCGGGCATCTTTTTCGGATGCCTCCTGGACGCCTCCCTGGGGAGGTGTTCCAGGCATGTCCCCCCGGGAGGAGGCCCCGGGGAAGACCCAGGACACGCTGGAGGGACTATGTCTCTCGGCTGGCCTGGGAACGCCTCGGTGTTCTTCCCGAGGAGCTGGCCGAGGTGTCTGGGGAAAGGGAAGTTTGGGCTTCCATGCTTAGACTGCTGCCTCCGCGACCCGGTCCTGGATAAGCGGAAGAAGACGAGACGAGACGGGTCATCCAAGTGTGATTTAAAATTAAATGTCTTAATACTATAATAATAATTTGTTTCAAGTAATTACTTTAGCAGTGAATGGGGCCAGTTATTTATTTATTAACTATGTAGTTAGCTAAGCCAACTACAATAAAATTAGCTAACTAAAGTAGAATATGTCAACAGCTAGGTAGCTAATAGTAATTACTTGTAACTTTCTGACAAGTAATCTACTCACTCTCAAGGGAACCTAAACATAATCAATTTTTTTCTAAGGTAATGTTAGAACAATTGAAAAACATTACTTACATGTATTAGATGGGCAAAGGGCGCTGTGCTGAGCTGTGAAATGTCTGACACAGGCACAATTCACAGTTCCCACCAAACGCTGTAGTAAATGCATGCGGGTCATTTCTGACCCATGTGTGTAAACTTGATGTAGAATTACTAAAGCTGTGCTTGTTCATAACTTAAGAAAGGAAAAATAAAAATGATGATTTGTGCTAAACAAAAACAAGATATTTACTGCATATTTGGAAAAGTAAATGACAAAATGAATTTATTTCAAAAGTATATCATAGAAACACTCAGCCATACATGAAATAACCTGGAAAATGAATGCAGGTCGTTTTTGACCCATGTTGTGCATTAGAAGGGTAGTGATACAAAAAGGGTTTTTATTCAAAAAGTAAGAAAGGAAAAAATAAAATAAGGATGTATAATGATCAAAAACAAGTTAATTGAGGAATACCTTGAATACTGAATGATGGAATTAATTTATTGCAAAGATATAGAAGATAAAAACTCAGCCGGGTCACTTTTGACCCACGTTTTGCATCAAAGGGTTAAACTGATGATAAATTTTACTAGTGACATTAAGTCAATTGACATGTGCCTCAGTTTCCTGAGACATTATGGGTGTTGAGAATAACTTAATAAGGAGACAGAAACTGAAGTGAACGACATAAATTTAAAAAGAGCAGTGCAAAAATCATTAATAAAGATGTCAATCTTTGAATGTGTGTGGGTGATAATATTACCTTGTAAAGTTAGATATAACCTCGTCAATCAAGGGATGCTAATCTCCCTCAAAAATACAAGCCTCAGGAAAACTGGTCTGTTCAATAGCTAGAATAGAAACAGCCCTGTTTGAACTAACGTATGATGTAAACCAAGATGTCATTCTGTGTTCGGTTCATTAATCAATGGTAAAATTGGATTCCCTCAGTATTGTTTGTTCTCAGGTTCTTCTGGACTCTGTTCAATTGTAAATCAAGTTTTGTTTTGAAGTAAAGGCTAAAGGGAGTCCTAATATCTCTTTTGAATAATTCCATGCGAAAATAGCCTTCAGTAAGCTCAAACAAAGAGGTTTATTTTAGCTTGATGGTGCACAGGGCTCTCAAAATCAAGTCTTTTTTATTAGAGGCCGGAGTGGAGCCCAAATTTTATATGTAATGGAGAGGCCTGTATCTGTATTCAAATATTTGTAAATATTGAATTGTGCCAGTTTCGTTGGTATAAACCTGTATTAAGTCTACTTTGATAAGTCAGTAACTAAGAAAAAATACAGACTAAGAAAAAAGTGAAGAACATTTCTTTGATTTTATTTTTCAAGGAAAAAAGTGGAGAATATTTTTCAGAAACAAGGGGAACCCTGCAAAAGGTGATGGTATATCCCTTGGCCAGTGCTTAAATGAGGCAGACAGATGGCGGACTCTATTGTACACACACTCCATTACTCCATATTGTTGAAAATGCTTGAAAACAATGACAAACACATGCTTGAACAGTGGGTAGGCAGCTGGGAAAATACTTTATTTTAGCATTCAGGTAATAAAATAAGTAGAGTAGATCTACACTAACACTGTTCTGGTACACTGGCTGCAGTCTCATGACTACTTTCCACTACAATTGTCTACACCAGTGGTTTTCAAAGTGGGGGCCGCCAGGGGGCGCTAGGGGGGCCTCAGAAAGTTGAAGGGACGATAACAAAAAAATTGCGAAAAAAATATATTTTTTTAAAATAATAATTATTAAATATATTGTAATTAGTTTTTTAACCATTATTATAAAATATAATTATTAATAATAATACATCATATCGAGGCGGCACGGTGGTGTAGTGGTTAGCGCTGTCGCCTCACAGCAAGAAGGTCCTGGGTTCGAGCCCCGGGGCCGGCGAGGGCCTTTCTGTGCGGAGTTTGCATGTTCTCCCCGTGTCCGTGTGGGTTTCCTCCGGGTGCTCCGGTTTCCCCCACAGTCCAAAGACATGCAGGTTAGGTTAACTGGTGACTCTAAATTGACCGTAGGTGTGAATGTGAGTGTGAATGGTTGTCTGTGTCTATGTGTCAGCCCTGTGATGACCTGGCGACTTGTCCAGGGTGTACCCCGCCTTTCGCCCATAGTCAGCTGGGATAGGCTCCAGCTTGCCTGCGACCCTGTAGAAGGATAAAGCAGCTAGAGATAATGAGATGAGAGATGAGATGAGACATCATATCGAAACGTGGATATGGCCATGCTCATCTCTCCGATTGCCTGTGACGTTGCGGTTTGCGCCATTTATCAAGCTGCTTTGCTCCTCAAAGCATAAATAAGCTATAGTTAGTTCAAAATGCAGCAGCAAGAGTCCTTACTAGAACTAGAAAATATGACCACATCACGCCTGTCTTATCCACACTGCATTGGCTCCCAATCAAATTTCGTATTGATTCTAAAATACTACTATTGACCTTTGAAGCACTAAATGGTCTCGCACCACAGTACCTGAGTGAACTTCTGCTCCTCTATGACCCGCCACGCCTACTTAGATCAAAAGGTGCAGGCTATCTGCTGGTACCTCGTATAGTGAAGGCTACATCAGGGGGCAGAGCCTTTTCTTACAAAGACCCACAGTTATGGAACAGCCTTCCAAGTAATGTTCGGGAATCAGACACAATCTCAGCATTTAAGTCTAGGCTGAAAACATATCTGTTTAGTCAAGCCTTTTGTTAATGGTGTTTATGAGGTAAAGGTCTAGATCTGGAGGGTCCTCAGACATAGAGTGTTTTGGTAAACTGGGATGTATGGATGCTGTCAGTCCCCACTCGCTTGCTCACTTGAGTTTGTTGACGGTGTAGTGGCTGGCTGCTTTATGTTCCGGGGCTCCCTCATGCCTGTGTTACCTTCTGGCTCTCTCCTTTTAGTTATGCTGTCATAGTTAGTTGCCGGAGTCCCTGCTTGTACTCAGTGCAATATGTATACTGGTCCTACTTATTCAGGTGACATTGGGCATACCTAACAACCTGTGTTTTCTTTCCCTCCCCCCCACCCCAAATCTGTCCCTCTGAGTTACATGGAGTCAACAGGAAATCTTTTGGTGGAGAGGGTGGAGACCTCGACTGGCTATCGTAGCCTGCAGGGAATCAGCCATCAGACTTTCTGTCGCATGTCCCAGACCCGGTGAAATGTAACTGAATTGTCTTGGCCAGCCCTAAGGGTCCCATCTGCATCTCATCATTGCTGAGGAGTGTGCTCCCATCACCCAATCAAGCATCCAGCCAGAGCAGGTCATGATATATTTTTTACTATATTAACATGCCATTGTTGTGTGTTATGCCTGATGTAAAGACTCTCGTCTCTGCGAGCCTACCACACAGATTTAATACTTGTCATTTTTAGGGCATACCGAACAACATGTGTTTTCTTTCTCTCTCTCTTCCCCCCCCAATCTGTCCCTCTGAGTTACATGTTGGTCCTGGGATTGAGATGCTGGCCTCTTCTGCCCCTCGGACCTGCTTGATCCATCCTGGTGCCCTGTGTCTGGTCGGAGTTTTATCACACCGCTCCTGTGAAGGACGGCCCCATGAGGACAGTTGAGGGTTATACCTGGAGGATGCTCTGGACTCTTACAGTAATGCTTTTATGGCTGAGGACTACAGTTGTCTTGCTAACTTTAGGACTGCAGTTATCATGAACAGTTTTGCACTCAAGTTTCCATCAATGAAGAGTTTATAACATTAACGAAACTGACTTCATGTTAAAACTGTTAATATTATAGTCAGGCTGTCTGTTGTTGCCCAAATGAGGATGGGTTCCCTTTTGAGTCTGGTTCCTCTCAAGGTTTCTTCCTCATGTCATCTGAGGGAGTTTTTCCTTGCCACCGTTGCCACAGGCTTGCTCACTGGGGATAGATTAGGGATAACATTAGCTCATGTTTTAAGTCGTTCAAATTCTGTAAAGCTACTTTGTGACAATGTTTATTGTTAAAAGCGCTATACAAATAAACTTGACTTGACTCAAGTTAGCGTATTGTGGAGGAAATACTATTTTGTAAAGCACTTGAAAGAAGAACTACTGGGAAAGACATTTTTCAAGTTTTGGACGATTACATCAAGTCTAACAGATTGGATTGGACCCGTTGTGTGGGGGGGTGTTCGGACAGAGCTGCGGCAATGACCAGGAAGATCAGTGGCGTGACCACTCTCATTAAGCAGAAGGCCCCGCATGTAGTGGCCACACACTGCATGCTCCATCGCGAGGCACTGGTCACAAAAAGGATGGATAACGAGTTGAATCAGGTACTACAGGAGGTTATACAAGTAGTGAATTTTATTAAAGCCCATCCCATGAAACACAGACTGTTTACCCTGCTTTGTAATGAGATGGGCGCTCGTTTTGAGGGGCTGCTGCTTCACTCGAACGTGCGCTGGCTGTCACGGGGCGCAGTTTTGAACCATGTCTATGAGCTGTGGAGGGAGGTTGCAGAGCTCCTCTCATCTGAAAAGCATCAGCTGGCAGATCGGTTCACCGATGCAACCTGGATCCGTAAACTTGCATACATGTCAGACATTTTCCAGCATCTAAATGTACTGACTCAAAGCATGCAAGGGTGTGACACGTACATACTCCAGGTGCAAGACAAAGTGCGTGCTTTTTCCAAAAAGATCATGCTGTGGTCAAACAAGCTCCAGGAGGGAGTTACAAAAATGTTCCCACTACTTCACCAGGAGCTGCTGTCATGTGATGATTTGGGCTCCGTCTCTCCATTGATCCAGTCCCACCTGGAGCACCTCCAAGGATATTTCAAAGACTATTTCCCTGACCTTGAAAACACACATTTAAACTGGGTTAGGAACCCCTTTGCCCCTGGTGTCGGTTCTAGTCTGGACTTAAAGTCACAGGAGGAGCTGATTGAGATGACAAACTCAGGGGATTTAAAAATGGACTTTGAGGCTCTTCTCCTGTCTAATTACTGGCTACATGTAAGAAAGGACTATCCCAGCTTGGCTGACAGGGCATTGAAATGCCTTCTCCCTTTTGCAACAACCTACTTGTGTGAGTCTGACTTTTCAACTTTAAAGGTACTCAAAACTCCAACACATGGCGGCTGAGCTGGGGAGCTATAAGCAAGCCCACACCAGCCCGCCGCCGCTCACCACGGGCGACTCCAGAGAAGTGGAAAGTCCAGCCCCTCTCGAGGAGCTGGGTTCCAGAGCCCAAGTTGTGCGTGGAGGTGAGCCCGACTATCTCTAGCCGGTACCTCTCAACCTCCCGCACAAGCTCAGGCTCTTTCCCCCCCAGCGAAGTGACATTCCATGTCCCAACAGCCAGCCGCTGTGTCCGGGGGTCAGGTCGTCGAGGCCCCTGCCTTCGACTGCCACCCAATCCACACTGCACCAATCCCCTACTACTACCTCTGTGGGTGGTGAACCCACAGGAGGTCGGGCCCACATCACCTCTTCGGGCTGAGCCCAGCCAGGCCCCATGGGCAAAGGCCCGGCCACCAAGCGCTCGCATATGAGCCCCAACCCCGGGCCTGGCTCCAGGGTGGGGCCCCGGCTGCGTCATACCAGGCGACGTCACGGTCCTTGCTTTTTTCTCCATAGGGGTTTTTGGTGAACTGCTCTTGGTCTGGCCTGTCACCTAGGACCTGTCTGCCTTGGGAAACCCTGACAGGGGCATAATGCCCCCGACAACATAGCTCCTAGGATCATTCAAGCACACAAACCCCTCCACCACAATAAGGTGGCAGTTCTAGGAGGGGTGTTGGAGTTTACCCCAGTGAATGAGAGGGTCGCCTCTCTGTGCCTTCGGATTGGGGAGAGGGCTCTTGCTGTTGTTTGTGCCTACGGGCCAAATAGCAGTATAGAGTATCCAGACTTCTTGGAGTCCCTGGGAGAGGTACTGAGGGGTGCTCAGACTGGGGACTCCATTGTGCTACTGGGGGACTTCAGTGCTCACGTGGGCGATGACAGTGACACCTGGAGGGGCGTGGTTGGGAGGAACGGCCTCCCCGATCTGAACCCGAGTGGTGTTTTGTTATTGGACTTTTGTGCTAGTCACGGTTTGTCCATAACGAACACCATGTTCGAGCATCGGGGTGTCCATAAGTGCACGTGGCACCAGGACACCTTAGGTCGGAGGTCGATGATCGACTTTGTAGTCGTTTCATCTGATCTCCGGCCCTATGTCTTGGACACTCGGGTGAAGAGAGGGGCTGAGCTGTCAACTGATCACCACCTGGTGGTGAGTTGGATCCGCTGGCGGAGGAGGAAGCTGGACAGACCTGGCAGGCCCAAACGTATGGTGAGGGTCTGCTGGGAACGTCTGGCCGAGCACTCTGTTGGGGAGGTCTTTAACTCCCACATCCAGGAGAGCTTTTCCCAGCTTCCGAGGAAGGCGGGGGACATTGAGTCTGAATGGACCATGTTCTCTACCTCCATTGTGGACGCAGCTGTTCGGAGCTGGGGCCGCAAGGTCTCCGGTGCCTGTCATGGCGGCAATCCCCGAACCCGGTGGTGGACACCGGAAGTAAGGGATGCTGTCAAGCTGAAGAAGGAGTCCTATCGGGCCATGTTGACCTCCGGGACTCCTGAGGCAGCTGACGGGTATCGGCAGGCCAGGCGTGCTGCAGCTCGGGCAGTTGCGGAGGCAAAAACTCGGAACTGGGAGGAGTTCGGGGAGGCCATGGAGAAGGACTATCGGTTGGCCTCGAAGAAATTCTGGCAAACCATCCGGCGCCTCAGGAGGGGGAAGCAGTACTCTGCCAACACTGTTTACAGTGCGGGTGGGGAGCTGTTGACCTCGACTGGGGACATTGTCGGGTGGTGGAAGGAATACTTTGAGGATCTCCTCAATCCCACCGTCATGTCTTCCACTGAGGAGACTGAGGCTGATGACTCAGAGGTGGACTCGTCCATTACCCAAGCCGAAGTCACTGAGGTGGTTTGCAAGCTCCTCGGTGGCAAGGCACCAGGGGTGGATGAGATCCGCCCTGAGTATCTCAAGTCTCTGGATGTTGTGGGGCTGTCTTGGTTGACATGCCTCTGCAACATCGCGTGGTGGTCGGGGACAGTGCCTCTGGAGTGGCAGACTGGGGTGGTGGTCCCTCTTTTTAAGAAAGGGGACCGGAGAGTGTGCTCCAATTATAGGGGAATCACACTTCTCAGCTTCCCAGGGAAAGTTTACTCCAGGGTACTGGAGAGGAGAATTCGACCAATAGTCGAACCTCAGATCCAGGAGGAACAATGCGGTTTTCGTCCTGGTCGCGGAACACTGGACCAGCTCTATACCCTTCATAGGGTGCTCGAGGGTTCATGGGAGTTTGCCCAACCAGTCCACATGTGCTTTGTGGATCTGGAGAAGGCATTCGACCATGTCCCCCATGATATTCTGTGGGGGGTGCTTCGGGAGTATGGGGTTCGGGGCTCTTTGCTAAGGGCTGTCCGGTCCCTGTACGAACGGAGCAGGAGTTTGGTTCGCATTGCCGGCAGTAAGTCAGACCTGTTCCCAGTGCATGTTGGACTCTGGCAGAGCTGCCCTTTGTCACCGGTTCTGTTCATAATTTTTATGGACAGAATTTCTAGGCGCAGCCAGGGGCCGGAAGGAATCCTGTTTGGGAACCACAGGATTTCATCTCTGCTTTTTGCGGATGATGTTGTCCTGTTGGCTTCTTCAAACCAGGACCTTCAGCATGCACTGGGGCGGTTTGCAGTCGAGTGTGAAGCGGCTGGGATGAGAATCAGCACCTCCAAGTCCGAGGCCATGGTTCTTGACCAGAAAAGGGTGGCTTGCCCTCTCCAGGTTGGTGGAGAAGTCCTGCCTCAAGTGGAGGAGTTTAAGTATCTCGGGATCTTGTTCACGAGTGAGGGAAGGATGGAGCGTGAGATCGACAGGCAGATCGGTGCAGCCTCCGCAGTGATGCGGTCGCTTTACCGGTCCGTCGTGGTGAAGAAGGAGCTGAGCCAAAAGGCGAAGCTCTCAATTTACCGGTTGATCTACGTTCCGACTCTCACCTATGGTCATGAGCTTTGGGTAGTGACCGAAAGAACAAGATCGCGGATACAAGCGGCCAAAATGAGTTTCCTTTGCAGGGTGGCTGGGCGCTCCCTTAGAGATAGAGTGAGAAGCACAGTCACTCAGGAGGAGCTCGGAGTAGAGCCGCTGCTCCTCCACATCGAGAGGAATCAGCTGAGGTGGCTCGGGCATCTTTTTCGGATGCCTCCTGGACGCCTCCCTGGGGAGGTGTTCCAGGCATGTCCCCCCGGGAGGAGGCCCGGGGGAAGACCCAGGACACGCTGGAGGGACTATGTCTCTCGGCTGGCCTGGGAACGCCTCAGTGTTCTTCCCGAGGAGCTGGCTGAGGTGTCTGGAGAAAGGGAAGTTTGGGCTTCCATGCTTAGACTGCTGCCTCCGCGACCTGGTCCCGGATAAGCGGAAGAAGACGAGATGAAATGAGAGGTACTCAAAACCAAACATAGAGCACGTCTACATGTGGACAATGACATGCGTATGGCACTGACGGAGATTAAGCCCAGGTTTGACAAACTATGTAGGAGCCACCAAGCCCATCTCTCCCACTAGTGTAAACCGTCTGTCACTCCCAGACACACACACACACAAAATTGAGAGTGGTTTGATTTCTTTTGTGCTGTTCTTATCAACAGTTTGTTGAAAAGTTTATTGTTTAGTGCGAAAATATTTGTGTTGAAAACATGCTAGTTAATAATATTCTTATGATAAACAAATGTAACAATTATTGAATATTGAATAAAAGTAAGAGAAAACATTCTAAAAGTTGATGTTTCTTTACATATTTTGTAGCATTGTCTGTGGGTTTGCAAAGGGGGTCCCCAGCCAGAAGCTAATGCTGTTTGAGGGGCCTTGGCATGGAAAAGTTTGGGAACCCCTGGTCTACACTAAGCAACATATCTCTGTGCCACACCATGCTTTTGGGAGGTCAGTATTTGGTAGGCAATTACCAAATTGGAACAAAAACAATTATTTTATGTTGGCCTGAGTTATATTGACAGGAATTACTATTATATTCACAGACTGACGCTCGGCCACGCCCCCACTGCCATATACTAGCAACTACATCAGTAAAAGATTCTAGCAACAGCTGGTATTGGTAATTGGTAATGTAAACAAAAACAGGTGGTCTGTTACCTGTTGATTACCTGTTACCTGTACATGGTGGAGGGATGATTATCCCTCCACCATGTCCACTTCTCAGCTTGCCGAGATTTGAGTGGCAGTCACTCACCTCATTGTGGTTGTCAGTATGATGGTCCTGGTACAACTCAAACCAGTAGGGCTCTATCCCAAGCCCTACAGTCTCCCTCTCCTCTTCCCCAACTAACTCCTCTTCATTCCCATCATACAAGACATGTCCGAAATCACTCACTATATAGTGAGTTCGCCATTTTGTAGTGCTGTCTGAATGTATAGTGAGAATTATTACACCCGATATAGTTGACTCATAGTATCCCACAATGCATCATGAAAAGTAGTGTACAACCACTGGTCAGTAACCAAGCAACATATACCATCATGCATTGTGGTCACTGTAAAAGCTGTTTCATAAGGACTGTTAAGTATTTTAGATTGAGTATAGCAGTAGTTTGTGTTTCCTTATGATAACAGGCATGAGACAAATTTATATGTTGTGGTATGAAAATGGAAATAATATTGTAGTGTGTTGGGGTGAATGGACAGAGGAAGAAACACATTGTAAACGGACATTCAAGTAAAATAAAAAAATAGTAAGAGAATAGAAAATAAGCTAAAATAGAATAAGACAGATAAAATACAAGAATAAAAGTTATAGTGCAGAGCAAGGAATTAATCAAAAGCCTCAAAATTGATTTAATAATAATAATAATAATAATAATAATAATAATAATAATAATTTCAATTTATATAGCGCCTTTCCCAAACCCAAGAACGCTTTACACAGGATTTAATAAAATGCAGTGTGCAGTGTGAAGAAAGTATTCAGCCTTAATTTAAAATAACTGAAAGATGCAGCAGACACAAAGTACTTTGTATTTATTAATGTGGGAAATAGAATGAGTGTAATATGTACAAGTATTTATCAAAAAATACATGCATGTATTTATTATTTTGAAAACCCACCAGCTGACTGATATGGCACATTTTAATTGTATGTGTACATGTAATGATGTAAATAACGGCATGGCGGAGTAGTGTCCAAAAGTGTTTGTTCTTTTTTTCATTTTACCAATGAGCTCACTAGATAGTCCTCTAAATAGAATTCCCTAGATAATGAGTAGGGAGTAGAGAATGAGTGAGTGATTTCGGACACAGGGATGTTCTGTCGGCACGCCTTCTAGGCAGGGGTTCACCAATCTACGTAATTTCCGGTTTGGGCCATTATCCGTGGAAGGAATTTCAGGTATTACTTCGTGACGGGAGGTTTAAATGTTTTATTTTGTTCTCATCTCCACACCTTGCGATTACACTGAAAATTGAAAGTTTGTGTTAAAATCTATAAAATGACACCAAGGAGACCTGTTCATGTCAGTATCACTTTAATAATGTCCCTTGTTCCTTCACAATACCCTGGATCATTTAAAATATTGGCATTTAAAACCCAAACTCCAGGACCCCTCTCAACCTCAATAAAATCCACATTTGTAAATACATAACTGTGATCACTAAAATCAATTCCTTTATAAAACATATTTCCCATTTTCCCTTTTATTTCTATGGTACACAGAATTAAATCTATCCGGCTTTGCGTGAGTTGCCCTTGTATATTTTGTCTTCTAGAATAATCTCTTCTTTTCATTCCTTTCTCTCCACACATCAAGAATTCGAAACATCCCATTAAAGTCTTGAGTTCCTCCCTTCCTGGATCTGAAGCAAGTGCTGGTTGGAAAAGTTGCTTTTTTAAATAGTGGAAGCAAGTTCTTATTCTTTTTCTTTTCTGTTCTTTTCTCCCAGAATACCATGTTGTCCTGAGAGAATACAAACACAAAAGGCAGCGAAGGCCAAACTAAAAAGCATATAGCAGATGGTATTCCCAGACAGTGTCCCATCCAAATACTAACCAGGCCTGACTCTGCTGAGCTTCTGAGATCAAACATGATCAGGCATTGTCAGAGTGGTCATATGGATGCATGACCATAAGCAAGAACTGGTTGGAAAAGTTTCTTTTTTGAATCATGGAAGCAAGGTATTTCTTTTTATGCCTCTGCCATCATAAGGTGCAGGAGGCATTATGTTTTCGGGTTGTCCGTGCATCTGTGCGTGCATCCGTCCATCCCGGACCCTTGTGAACACGATATCTCAAAGGAATTTCACCAAACTTTCACCATTTGTGTGCTTTGGGACAAACATGAACTGATTAGATTTTGAGATCAAAAGGTCAAGGTCACTGTGAGGTCAAATGTCTGTCCGAAAACCTTGTGAACACAATATCTCCAAGGCAGATGAAAGGAATTTCACTAAGCTTTCACCATTTGTGCATTTGGGGACAAAGATAAACTGATTAGATTTTGAGATCAAAAGGTCTAAGGTCAAGGTCACTGTGAGGTCAAATGTCTGTCCGAAAACCTTGTGAACACAATATCTCAAAGGCTAATACAAGTAATTTCACCAGGTCATGATTACTGTGAGGTCAAATGTCCATCCCCAAATCACAGATTAATAAGGCGAGTAGTCTACCAGGCAGAGGCATCCCCATTGACGTCACTGGCGTCAAGTTCTATCTAGTTTTTTATGCCTCCTCCACCGTAAGATGCAGGAGGCATTATGTTTTCGGGTTGTCCATCTGTCCGTGCATCCGTCCGTGCATCCATGCGTCCGTGCACGCGTCCGTCCCGAAACCTTGTGAACACGATATCTCAAAGGCTAATGAAAGGAATTTCACCAAACTTTCATCATTTGTGCGCTTTGGGACAAAGATGAACTGATTAGATTTTGAGATCAAAAGGTCTAAGGTCAAGGTCACTGTGAGGTCAAATGTCTGTCCAAAAACCTTGTGAACACAATATCTCCAAAGCAAATGAAAGGAATTTCACCAAACTTTCACCATTTGTGCATTTGGGGACAAAGATAAACTGATTAGATTTTGAGATCAAAAGGTCTAAGGTCAAGGTCACTGTGAGGTCAAATGTCTGTCCGAAACCCTTGTGAACACAATATCTCCAAGGCTGATACACGTAATTTCACCAGGTCAAGATTACTGTGAGGTCAAATGTCCATCCCTAAATCACAACTTAATAAGGCGTGTAGTCTACCAGGCAGAGGCATCCCCATCGACACCGTTGGCGTCGAGTTCTATCTAGTTTCTTCTTATATTTCTCCCTGATTCCCGTGTTGTTCTGAGATAATCCAAACACAAAAGCCAATGAAGGCTGCACTACAAAGCTTACAGTGCCTGGTATTCCTGTGCAGTCCCCAGGCAAGTGCAAAAAAGAGCCAACTCTGCTGAGCTTCTGAGATCAGACAAGATCAGGCATTGTCAAAGCGGTATGAGTGTAATCAAGAGCTTGTTGAAAAAACTGCTTTTTTTGAATGGTGCACACTCGTTCTTTTTCTTTTCTTGACTTTTTTATGGTATTTTCTAGAATACCATGTTGTCCTGAGAGAATCCAAACGCAAATGCCAACTGATGGCCGCACTTGCCACCACCCCAAGTAGCAATGAGAATCGGGCCGCTTCCGTAAAACCTCCAGCGCCATCGGCTGAGTGGCGGCATCGGCTGAATAGTGGCAACCGCAATTGGGCCAGGTCTTTAATTGGCTCCATCTGACTGAGCATCGGCTGAGCCATGGCAACCGGGAGCGTGCCGCTTCCGTAAAACTGCAGCTCATGCCGACTGTGATTTGGCGGCATCGGCTGAATCATGGCACCCAGGTTAAAATCTGAGCACTCGGCTACCAGCATGAAGCCGATTGAAAATGCCAACGTACTGCAGCAAGCATCATTTGCACACAGTTCAATCACTGACTGCATTGACTGATTATATTTCGTAAGATAAATTAAAATAGCAGACATACTATTATATATTCAGTTTGCATTTCACTAGATAGTAAACAAAGAAAAACATTTTAATCTCATATGTTTATGAAATACTTCTTGTCTATGCACGCCATTCACAGTCTTGTCTATGCACGCGGTGTGTATGACTGGTAATTACTAACACTGACCACTAGGCGGTGTGTATGACTGGTAATTACTAACACTGGCCACTAGGCGGTGTGTATGACTGTAATTACTAACACTGACCACTAGGCGGTGTGTATGACTGGTAATTACTAACACTGACCACTAGGCGGTGTGTATGACTGGTAATTACTAACACTGACCACTAGGCGGGGTGTCTCTCATCTCTCATTATCTCTAGCCGCTTTATCCTTCTACAGGGTCACAGGCAAGCTGGATCCTATCCCAGCTGACTACGGGCGAAAGGCGGGGTACACCCTGGACAAGTCGCCAGGTCATCACAGGGCTGACACATAGACACAGACAACCATTCACACCTACGGTCAATTTAGAGTCACCAGTTAACCTAACCTGCATATCTTTGGACTGTGGGGGAAACCGGAGCACCCGGAGGAAACCCACGCGGACACGGGGAGAACATGCAAACTCCACACCTCGCCGGCCCCGGGGCTTGAACCCAGGACCTTCTTGCTGTGAGGCGACAGCGCTAACCACTACACCACCGTGCCGCCTTAGGTGGGGTGTATGACTGGTAATTACTAACACTGACCATAGTTGTGAGTTGTTGTTGTTTTTTTTTAATCAGGTCCAGTCATGGAACTGATGAGAAATGGTTCTGTTGGCTTCACTGAGCTCAAAAATCCATTAAAACATCAACTCGCCCTCCAGCTTCAAAAAACATCCATAGTACACACACTGTCTGTGTTCCTTTGTGCTAGCAGCAATTGGTACGTATCTTTATTATTGTGTGTGTATGTGTGTCTTTGAGCATGCATACTTCTACAATCTGTCAATTAGCAACTTGTTCAAAGGTCAGCACACACACACACACACACACACACACACCTGTCTCAATATCCTTGTGGGGACCTTCCACTGACATAATTATTAATGCAGTTATTTAATGTTGTACCAGTACCTAAAACTGATCTAAACCTCAGGAATGAAAAAGAAAATTTTGGCTCTTTTTATTTATTTTTTTTTAAACAACATTTTCCTTGTGGGGGACATGTCCCCCACAAGGTCAAAATTGTCAGATTTTACTATGCTTGTGGGGATATTTGTTCCTCAGTAGGATATAAAAACATGCGCACACACATCTCATCTCATTATCTGTAGCCACTTTATCCTATTCTACAGGGTCGCAGGCGAGCTGGAGCCTATCCCAGCTGACTCTGGGAGAAAGGCGGGGTACACCCTGGACAAGTCACCAGGTCACCACAGGGCTGACACATAGACACAGACAACCATTCACACGTACGGTCAATTTAGAGTCACCAGTTAACCTAACCTGCATGTCTTTGGACTGTGGGGGAAACCGGAGCACCCAGAGGGAACCCACGCGGACACAGAGAGAACATGCAAACTCCGCACAGAAAGGCCCTCGCCGGCCACGGGGCTCGAACCTGGACCTTCTTGCTGTGAGGCGACTGTGCTAACCACTACACCACCGTGCTGCCCGCACGCACACACATATCTTCAGTCCTCCTCAGATAAGTTGAAACACACTTTAGTAATTAGTGTGATTTTATGACTATTCATTCAACAAAATAAAATCAGTATTTAACGTTCAATGAATTAGTTTATAAAAAACACTCAGTGGATCCCCGTTTGGGCAGTTAAACCATGTAAGGACCCACAGTTTGGACGGTACAACCCTGAGTTTGCATGAAAGAACCCATAATGAAAAACGCATCACAGAAAGAACACTGATTTGGACTGAGACAGTCCTTAGCAAGGGTGGAGGCACCTTCAGACTGGGTGAAAGAACCCTCATATTGGACAGAAGAATGCCCAGTTTAGCCAGAAGGCCCCTCAGCTTAAGCAGAATTATGCTTATGCTTCACACAGAGAACACTGATTATAGTTGTGTGTTGTCTTCTCGCATCAAAGAACTTTCACACTGAGTAAAAGAACCCTCATCTTGGACAGAAAAATGCCTGGTTTGGAGAGAAGGTCCCTCCATTTGGGCAAATGGAACTAAGGAAAAGCCCTTGGAATGCTTGGGTAGAAATCTAGAAATAAACGACATACCAACCATCCCACCATGAACCCTTAATACATTCTATCGTTCCTAATCATTTTATGTAAGTGGAGACATCAGGACATGTTTACTAATATTCACATAGATTACATATTGTCATTATTATTAATAATATAAAATATATATTCATGATATTTCATTAGGTAGAAACCCAATATGAAAAGACACTTTGAGGTTCACTATATATATAGAGAGAGAGAGAGAGATGGTTTGAGTATCTAACTTGTAGTTTGTTGTTCAGGGCAACTTTTATTTTGTATTTTTGTCTCACTTCATCTTTGTGATTGTGGTGACACTGATGCACTACAAGGAAACTTTAACCCTGTCAAAATAAAAGTAACCTAAGCAGCAAGCGCATCATACTCAAGACTAAAAAAAAAACCTACCATAAATTAAAAAAAACAAAACATGACATTGTTACCAAAATATGCACATACTTGGTATGTGGATATTGAGAAGGAGGAAAAATCTATGCACTAGCAATTTTAAACCCAGGGCAATTTTAAGATTAGAAGAAATTAAAATGTGAAGTGTGTCTGATTAATATTAACACTTTATTTTTAATGACTTTATTTTCACAAGACTGATTTTAACCGATTTGTTTCAACAAAATGTGTTGCTAATTTAAATGCATACATTAAAACCATAAATTCCCCCCTGTTGATTAGTTGCCATGGCCCAGGCTTGCAGCCATTGGTGTTGTATTACTCTCACAGACAATTAACTCAAACAAATATCTATTTCAAACACATCTCGAAATGACGGCCAAAACAGGAACACAGTTAAGGATGACACACGGCTGGAGCACTATTAATGACTTTTTGAGTAGGAGGAGACTCCAATCACAATTAGATCAAAAGACACAATAAAACACCACTGTTACTTAGCAGCTAGGAGTTGGTGTGTGTAGCTTGGAAACAATGGCAAACACTGGATTATTTTTTGTGCTTGTGGGGTTTTTTCTTGTGAGCTGTACATTTGCCTCTCTGCTAACTGTGAAATTGCCTCCTCAAGAGCCTTGGCTTCCAATGAAGCCTACCTTGCAGCCACAGACACCTGGCCAGATTGACAAATGCCAAGTGCATGAGTATGAAAGGTTTCCTTGTGGAGAACCTGGCATTAAGGCTATCCAATGCAATGCCCTAAACTGCTGTTTTGATGGCCAGGCATGCTATTATGGGAAAACAGGTATATTTGACATCCTATTTGACCTAAGTGCAGTTTAAAAAAAAAAAAAACCTGACTTTTTTTTTTTTTTTTTTTTTGGGTGTTGCTAGTGACTGTCCGGTGTACCCTTGATGGCCAGTTTGTGTTGGTGGTGGCCAGAGATGCCACATTTCCCAGGATAAGTCTGGATTCCATCAGCCTGTTGGGAGGAAACACAGGACCCTGTAGTCCTGTTGATGCAAATACAGCCTTTGCTATATACCAGTTTCCTGTAACTGCTTGTGGGACTACCATGAAGGTCTGTAATCCTCCTCCAAAATAGCTGGCCTTAACTTTTGTTGGCAAGTTTAGAAAGCATGTTCCCTACTTGGTCCAGGTACAAGATGGTTATGTGGTCTATGAAAACAAGATGATCTCTTATGGAGTTGGACCCCATGGCTCAAATACAAAGGACACTCACCATGAGTAAGCTAATTAATCCTCTTGGCAGAGGTTTCTTTCAGGCTTTTATTGATGTATTGCCTTCCTTTGTAGGATTTATTTCCAGTGTAAATATTTGGGTGTTGGCTTTGGGGCTTTTGCTATTGAACCTTCAGCCAATCATGATGATCTGCCTGTTGTTGCTTTTGGACCGCTCCAAGTGGAACTAAGACTAGGAAAAGGTTCATGTGTAACTAAGGGTTGTGTAGAAGGTGAGCAACTTTTCTTTATTGCGACGCAGTCTGAATTTGTCAATGGCTTCTACAGGAACTGATTCCCCTGCCCTATCTCCAACAGAACAAGTAGCCTATACATCGTACTACAGTGCTACTGACTATCCTGTGACACGGGTTCTGAGGGAGCCTGTGTATGCTGAGGTGCGCATTGTTGGGAGAACTGACCCAAATATTGTCCTGACTTTGGGTAGCTGCTGGGCAACTGCTTCCCCTAACTCCTATAGCCTTCCTCAGTGGGACCTTCTGGTGAATGGGTATGTTTTGAACAAGTCACGTGTGTGTGTGTGTGTGTGTGTAGTCCAGTTCCTGTACTGGACAGAAGTGACAACCTTGTGTATTCTGTAGATGTCCATACAAGGATGACCAGTATTTGATCAAGCTGATACCAGTGACTGGGATGTCTGGACTTGCATACCCTACTCATTACAGACGCTTTGTCCTGAAGATGTTTACATTTGTGGCTCCACTGCAGGAAATGGTAAAGGCTTGCCTTATCTTCCTGCTTATTTACAGGGAATGGGTTCTGTTGCTTATTTTTTTTCTCTTCTTAGCTCTACATCCACTGCAATACAGCAGTCTGTCTTCCAACTGCACATGACTCTTGTGAACCAGTGTGCAGCAAAAGAAGTAGGTAGACCCCTTAACACTTTGCTTCTTCTGTTGACTGGTTTATGGACTCCTTTTTCTTTCTCAGGAAGAGATGTTGCTGCAGCAGAAGGAAGCTCTCCTGGTGCATCAGGAATGGTGTCCAGTGGAGGAGTGACATTTAAGATGAATCTCTTCTGAATAGATGCCATTCTGTGGCTTGACTTGGTTTTTCAAAACTGTCCATGTTTGCTGTGGATTTGTAAATGGATGGGGTTCCTCCATTAGACACACTTGGTGTAGCTGATGTTGCATGGTCTTCTGGACAGACTAGGTACAAGGTTGTCCAGTCTCTGCCAGAGAGGGCCAGTGGGGCTGTAGGTTGCCATTCCAACAAGCATTACCCCCCCCCCCTTTTTTTTTTTTTTAAATATAGCAAAGACCAACTAATTGAATGGATTTGGGTCAGTTGAACTGCAACTACATTTGACCTTTTGTGGCCAAGGTCAAACAGTTGGAATAGGTCTATTAGGAATTAAAAGAAAATGGCTCTTGCCTAGTATTGGGTGTTTCTGTAGCTGTATTTTCACAAGGGTCTTTGCCCACTGCTGGGTAAATTTGGTTGTAAGCATGGTAGTAGCATCCTCTGCATGCTGGAAAAACAGCATGTTTCAGCGAAGGTAGAGGTTATGCCATATTGTTTGAGAAACATGGGCAGCAGTTGAAGACCTCAGTTGTTTTTGACTCCAGTTATTCTTTGACACTCCTGTAGCTTGTTACTCAACTTCTTTTCAGCTATTAAATGTCAGATGCAGTGGCTCTCATCCATATGTGCTGTCTCGATTCCTCATCTGACCTTGGTACTGACAATGATTGCTTCTATGGTTCTTGTCTTAATGGACTGGTCTATGATGCCCTTTCCCTGGAACCTTTCTGATCCATAACCACACATTTAACTACACATTTGCTTGATCATCTGTATCTTGAGTTTTTGTATGTTTTCAGTACCTCAAATTGGCTTAAAGGCAGTCTATGTTGAAATTGTGTACCATTTAGACTGAAGTCATTTTCTTGCAGTAAGAAATTTTTCTCAATTTGAAATTGTTTTAAACAAACCTGCACAAAGATGAGGTGCTGAATACCTTCAACTAAATAAAGACCATCCAGACTTAAATGTTGCCGTTTATCAGTCTCTTCATGAAGTTGTGTAAAACTTTAAGCAAACCATACTAAATACTTCTGTACTTACAGAAGCTTCAGAAATGCTGATTTTATTTGCTCATGTACATTTGTTGATAAATGCCAGACACCTTGACATTACTGGGGCGGGGTGCATGTCCCAACTGGCTGCCATCTAGTGATAACACAACTCCAAAAATGCCAATGCTCACAGAGCAAAAATGGAAAAATAAGACTCAGAGGTAGGTTTTGTGACTCACATCTATCAAAGCAGAGGTGTCAAGTAACGAAGTACAAATACTTCATTACTTAAGTAGACATTTTGGTACTTTCTACTTTACTGGAGTAATTTTTCAACCTACTTTTTATCTCTACTTGTTACATTTTCAAGCATTTACTTTTACTTCGTTACGTTTATAATAGTCTCATTACTTGCATTTCATTCGGCTTGACACTTCAAAAGGAAAAAAAAATCAAATCCAGATCATTCGCATCACACAAAAAAACCCCCAGAAACAACCCAATCAAGATAATTTGTTCCATTAAATGATTGTGGTTGGATGAGGAATATAATCAATGTCATTACAACACCCTATCGGTCTGTCTAAACTGCCACTCAGGGTGCTCCAAGCACACAGCTCTGACTTCAACACCGTTAGTAAATTGCGGGCTCTCACAGGGGTGCAGATAGGATTTTTGAACTGGGGGGGACTGAGCTGTCAGCAAATGATTCCATTTTGTGTGTGTACACTACCGTTCAAAAGTTTGGGGTCACTTTGAAATGTCCTTATTTTTGAAAGAAAAGCACTGTTATTTTCAATGATCACTTTAAACTAATCAAATACACTCTATACATTGCTAATGTGGTAAATGACTATTCTAGCTGCAAATGTCTGGTTTTTGGTGCAATATCTCCATAGGTGTATAGAGGCCCATTTCCAGCAACTATCACTCCAGTGTTCTAATGGTACAATGTGTTTGCTCATTGCCTCAGAAGGCTAATGGATGATTAGAAAACCCTTGTACAATTATGTTAGCACAGCTGAAAACAGTTTAGCTCTTTAGAGAAGCTATAAAACTGACCTTCCTTTGAGCAGATTGAGTTTCTGGAGCATCACATTTGTGGGGTCGATTAAATGCTCAAAATGGCCAGAAAAATGTCTTGACTATATCTTCTATTTATTTTACAACTTATAGTGGTAAATAAAAGTGTGACTTTTCATGGAAAACACAAAATTGTGTGGGTGACCCCAAACTTTTGAACGGTAGTGTGTGTGTATACATGTTATTTCACCTCCCTCACTGCCATCACCAGAAACTACCTGCAGGCCAGGACAATGATAACATTTTAACATAGCCTATGGAAATCCAAATGGCTACACTCTCTTTTTCCAGCCCAAATCTGTCGTGACAAGCTGTGTACCCAGTTCATCAAAAATCAACCAACAGACTGAACTGTGTTCACCCAGGACTTTCAGCTGGCTACCAATCTTTTTCACCATCTAAAAGATACATGACATCTCCAATCCTCTCAATCTCAAACAAAATGGAACATAAAGAAAGTCTAGTATGATGTGCTGGGGGTCCCTGCATTGGGTGTAGTTTTGAAAACAAGCTGGGACCCAGTATGCCTATGCCATTCTCTATTCCTGTGTTGATAAGAAATAGAAAACATAGAGCATATTTAACCCAGGGGGTAAACCAGTCTAGTCTCCTTCCTGTTTCAAAACAACATCAGAGTGCCCAAGCGGATATTACTTCTAGACCAGTGGTGGCTGCTGGTTTTTAAAACAGGGGAAGCCCATTTTACGCATTCATCGTAAAACCTGTAGGCCGGATATCAAAGCATAGAAAGGTGTGCCCCATTAGCATAGTGAACTAGACAACCCTACCTAGTGGCAGAAAGTATTTTTGCTTGTACATTTCATGTTATAGTCTGGCTTGCCAGGCTAGTGCCTCATATCCTTAATCAAAAATATCAAACATCCAAAAATCACTGGCTATTCAACGAAGAGCCTTGAACATCATACCCTGATATGCAACACAGAGTCTTTAACACAACACCCAGCTGTGCAACACATCCTTGAACATCTTCTGCAACACAGTCTGGAAATTCATAACCAGGTAGGCTATGCAACACACAGAACCTTGAATATTATACCCAGGTATAACCTATAACACAGAGCCCACCATTCTCTTAACATTACTGAACAATATACACACTTCAGATTCATGAACATTATATGATGCACACTATTTATACACAAATTCTGCCCTCTGCTCCTTTTCCAGAAAATGGTCTGTGACCCTGTCATACTAGCTGGTTGTGCTTTCCAGAGACTTCACCAATTTCTGTTAGCAGCTAGCACTGCAGATCCCAATAAGGCTCAAGCTAGCCTACAACCAGATTGAACTACAAATGAAATAAACGAGTGAATTCGCGAATGATCAAACTGATAGAATGGATGAAAGTTAACGGAGCACAACGAGTAATATTTACATTTATTTACAGAGTAATGTACAGAGACATCAATGAGAAGAAACGTTTATATGAAAAGAAATTTGGACAGCACTTTGGCACACGACTACACTTTCTCGACATCCGCTAGGGACTGACTGATCATACTTCCGTGTTCCTCGCCGAAATACCGCCCTCCTCATGTCTTTCAAACACTACCTCCAATAATCCTTCATCAGCCCGGCTTCTTGTCCCTCCCACTGTCTCGTTTAGTCCCAGAGAAGCCCGGCTTCCCTGGAAGTGACGATTTTGTCGATTTTAACCAATAACAACTAGCCGAAATTGGCTGTTCAGAGCCCTCTCATAGACTGCAATGGATACCCGGCTGCCAGCCATAGAGCCCATTGAAATAAGAAAGGTTACAGCCAGTGTTGCCAGATTGGGCGGTTTTAAGTGCATTTTGGCGGGTTTTGAACATATTTTGGCTGGAAAACGTCAGCAGTATCTGGCAACACTGGTTACAGCCTGGCAGCAAAGGTGATTCTCGTAGCGAACTGCAAGTTCGTCAGACATCACTCAAATAAGTTACAGGATAGTTATGAACGTAAATACAATCTTGGGCATATATTATGTTATGCAAGTTATTGTTTTAATGAGAATTCAACATCGTAGATGCCGCAGTTTGGGGAGAGAATTTTAGGGGAAGCTCGGCTTCCCTTGTTGTCTCTGAGAAATCGCTCCTGTTAGACTTTCTGTAAAGCTAGCGCTTCTGAACGTTAGATCACTTTCAAACAAGTCATTTTTAATTAATGATCTTATCTGCAAACATAATCTTGATTTGTTGCTTCTAACTGAAACTTGGCTGGATCAAGCAAATAGTGCTACCACCCTTATTGAAGCAACTCCCCCAAATTTTAATTTTATGAATGTTACCGGACAGGTGGAGGGATCGCAAATATATTCAAATTCTCTTTTCAATGTAAACAATCCTCACTTGGTGATTTTACATCCTTTGAACACTTATGTGCAATTGTTACATGCACGGGCGCCGCCAGGGGGGGACTAGGGGCCCAGCACTGCCATGGGGCCCTTTAAGGGGCTGATAATATGCTTTTAATTATTTTAATAAGACTTTTGAAATAACAACAATGCCATGGGCGTCGCCACCATTGAATGTGAAGGGGACATGTCCCCCTCACATTTCATAATTCTTCGTTTGGACCCCCCACATTTAACATAAAATATTAGTTCACCCAGCGCCGTTTCTCTTGCTTCGTGAAAGAATCCATTCCACTTGATCGATAAGAGAATACACAGACCACTGAAAATCCACTCCGGGTTTTCCGGGCGTTCCCGACAACAGCTCACTGCGCACGAGGGAAGTGAATCTCAGCGCGAGCAGAGAAATGTTGGTGCAGCTGCTGGAACGTGGAGGAGGTGACGTCAGCCACATTGCAACCTCACAATGTCTAGCTTTTGCTAAAACCTTATTCTTTTGTTATCTGCCCTCAAAATTAACCCTAGGACACGTTAAATTAATATTCAACTAAACAGTGAAATAAGCTTAGCCTAATGGGGTATTCTTGATTGATGATGAATTGTTTGCAGTATTTGCTCCTCCCCAGACACAATGGACATAAGGACATTCTTTACAAAGAAGTGGAAAGTCAGTAAAAATTTCCCCACAGGACAGGGTTTTTTTGCCCCAATGGAAATGTTAGTGCAGTTAGCTGGCTAGTCAGTGTTAGGAGATGTATCAGCTAGCTTAACGTTAGCTATCATTTAATTCAAACCCAGTAGGCCTGCCTTACTGTAATGCCGAGAATGAGGTCAAGTCTGCTCTGATGATATTTATTGATTCCTTGTTTTGTCTGGTCTTTGGCAGTTTTCTGGAAAGTAAGATGGGAAATCAGTGTATGGGGAAGGAATAGTAGAGAGGAAAGCGATGGAGAGAGATGGATGTTATTCCAGGTGGATTGTGAAGGAAAGGGGGATAAAAGTTATGAAGTGGTAGAAATTGTGGTGGCACCAATATAAGGAGTTATATCTATAAATCTATTTGTTATACTAATCTTTAAATGCTACTGTAGGACCACCATTGCATGTAGGTTGACAAAACTGCACTTGTTCATTGTGTGAAGTTATCTTTTATGTGTCATTGCTTGACCCAGTGTAATTTTGTGTTATGAAGACTGCATGATGCTATGCCATTTTTGTTATCTCATCTCATCTCATCATCTCATCATCTCTAGCCGCTTTATCCTTCTACAGGGTCGCAGGCAAGCTGGAGCCTATCCCAGCTGACTACGGGCGAAAGGCGGGGTACACCCTGGACAAGTCGCCAGGTCATCACAGGGCTGACACATAGACACAGACAGCCATTCACACTCACACCTACGGTCAATTTAGAGTCACCAGTTAACCTAACCTGCATGTCTTTGGACTGTGGGGGAAACCGGAGCACCCGGAGGAAACCCACGCGGACACGGGGAGAACATGCAAACTCCGCACAGAAAGGCCCTCGCCGGCCCCGGGGCTCGAACCCAGGACCTTCTTGCTGTGAGGCGACAGCGCTAACCACTACACCACCGTGCCGCCTGTGTGAAATTATGAATATTCTTATTTTTAAACATACAGTTGAGTGTCACTATTGCTTGGCCCAGTGGCATGTTGTGTTACATCTAAAACTAAATAGAAAACACAAAATAAAAAGTAAAATGCACCCATAAAGTCATTGTTGGTGATAAATTGTGTCACATTCATCTCATTATCTTAGGCGTAGCGGTGGGTTTAAAAACAGGCTGATGAATATGTGGACTAGTTGAATGAGGACTTATTGTTGAGTCTCTAAAATAGTCATTGAATTAAGTGACTTTTGTAGGTAAAATTAGGTGTTTAACAACCTGTTAAAATACACCAGAATGCAGGAAATGGCATCTAATTAATTAAAAATTTTCTGGCGGAGGAACCCCCGCCAGTGTGTCCCCCCACATTAAAAATGCTTCTGACGCCCCTGAACAATGCAATATTCCATCTGGTAAAATTAGCTAATTGAACAAGGTTGTCTATTTCTTGAGTTCTTCAACATATTGTCATTTAACCCTCCCCCTTTTGCGAAATGGTACGGTCCAGTTCTGGTAGAAGCGCGGTGCGTTAAATCTGTGTGCTGATCAGTGCAACGCTACTTGCTGCTGTGTCGCGGTGCAGCAACCAGCCAGCCAGCAGTGGAGTGCGTACAGTCTATGATCGCTAAATATGAAGAGTGGCTGTCAAAAACGTAAAGAAAGGCAGCTGAAAGCTGAGAGGGACCGGAGAGGCAGGCAACTGGTCACTCAGTTTTTCCCAAAGAAAGGTAGCTATCGCTCACGTGTGTTCAAAATATTAGCGAATGGTACCGTATTTTCCGGACTATACGTCGCTCCGGAGTTTAAGTCGCATCAGCCAAAAAATGCATTATGAAGACGAAAAAAAATATATACGTCGCACCGGACTATAAGTCGCACTTTTTTGAAGGGTTATTCTATCCATAGAATCTGTGATTCTATCTGATAAGCGGTGCGTGGTTACTGCGCGACTGCATTGTTTATTTAATAAACGAACAGCTGAGCAGTGATAACGCACCCTTTGCCCTGTAAGTAGCCTAGTCTGATTATTTTAAATATCTACTACTATCTTTAATACTATCACTATCGTTATTACTAATAGCCTATATTATTATTATAACTAATATTAGTAACCTATTACTGATGCATTAATCAGTTTGCTTTTAGAATATTTTTACCGGTAGGGCTTATTATCGCCTCATGGCTCTTTCATCTTTGTTATTAAAGCTGTAGTCATCATCGAGGAGTGTCATTCTTCATTTTTGTCGAATTGTATTTCATCAAATCAGAGGTCAAGTAGGCTATAGGTATATCATCTCCAAAGACAGGTACGGTAGTAAAAACAACCGTCTAGTGAAAAAAAACAACAACAACCGCTCAGAAAAAAACAGGCAGAAAGTGCGCCTGCCAGTTAATGTCATATCAGATAAAAACATTAAACGTTATTCAGACCATTAACACCATAACATCAGAGACGAAGAATAAAGTTCATCTTGGAAGGAGAGTTATTTTTAAAAATGCAAAACAAAATTATTTATAATAGCCCAGAGAAAAACTGGCTGAATATGTACCGTAACATCAAGTTATTCAATAGCCTATAGGCCTAAAATCAGGGCTTAATTTCAGCCGGAACATGACGGAACAAGATCTGTAACCTCCGTTGTCGGATCCGGCACCGATTTTCATTTCATTCAGTGTTCCGGCAGCTATTTAAATGGATCAGATCACCTCTGTGACCATCACAAAGGGAAAAAAATCAAACAATAAATTAAATAAGTAAATAAAAATTTGTTTAGTGTTCGGTTTTGATTTTGATATCTGTTGTTGATTTCTCTCCTATGACATCCACAAAATCTATGCAAAAAGGGAAGGGGGGGGGACATGGGGTGTATACTTCCGCTCAATAGAACACCGGGTTTTTTGTAGCTGTTAGCTTGCGCTGTGGAAAAAATGGCAAAAAAACAAGAAAGCTTACTAAAATTTTTAAAATGAATTCTCCAACTTGTTTTGTAAATCCTTTATTTCTTAACTATTACTTGAATTGATTGCACTTATGTTTGCTGGCACTGCTTTTAATGAGCAGGAGAAAAACAGGGAGGGCTTGGAACATGACCACAGGTCGGAATCGAACCCGGGTCCCCGGATATATGGTATGGCGCCTGAGCTACAAAGTCCCACTTGCACTGCTTTTACCCTACTTAAATCCTTAAAATTAGTCATTTAACTCATGTCTTGTGTGAGCTGATCTCCAATGGTGAAATAAACTGGTTGTGATATGAGTACAGTCTCTTATTTTAGAAGATAAATTTAATATATAATTTAATATATAGTCTAATAAAAAATATTTTATAATATAATATCACGACATATTACTGTCTGTAACTGTTCGTCACTAAAGCGTTTTCTAAGATCATAATGTCTGATATTATTATTTTTTACACACACAATAAGCGTGTGTGCGTAAAGTTATAGTAAACCACCCCCTGCCTTTTTTTTTTTGAGTCGCCGGACCCACCCACCTCCTGCGTTCCGGGACCTCCCACTTCATAAATTAAGCACTGCCTAAAATCATTACATAACTTATTTAAATAACTATAGGCCTATCATTAATAATAAAACACAGGTCAATCAAGTTTATCAAGCTGACGATTTCACTCCAAATCAGCAAATCCATTGAATTCCTCATCCTCGGTGTCGCTTCTGAACAACTCTGCCAACTCCAGCGGCAGACGAAGCGCCGTTTCCTCTTCTTCTGCGTGGCTGTCGTCAGACTCGGCATCAGCTCCAGTTATTCCGCGGTGAAAAAAAAAAAAACATATATACGTCGCACCGGAGTATAAGTCGCATGGCCAGCCGAACCATGAAAAAAAGTGCGACTTATAGTCCGAAAAATACGGTACTTGGAAAATATTAGTCAGAAAGAAGTAAAGGATAGATCTCATCTCATCTCATTATCTCTAGCCGCTTTATCCTTCTACAGGGTCGCAGGCAAGCTGGAGCCTATCCCAGCTGACTACGGGCAAAAGGCGGAGTACACCCTGGACAAGTCGCCAGGTCATCACAGGGCTGACACATAGACACAGACAACCATTCACACTCACATTCACACCTACGCTCAATTTAGAGTCACCAGTTAACCTAACCTGCATGTCTTTGGACTGTGGGGGAAACCGGAGCACCCGGAGGAAACCCACGCGGACACGGGGAGAACATGCAAACTCCGCACAGAAAGGCCCTCGCCGGCCATGGGGCTCGAACCCAGGACCTTCTTGCTGTGAGGCGACAGCGCTAACCACTACTAAAGGATAGATATACATGGAAATTAGAGTTTATTAATGGTTATGATCCATGCAAAATTTCTTGAAATGATTAGAAGGACGGTGTACATTTGTGACCTAGCATTAGCTCCATAGACGTTGGAATATACCTTTTCCAAAAAAAAAAGGGGGGGGGGAATTAAATGAAACTATGAAAGCAAGAAAACCTTCTATGTGGAAATAATTTTTCCTGACATCAGCTTTTGGGAACAGAATGTTGTAAAAGCCAAAGCATTTACTCTCAAAGGACTCCCACCTGAACTGTGGGCTAGATGGTATTCCCTCCCAGCCCTCCATGTCTCAACAACCTCAAGGACATAATTTATAGATTGATGCTTATTATTATTGTTGTTAAAACAAAACCTGAAGTGTTATATGTAAAATAAAATATCTTGCTCTAGACTTTCAAACAATTAATACTGTCAGATTTTTTTCTAATTTTACCTAAAATAGTGGATGGTACAATTATTACAAACACAATCAGCACATTCCAGTTGTAGCTATAGTCATATAGTAACTAATCACCTTTGTAGTAATAAACTGTGGGTGGTAAAAGAGAGCAACTGGACTTGCTTGAAGATTCTTGAAGACATTTCACCTCTCATCCGAAAGGCTTCTTCAGTTCTGTCTGACTAAGCCCATGTTTACATTAGACCGTATCAGCGGATCATCAGATTAACGTTTTTAAAACGATTAGTGTGCACACAGCAACACCAATACACGATTTGCGTGCACACAGCAACACCAATACGCGGATACGCTCGGCTCCGCAGGCATCCTGCGCTCCAAATCACTCCGCCCTGAACAGCGAGTGCCCTCTGGAGGGTGCGCACTCCGGCCTTGCGCAGCTCACAGAGCGCGCGAGTGAAGTGCACAAGCAGTGTTTTCGGGACTGAGCCGCTGTGTGTGTGATCCCAGCGCACATCACTTACCACTTGCAAGTGGAAGGATGGCAAGCCTAAAGACAATCATAACTACACAATGGGCAGTATTTGCATCAGTATTTGCAGTATTTTCATACTTTTATACTCTTTAATGAAAGGTGATACAAGGCGGAAGTCCGCGCCGTTTTTCACCAGTCGCGTCACATGACCGATGCCAGCAAATCAGGAAGGTGGATGTCACAGTGACGTTGTCCAATGACGACGCCAGCTAGAGCTCAGCACAGCGTATCCGCGTATTCTCAATGTTTACACAGCACCGGAGCTGACACGATCTGGATTGAATACGTGGACGCTGGCGGATTCCCGCTTCCCGGCGTTTCCAGGCGGTTTAATGTAAACGGACAGTGCATCCGCGAAGAAAACGAGACAGATACGGTCTAATGTAAACTTGGCCTAATAGGGAGTATCAGGTATTTATCCTCTAATGGATGAAAAGCAATCCTAAGGTGTCGTTGACTCATCCTGTTGGTGTGGGTCACTGAGGGCTGGGTGTGAACGGCCTAGAGAGTCGTTGGGGTGACCAATGGATTGTTGGTTCTCTCTGTCCTCCTGTGAGTCACTGAAAACAGCTGGGTTTTGGTGTGCATTCAGTTGTCTGGGAAGTGTGCCAAGGACTGCATTGTAGGTGGCTGATAAATGATGTCTTAGGGTGTATTCAGACCAGGATAGTTTGATAGTTCACTTGCTTTGGTCCGAACCAAATGTTTTTTTTTTTTTTTTTTTCATTTTGGTGCGGTTCGCTTTCATACTGTACATTTTAGTAAGCGGACCAAAATCTGTCAACAAAGCCACGCGCCCTGAGGTCGTTCAGCTATTGGTCAGAGACGACACGCGCACAAAGCGTTAAGTTCAAAAGTAGTCATGGAGGCTTTCCGTGCTGTTATTCTTTTTAATGTCATCAAAACTATATATGTTTTTTCCAGTTTTTACTGTTTTCACAATTGTACGATTACTATGCTGTTGTACAAGTGATTTATCGACGACGACAAAGGGCAAGGCGGCTACGGAGGATAGCGCTGATGAGCGCACATCATGTTGTGACAGTTCTGGCTCTTCACGCAAGACGGAGGAGGTATGTGTCGGGATATTCGCCTTATCCATACAGCAGTCTTGCGTTTCACTGCGGGTCACACACTTAACTTATCTAGGCAACTAGCTAAGAAAGAGTCGGCATGCCATCTTCTTTCTTTGACTGGAAAACCCCCATCTGACATTCCTCATAGGCTAGGCTAGGTCGCTGGGGTTGAAGTAGTTTGTGTTTTTCTTTCAAAAAGCGAAGAAAAATCTAACCAGACTTCTAATAATGAAATATTTCTCCACGTTATTGTTACACAAGCACTGAATCAAACCCACACCCAAACTGAAGCTCAAATGGAACATAAACAAAAAGGGATATGCTACTGGCCTTTGTTGAGGTTTACCACAGCGTGTACAGTCATCACGGTGCATTCAGAAGAACAGAGAGATGGAGAAGGTGTTCTTCTTTAGCCATGTTGGTGGCTTATTTATTGAGAACAAACAAGTGCTCGTCACAATAGTTGAGCTTGCACTGGTGAAAATCAAAGACATTGCCCACACCAGATACTAGGCTACGGCAAGTCAAGTCGATCATATTGCACATACATGTACTTATGGCCCTTTTCCACTACCCTTTTTCAGCTCACTTCAGCCCGACACAGCTCGCGTTTTGACTACCTTAGAGCAGCACGACTCAGCTCGCTTCAGCCCTGCTTAGCACCCAAAACTCGCACGGTTTTGGAGTGGGGCTGAAGCGAGCCAAACCGAGCCGAGTGGGGCTAGGGGCGTGAGCAGACACTCCCCTGTGCACTGATTGGTGAGGAGGAGTGTCCTCACACGCCCCGCGAGCACGCTGGGATCTGTAAACCCGGAAGAAGAAGAATTACGAGAATTTCTGAAGCCTTCTGTGCCTAGCCTCATCTATATGCTCTTGCCAGTATCTGTTGGCGTTGTCGGTGACAACAAGCCATAGCACCAAGACCAGCAACACTAACGACTCCATGTTTATTGTTTACTATCCGGGTCGTGAGACTACCGCTTAAAAGATCACTGATGTCACTGTTTGCGCCGCCTAATGACATTACGTGACGTCCACCCACTTTCGCTAACTCCGCCCAATGTGTCCACCCACTTCCAGCCAGCATGGTTCAGCGCGGTTGTAGTCGAAATGCAACTCCAACAGCCCCACTCAGCTCGACTCAGCACGGCACGGCTCAGCCCAACTCAACCGCGTTGGTAGTGGAAAAGCGGCATTAGGCTACACCTGCCATTCTGTGTACTGTTGCGCCCTCTTGTGACATGAACAGAAAACCTTTAACATTAAGCCTAAATCACATAACATGTATATCTATGCCATTCCTAAACTGTTTTCATATTTTACAGTCTGCCAGGAAATAACTAATGTTTATTTTTAATGCCATTGTCTGTACTTTGGAGTATTGAACCTACATACTCTTATATTGCTTTTATTTGTAATAATGAGATCATGGCATCTGTTCTGTTTTTAGGAGAATCTGGGTCAAATCAACGGTCACAAGATTGGTGGCATTTAGTCATGAATAATTGGACCGACAGAGACTTTGTTAAATTTCCGAATGAGAAGAGGAACATTTGAGTATGTGTGTGATATGCTGCGACCCCTCTTGTCCCGCCAGCACACCCGATACAGAAGGCCTCTCTCTGTGGAGATGCGAGTTGCAGTCTGTCTGTGGAGGTTAGCAACGAACCTGGAATACAGATCAATCTCTAACCTCTTTGGTATTGGCATTTCCACCTGTTGCCTCATCACACAGGAGGTCATTACTGCCATCAACACCATCCTGAAACCAAAGTATCTAACAACACCCAGTCTGGCCTATTTCAAAACAATCATTCAAGCCTTCTGAGACAAATGGAGATTCCCCCAGGTAGTTGGCGCTATAGATGGCTCCCATATACCAATCAGGGCACCAGCAGATTCACCGGCAGACTACTATAACAGGAAAGGACAGTACTCAATTATTCTACAGGCTGTAGTTGACCATAAAATGAAATTCTGGGACGTTAATATTGGACAGCCAGGACGAGTACATGATGCTCGGGTTTTTGCCCTTTCTTCCCTTTTTGACCGCATGCAGAGAAATGACCTGTTACCCCCATGGACGGAAACTTTTGAAGATGTGAACATGCCGCTTGTCATTTTAGGGGATGCAGCCTACCCCTTGCTCCCCTGGCTTATGAAGCCTTTCCCAGACAACAGAGGACTGACTCCTGACCAGGTCAGCTTCAATCACCGCCAGAGCCAGGCAAGGATGGTCGTCGAGAGGGCCTTTGGATGGCTCAAGGGTCGCTGGAGATGTCTTCTTAAGCCGCAAGACCACCACATCTCTCTGGTTAGTCAGGTGACAGCAGCATGTTGTGTTTTACACAATTTGTGTGAAGAGCAGAATGAGGAGTACAATGAGGAGGAGGACTATGAGGAGGACGAAGGTGGAGAGAATGAGAATGATGGACAGAATGGCATGCAGGCAGGAAATCGGAGGGCTCAGGACATACGGAATGCTCTTTGTACATACTTTAAGGCTGTAATTTCAATATGATATGAAATGAGAAACAAATACATGTTACATTTATTTATTTATTTATTTATTTAATTAATTCTAATTGAATTAAAGTCAGAAATAAGCCTTGTTGAAGTCAGTGTAAAAATATTTACCAATGGAAAATAAAAATTATAAAGAATATAGAATTTCAGTTTGCAATTGCAGTTTTTACATGTACAGACATTTCTATAAAGTAGAATTCAAGTAAACTAATAATCAACTTCCACAACTAATCAACAATAATCAATCAAGAAGGATATCCGCATTACAACTCATACAAATGGCTACTGCCATTAACCTGATGAAGGATTTCAGAAATTTCATTTGGCTCCAGTTGTAGGTAGTACCTGCATAGGCTGCAGCTGTGTGGATGACGGAGGCATGAGCCAGGTAGGAGCAGTGTTTGACTGCGCTGGAGCTGGGGGGTTAGGCACCCAGTAATTTGCAGGTGGGTGCTGTGGTTGAGCAGAAGTATTAGACATGGCACTGAGCAACAGACGGAACATGTTATTGGTTTCCTTCATTTGGGCTTGCATCATCTCGAACCGTCTCTCTTCTGCCTCCCGCTGTGCCCTCAGGTAACTCTCTAGGTAAGAGTTTTCTTGTTGTTGACGATCTTGCTCAGAATTGATCAGTTCCTGGAGCTGCCGATGTTGTCTTTCCAAGAAAGCCTGCACCCCATCATTACTCTGAAGACTTGCGCTTTCTTCCCAGATGCTGCCTGGCTTTAGCCCCAGGAATGCTCGGCATTTGTGAAGTGGCTTCAGTGGGTGGCATCCCCTGCTCTTCTGTCAAGGGAAGTAAAGCAATAAGTGATGTTAAAGTCAGATCATGAGACAACATGTTGCACAATAGTAGGCTATATGTTAACACATTTGAGTCATCAAGAAGGTACACGAGCAAACCAAATAACAGTAATAGCAATACTGGTCACTTTTGCACAATTGCTCTTTAAGCACTTCTACAGTATTGCATTTTAGCCACCACTCCATAGTGTCATAATGAATACTTAGAAATTGATGGTGGTGGAAAATACTCATGAAAAGGATAACATTTGTGAATGGGCAGCATGAATTCTGGAAGTAAACTACTAAAAATGTTACATAAGCTAACTTACATAAATGGTCAATCAGGAGTCAGTTTAGCAGTCCGCTAATATTTAGGCTACTCACCATTTACACCATCATCCTCAACGTAGGGTGAGGCGAGGCTGCTGTTTTCAGGTGATAGCGGGCTCCCGTGGTTAGCATCACTGCTAACCTGCTAGCACCACCTGTGTCGTAGGTCCCCTCAACAATGTCCACGGGCGAGGCAAGGGGTTTTGACCCCAGAATAGTATCCAGGTCATCGTAACAGATGAATTTATTTTTTGCGTAGCTAGTACCGCCACTTTTTGAAAGAATGTCCCTGATTTTAATGTAGGTCTGACGGAGTTTCTTCAATTCTAGCCGACATTGTTCTGGGGAGCGCGTGAACCCCTTCTTCATTTTCTCACTGAACACAGCAAACACGTCAGCATTTTTGTGTTCTCTCCAAAAGCTCAGATATGTGGACATCTGCCCATATAGTAGAAGGCGTGACCGACCTGTCAAACCAGACAGGAAGGCCACGCCTTCAGTAACAGCAGCTGATAAAAGATGCGTCACCAATTAACATCCGGTGACACTCTGAGGAAGACGGAAGTTGTACGTCGAAACATGTCAGGTAAACAAACCCAAATAATTAGATGTCTGATAAAAAAGAAAAAAAAAACTAACTATATTTAATATAAGACATAATGAACGTAATCGAAAGATTAAGAATTAGTTACGGAGACGAAAGCATCAAGGAGTTTCGCCGCCTAGAGCGATTGACACGGAAACGGGCACGCTACAGGAATCACCTGAGATTCAATCTGCGCTGCCGGGATGAGGAAGTCGTACCGGCCAGCCTGAACATCAAGAACCCGATTCCAACCAGAAACGCGGAAAAGATGATCAGGAAAGTGCGGATGACTCTGGTAAAAGAACGGATACGGTGCACAACGGATAAACTAAATAATATCAACAGCGAACTACACAGAGAGACGGAAACTTTCAAACGCCGGTTTCCCCAGAACAAGGAAATGGAAATAGCAATACACGGACACTTGGCAGACATACACGAACAGGAATTCACAGAGACAAAAACCCGACAAATACGAAAACTGGACAAACTCATCGCACAGAAAAAGAAGGCAGAACCGGAGCACGCACACATCAACGACAAATGGATTTACAACATATCAAGGTACAAACTCTCACAAGCAGAACGCAGTATACTAGCAAAAGGACTCAACTACGCTGTCACACCGAACAACATACCACACGACGAATTCATTCTGGCAACTGAGTTAGCATGTGAGAAAATACAGGATCAGGGACAAAAAGCAGCACTAAGAAACGCAATAGCTGGTATATTGAAAACGGCCAAACCACCACCCAGCAACATCACCAAACAGGAAGCCAAAGCCATGAAAACATTAGCAAAAAATAAAGACATCACAATCCTCCCAGCAGATAAAGGCAGAACAACAGTTATTATGGACACTGATGAATATGAACGAAAAATGAATGAATTACTCAGCGACAACGCATTTGAAATATTAAAAAAAGACCCAACAGAAGACAAGAAAAAGAAACTTAAAGCACTACTAAAACCACTACTCAATGAAAATAAAATAGATAAGCAGGATTACAATCATTTAGTACCCACAGCCAATGTCATCCCCAGGATTTACGGCACACCAAAAATACACAAACCAGGAACACCATTACGCCCCATAGTAGATAGCATTGGTTCGGTCACATACAACTTATCAAAAGCACTTACCGAAATAATTAAACCATTACTAGGACTCACAGACCAACACTGCAAAAACTCAAAACATCTGGCAGAAGAACTAAAAAACATCAAAATGCAGCAAGATGAAGTTTTCATTTCACATGATGTCATATCTCTTTTCACCAGAACACCCACGGAAGCCACCATACAGATAGTACAAGACAAATTAAAAACAGACAGGACGCTCAAGAAACGTACAAACCTCACCGTACAAGACATCACTCAGCTTCTTCAATTCATCGCCACATCCACATACTTTCAGTTCAGGAATACAATCTACAGACAGAAGGAAGGTTTTGCCATGGGAGACCCACTATCAGCCATCATGTGTGGCTTTTTCATGGAGGATCTGGAGCAGAAAGCACTCACTACAATACCAGCGGAATACAGACCAACACTCTGGAAACGGTATGTGGACGACATATTGGAAAAAGTAAAGAGGGGACACACTCAACAACTCACCGACCATCTTAACACCATAGACAATACCGGCAATATAAAATTCACACATGAAGAAGAAACGGAGCAGTCAATAGCATTTTTGGATTTAAAAATACAACACACAGAAGATGGGGATATCAAAATAAAAGTACACAGAAAACCCACACACACCGACCAATATTTAAACTGGACTTCCGAACACCCCATAATGCACAAAATATCCGTAGTTAGAACATTACATGAACGCACAGCAATAATTACAGATCCACAGGACAAAGAACAGGAGGAACAACATATACAACACGCACTGAAGGCATGTCAATATCCACAATGGGCAATATCCAAAGGGGCGGAACAGGTTAAAAACAACAAAACACAGAAGAAAGAGAAAAAACAAACTAACAAACAAGAACACAGGGGAGTAGTTACATTACCATACATCAGAGGAATAACGGAACGCATTCAAAGAGTAATGAGGAAACACAATGTTAACACACCTGTCAAACCACACACAACACTCCGTCAGATCCTGGTTCATCCCAAAGACAGAATACATCCGGACAACAGATGCAACACCATATATGAGATTCCATGTAAATTATGCAATAAAACTTATATTGGGGAGACAGGAAGGAGTTTCAGCACAAGAAAACATGAACATAAGAAAGAGTGCGAAAAGGAGACAGCTACAAGACAAACCCGAACAATAAAAGAAAAGGCACAACAGGAAAATTATAAGTCAGCTATAACAGATCACTGTAAAAGGGAAAATCACATTATGGACTGGGGAAATGCCAGAGTCATCCGCACAGAAGATAACAAACATCAGCGCTGGATCAGGGAGGCCATGGAGATCCGTAAGCGAAGCCCGAGGACCATCAACCGGGATGAGGGAGCATACATGCTCTCCCACACCTGGAGTGCCATCTTGCAGGGGACGAACAGACAGTAGAAGGCGTGACCGACCTGTCAAACCAGACAGGAAGGCCACGCCTTCAGTAACAGCAGCTGATAAAAGATGCGTCACCAATTAACATCCGGTGACACTCTGAGGAAGACGGAAGTTGTACGTCGAAACATGTCAGGTAAACAAACCCAAATAATTAGATGTCTGATAAAAAAGAAAAAAAAAAAACTAACTATCTGCCCATATATCCACAAGGGTGCGAGTTTCTTCCTCGGCCCACGTTTGCCTCCTACTCATTTTTTGTACTTGCCTACCACTGGTGACTGAATGACCCTTGACAACCGAAACAGTGTTTGCACTTTGCGGTGGAGTGTCAAGACTCTGTTTCCCATAATGCTCGACAAACGACGGAAGCTCCCGAGGTACAAAAAAGCAAAACTGTCGGATTAGGTCCGGTCTGTTTTCACACCTCCAAAAGATCCGCACCACGGTTCCTTTGGTCCGGACCGAGTCCGACCTTGCAGCTCGGTCTCGGTCCGCTTGTTTGGTCTGGACCAGAGTTCAGTGGTTTGTATTCAGACCAACCCAAAAGGTCCGGAACAAGGGAAATTTGGTTCGTTTGGTCCGGACCAAACAACGTAGGTGTGAATACGCCCTTAGACCACCACCTCTGTCCTGGCCTGTGGAACTGGCTCTCCTGTGTTGAGCCAACACAAAGGCTCAACACAGGAGAGCCAGTTCCTCAGGCCAGGACTCTGCTGTCTATCTTCATCTTAACAACAAAGGACACTCATTTCAGGATTGCAACGTACGCATTTTAGCCAAAGAGGATCGTTGGTATGAGCGAGGAGTTAAAGAAGCAATTTTTGTCAACCTGGAACTGCCATTACTGAACAGAGGTGGTGGTCTAAGACATCATTTATCAGCCACCTACAATGCAGTCCTTGGCACACTTCCCAGACAACTGAATGCACACCAAAACCCAGCTGTTTTCAGTGACTCACAGGAGGACAGAGAGAACCAACAATCCACTGATCACCCCAATGACTCTCTAGGCCGTTCACACCCAGCCCCCAGTGACCCACACCAACAGGATGAGTCAACGACACCTTAGGATTGCTTTTCATCCATGAGAGGATAAATACCTGATACTCCCTATTAGTCAGACAGAACTGAAGAAGCCTTTCGGATGAGAGGTGAAATGTCTTCAAGAATCTTCAAGCAAGTCCAGTTGCTCTCTTTTACCACCCACAGTTTACTATGACCTGGATGACTGAGAATCTTCACAGACTTGTAGTAATAATTTCAATAAACGGTTAATGTTCAGTTTCCTCTTCATTTATTCTCTATTCAAAAGGCACAAAGCTCCAGCTCTCTCTGGTCTTAATCTTTTCTGTTGTTTCAGAATGTATCGCGCATATCGCTCCTTGTTGGGGGTTTTGTACTGAGTCATGTCCGAGTTGTTCACTTGGTGTCCAGTCTGGGTTTTCCATGTCGAATAAGGAAACTGGTTCACCTATAAGAAAATCAAAACACTTTCATGACAAAGATAACTTGAACACAAATAAAACAAGATTCTTAAGCAAACTCTTCCATACTCATGACTTTTTTTTTTAAATACAAGTTCTTACCTGGCGGCACGGTGGTGTAGTGGTTAGCGCTGTCGCCTCACAGCAAGAAGGTCCGGGTTCGAGCCCCGTGGCTGGCGAGGGCCTTTCTGTGTGGAGTTTGCATGTTCTCCCCGTGTCCGCGTGGGTTTCCTCCAGGTGCTCCGGTTTCCCCCACAGTCCAAAGACATGCAGGTTAGGTTAACTGGTGACTCTAAATTGACTGTAGGTGTGAATGGTTGTCTGTGTCTATGTGTCAGCCCTGTGATGACCTGGTGACTTGTCCAGGGTGTACCCCGCCTTTCGCCCGTAGTCAGCTGGGATAGGCTCCAGCTTGCCTGCGACCCTGTAGAAGCGGCTTGCGATAATGAGAAGTTCTTACCTGAAATGATCGCTACAAATGCAGGTATTCACGAACTTCTCTGAAGTTTTCCAGCTTTGATCCTCTCATCATATTCTCTTTAACGACTCATTTGTTCATTGTTCTTGAAGCATTTGCTTCTTTAACATTTTTCTTGATAGCAGGGAGACGGTAATGCCTTTTATCTATTTCTCTATTCGAATGATTGAAACAACCATAAACAGTGTAAAAATTAACCATATTTAAGACAGATTAAGCCTTGTTTAAAGGAAAGACTGTCTGTTTGTCCCCCAGGTGAAATTATCCCATGATGCATGACATGCGCGAGGGGTCTAGACTTTGCTGTTTTACTGACAAAGAGAGGTTATGCAAAAGTATTAAATACAGGAGTGCCAAGAACAGTGGTGTATGTTTTTGTGAAATTATTTCTTGATGAGGGATTTGTTTTCCTCCGAGTAAACACATTTCAATTAAAGGTTGGATTTTTCAAGTTTTTTCAGTGCAAGATGATGCTACTTCACCAAAAGGTGAATTTTTTTCTAATCCTTTTTACTAATCTTTACAAGGGTTGTAATTAATTGTGGAGGGCACCATGTGCTATTGAATAGAAACTTATTGCATTAGGTTGGTGGGAAATTAAATTAATTGCAAAAATATATTTTTGAAATTTGTACAATTTTCCATCGATCTGTGAGATCAAGCTTTTGTTACACTGAGTTTCAGTTTTCCTAAGAAATAACAATGATTCTCGCAGACTTACTGAGTATGAAATTTTTTTTAATTAAAAAAAAAAGGGGGGGAAATTTTAAAAATAAAAATGCATTTTCAAAGGGCTGCAGTATTGCTGTATAGTTTACTGAACTGGACTGCCAATATTTTCAACACAGTCTTTCCTGAATGCATCTCCTCCTACACTTGCTGAGTCATCAACCTACAATGAACAAACAAAAACAAACAAATTAGGATTAAACCAAAAGTGCATAAATTAAACAATTCAAATATTAAACGGGGTTTAAAAAATGGGGGGAAAAAAATTCCTCAGCTAACATATTTACCTTATTTCTTTTAGTATGTCCTGAGGTTTTATCATCTTTAGTGTTACTTTTAACACTGTGCTCCTTCGATGCAGGTTGAGTGTTTTTCATTTCTGTTTTGGATACTTCATTTTCCTCCTCTGACCCATTACTGAGAGTCTGAGGTTCTTCGTCCACATGCTGAGCCTGGTCCTTGGTTGCTGTTTCCTGCTGGTTGTCTGTCTCATCCCCACTGAAAAGACTGTCTGCATTTCGTACGGTTTCCACATACACCCTCCGCTGCTCCCCACTCGGTCTGTTGTGTCTCCTCTGGCGAACGTCCTGTTGGTAATTCCTGTTCTCCTTGTGGTTGACTTGGTTGCCCTCTTGTCCTACACGGTGTCTGGGTTGTGCAGCGTGGTTAGCATCACCTCTTGCTAACAGAACCCATTCTTTTCCTCCATGTTCCTCCAGCTTCTGTAAAGGAGGAGTGGCAGGCTGTTGTACAGTGCCGGGTGGAGGATCCCGATGTCCACCTCGCAGAGGCCGAAGAACAACATGCTGTACAGCTGCTTGGACAGTACTGTACATAAATACCTGTAAAGAGGTAACAAAAAAAAAATCCAATTAGGAAAAATTCTGTTCAAAATATAATTAATGAAATTTACATTACAGATTTGCTGGAAACTCTCAGCATTTAAAGACCATTCAAAACCATTCAATTTCATACCAGGATGGAGAGCATGATTAAAAGAAGCACAGGTATCTGGAGTGTAACAGGCAGGTCTTTCAGTAAGGCCCGGAGAAACTCACTAATGCCTTGTCCTAAGTGCTTCAGAGGGTCTGTAATAAAGGTGGTGATGGTTACAGTGATGGCCTGTAAAGACAAAAATGAAACAGATCAGGCAAACTTCAGACAATTTTTCATTCATTAACAAACATAGTAATGAAACCATATGAACCTTCATTGGAGACACTAGCAGGATTGGATTCACAATCAGGACCTCGTAGTACTGCTTACAAGGATCGTCCTGAAGAGTCCATGTAGTTCGGAACCACTCTGAAATGACAAAAGGGAGATACTAATATTTAAACAGTTAATAAAACGTTCATTCATTTTCCTTCCATGTTCCCTGTACTCAGAGATTTATGTTATTGTATTAGAGATACTTGGTCATCCTTCTCTCCCACTGACAGCATGGATATGGTTGGAAAGCGGCAAATGTGAGCTCCAGCACCTCACCTTTGAAATTATCCATCCAGCCAATTTTCTTTACTCCAGTGCATTTCTCATTGACATTCTCCATCTTTATAACGTTGGCCTGGTGTTCAGCAAAGGCAATCTGAAGAATGTCAAATCCACATGAAAGTTTCCAAAGTTTCAAGTACACTTTATATACCATTTTCAACTATTAAAACAAAATTCTTTAGAGGCATTGCTGACAGTTACTGCAACAGTCTCTAAGCTGTAGCCGCTATAGACAAGTCAGTAAGGCTCAGGGATATGACTATAATAGCAATATCATGACAAATGACATGTTATTTCGAGACATAGTGAGCATCATCAGTAGCTTCATAACATTGACTAACAGCAACATTATTGCTTATACAATATTTTTGCATCAAATGTTTGTTTCCATATTTGAAGACATTAAATGCATCACTGAATGAAATTTTTGATGTCTATATTAATCCATTTTATTGTCACTTTGTTAGCAAACATTAATACTATATGTTGTGTAGCTAGAAATTCATATATATTATAACCCCCCCCCCCCCCCCCCCACACACACACACGAGTATTTTACTGGGAAATACACCACTCGTATTTTTCATATGCGCTACATCCGAGATGTGGAAAACCAAAACCATGACATTTATGTCACTTGTGAGGAAATCGATGAATTCCTTTGATAAATTCAAGGACTTTGTTTGTGAATGTGTCTAGATAATAAAAACAAAAATCACATGTTGGCTTGAAGATATGAAGTTTATCTTCTCGTGTTGAAAAACTTGCATTTTTCATACGAATTACATCACAGATCTGCATGACATATTTAAATAATATTGGCTAGCACTGAGCAGTATATCAGATATATTTCATTGAGCTCTCATGATATTGAACTGGTCTTTGACTCGTTCAATGTCAGGCTGGCTGATATACCACGAAAAAAAGACAGCCAATATTATTATTATTCATACACATTCAATGGAGCAATTATAGATTTTACAAATTGTCACAGTTGCTTGCTAGCGCAAAAGTTTTACATGTAATACATATCTTATGGCATTTTCAATTTACTGTGACCGTTTACTGCGGATGCCTCCGACAAACAAAGAAATGGTTGTGCACATGCGCAGCAGAAACTCATTGGATATTCGCATGCGCTCCAATGTGTGACGTCATGTCTTGACAACCATGCAAACGTAAGCCATATTCAACGCTCTTTCTCCATTGGGTAGAGTGACGTAATACACATCGGATAAACGATATGCTAACAATATTGCATGCTATCAAACCAAATAAATGAAACCGCTAGAAGGGAATAGAACTCTTATTCCATATTTAAATAAATAAATAAAAACCCCATGAGTGTCCTGTATGTATAATAATTCCCGATATTTCACTCCAAATGATGCCAATCCCAGTGTTTTCCCACTGACTAGACGCATGTTGCCAAAATGGTGAACCGGTTGAAACTTAAAATTCTTTTGATTAACTTGCGTATTTTTTTGTGGATATGTCCATATAATATAAAGAACATTACACAGTGGCGTGAAGATATGAAGTTTATCTTGTACAGAAAATATTTTCACTCGAGAATGTTTACCACTCAAAGATAAACTTCATATCTTTGTGCAACCATGTAATATCCCCATATATATTGAACGCGCGCGCGCGCGCACACACACACACACACACACTATATTCCATATTGACTAATGCTACGGTACCTTGTAGAGATAGAACCAGTTCCACACTAGACTGATGATGAAGCATATGGCAAAAATTCTCTTAAATTGGACAAACCAGGACACCACAGACCACATCTCCGTGCAGATTATGGCCATGATGATCAAGACAAAGAAAGAAACCTGTATTTAAATAAATAAATAAATAAAAATATATAACAACAAATGACAAAAAATACAAAGTCCAAGCAGGTGAATTTTCACCTTGATAACAGTATCGAGCTCCACACCAAACGTGTCTTCAAAGCGCCACTTCCAGGCCTCATCGTCATGGAGTTTAAAGTTGACAAGTATTTGACTAAGTGCAGCATCCAGAGCCCCAGTCTTCCAGCTACTCTCATCATTCACAATTTTCTGAATTTCTGCCACCATTTTCTTGGTAAGTTTCACCTCAGCATCATAGTGCTTTTCAGTGGTCGCAGCAGTGGGCTACATGTTCGAAGAAAGAGAATAAGGAGCACAGAAATATAAACAGAATCGTGCATGTGGCTTATGAAATTGTCATACTGTACCAAGCCAAGTTTCTCAATTTCCTTTAGAAGCTTTGCGAGGAAGCGCTTGAAAACAGGATTACATGATGGCTGTTGTGAGGAAAGCGTCACCCCCCTTCTGTGCTCTTCAATCTGGAATAGGTTTACAAACAGAAAATTTGATTAATTCCATTAACTACACTTACTGATGTATTTGAAGACAGTTAAAGCAAAAAGCAACTTACTTGATGAATAAAAGCCTTAATTTAAATTTGGTTTGATTTCTTGTCTGAAGTATACTGACCACTGATGCTGCTAGCAATTCACATCCATATCTGTTCCTACCATCTTCCTCTTGCATCTGCCTGAATTAACACTTATATTTGAGCCTAGTGGTCATGTGAGGTTAAATAAGAACCTAACCATTTTCTGTTTTAAATTCATGTTGTGTTTCTGAATTTGCTGATTGGTGAGGGGTTTTTTTTGTATTTTGTCCAACTGCAATCAACCAATCATGTTGCAGCAACACAATGTATAAAATCATGCAGCCATGATGGGTCAAAAGCTTCAGTTCACTTTCAACTCAAACATCAGCATGGAGGAAAATGTGATCATGTTGCCTTTGACAATGGCAAGGTTGGAGGTGCTGGTTTCATTATTTCAGAATAGACTGCTCTCCTGGGATTTTCAAAGCACAACAGTCTCTCGAGGTTATACAGAATGGTGCAAAAAAGCAGACATCCAGTGAGGTACAGTTTTGCAAGCTGAAATGCCTTGTTGAATAAAGTCAGTGGAGGTTCAATCTGACAGGAATGCAACAGTAAGCCAGTTAACCAATTTTTACAACTGGGGTGAGTAGAAAAGCATCTCAAAATGCGAAACATAAACCTTGAGGCGGATGGACTACAAAAGCAGACGACCACATTGTGTTCTGTTTATGTCAGCTGAGAATAAAATCTGAAAATACAGTGGGAACAGGATCATCAAAACTGGACATTTAATTGGAAATCATCTGGTCGGGCCCTGTGATGACCTGGCGACTTGTCCAGGGTGTACCCCGCCTTTCGCCCGTAGTCAGCTGGGATAGGCTCCAGCTTGCCTGCGACCCTGTAGAAGGATAAAGCGGCTAGAGATAATGAGATGAGATGAGATCATCTGGTCGGATGAATCTCAATTTCTGTTACAACATGCAAAAGGTCAGAATTTAACCACAACAGCATGAATCCATGGACCCAACCTGCTTTTGTTTTAACACTGCAGTCTGGGGGTGGTGTTGCAATGGTGTGCGGAATGTGGTTTGTTTGTTTGTTTGTTTTTTCTTCCCTCCTTTCTGTACAGCCCTGATCATGCTACTGGTCCCAATTATGTTGTACAAAGAGTAAAACTGAAACATCCTTGTATGTACCCAGTCCTATACTTTTTGATCCCCTAATACCCTAAAGTTAACAAATATCACAGGGAGTGAGAGCTTAATGGGACCTAGTGTACATTATCCAGGCATCTGAATGAAGCAACAAGAAGGCTCTTCTGCTTCAAATACGGTGGTGTAGTAAACTCAGTGTTTTTAAAATTCATTTTACCTAGGCTTATCAAGATCTAAGCAAGGTACAGACACTTTCTTCATGGCAAAACTCGAAACTTTCAGCAGAATTGTAACACCGATTACAGATGCAATTGAAATTCTGCATGTGACATAAATGCTTATGGAAATAGCTGAATGAACTTTGGCCAAATGGCATACAGTGGTGCTTGAAAGTTTGTGAACCCTTTAGAATTCTCTAGATTTCTGCATAAATATGACGTAAAACATCATCAGATTTTCACACAAGTCCTAAAAGTAGATAAAGAGAACCCAGTTAAACAAATGAGACAAAAATATTAGGCTTAGTCATTTATTTATTGAGGAAAATGATCAAACATTGCATATCTGTGAGTGGCAAAAGTATGTGAACCTTTGCTTTCAGTATCTGGTGTGACCCCCTTGTACAGCAATAACTGCAACTAAACATTTCTGGTAACTGTTGATCAGTCCTGCACACCGGCTTGGAGGAATTTCAGCCCATTCCTCCATACAGAACAGTTTCAACTCTGGGATGTTGGTGGGTTTCCTCACATGAACTGCTCGCTTCAGGTCCTTCCACAACATTTCGATTGGATTAAGGTCAGGACTTTGACTTGGCCATTCCAAAACATTAACTTGATTCTTCTTTAACCATTCTTTGGTAGAACGACTTGTGTGCTTAGGGTCGTTGTCTTGCTGCATGACCCACCTTCTCTTGAGATTCAGTTCATGGACAGATGTCCTGACATTTTCCTTTAGAATTTGCTGGTATAATTCAGAATTCATTGTTTCACCAATGATGGCAAGACATTCTGGCCCAGATGCAGCAAAACAGGCCCAAACAATGATACTACCACCACCATGTTTCACAGATGGGATAAGGTTCTTATGCTGGAATGCAGTGTTTTCCTTTCTCCAAACATAATGCTTCTCATTTAAACCAAAATGTTCTATTTTGGTCTCATCCATTCACAAAACATTTTTCCAATAGCCTTCTGGCTTGTCCACATGATCTTTAGCAAACTGCAGATGAGCAGCAACATTCTTTTTGGAGAGCAGTCTCTTTCTCCTTGCAACCCTGCCATGCACACCATTGTTGTTCAGTGTTCTCTGGATGGTAGACTCATGAACATTCACATTAGCTAGTGTGAGACAGGCCTTCAGTTGCTTAGAAGTTACCCTGGGGTCCTTTGTGACCTTGTCGACTATTACACGCCTTGCTCTTGGAGTGATCTTTGTTAGTCGACCACTCCTACGGAGGGTAACATAGTCTTGAATTTCCTCCATTTGTACACAATCTGTCTGACTGTGGATTGGTGGAGTCCAAACTCTTTAGAGATGGTTTTGTAACCTTTTCCAGCCTGATGAGCATCAACAACACTTTTTCTGAGGTCCTCAGAAATCTCCTTTGTTCGTGCCATGATACACTTCCACAAACATGTGTTGTGAAGATCAGACTTTGATAGATCCCTGTTCTTTAAATAAAACAGGGTGCCCATTCACACCTGATTGTCATCCCACTGATTGAAAACACCGGACTCTAATTTCACCTTCAAATTAACTGCTAATCCTAGAGGTTCACATACTTTTGCCACTCACAGATACGTAATATTGGATCATTTTCCTCAATAAATAAATGACCAAGTATAATATTTTTGTCTCATTTGTTTAACTGGGTTCTCTTTTTCTACTTTTAAGACTTTTGTGAAAATCTGATGATGTTTTAGGTCATATTTTTGCAGAAATATAGAAAATTCTAAAGGGTTCACAAACTTTCAAGCACCACTGTATATTAAAATTCTGTGTTTCAAAAGTCTGTGTCATCTACATATGTTAGACTCAACCTTCTCAGTAAGCATTCTGAATGACTACAGTTCTTACCTGTTGAGACACAGCAGCCTACTAGAAGTAACGTAAAAGTCGTTTCCGGAAAATTTCACATACGGAACCATGGGTTTGCACTGCATCTGGCAGACACTGTGCGATTTTTTCAATCGCAGTATTTAGCTGCTGCTCACACTGTACGAGTGAATCGCAGGGGTAAACAGCATGCAGCTTACGATTCCTGTTCTCACACTATACGATCCGATGCTCGGATGCGATCTGACTGCTCACACTGTACTTCCATACTTCCAGATTCTTGTATCCGGAACTGCAACGTAAAGAAGAGGAGGAGACCAGAAGTGCTGCTCAGTGTTTGTTTTCTCTTCCGTATCTGTGTTCGCGCATGTGTAGTGTGACAGGTTGAGGTAAATCGGCTCGTGACACTGCTTCAACAGTGCGATAGCCTCACGATGGGCGACCAGGATTTCAAACGTTTGATTTTCATCCGATCGATTGGGAGGAGGTCATGAGGTGTTAATCGCTTGTCCCCCATGTATACTACAAGATCCGAGACGCACGATTGAGCCAAAAATCGGCCCGATCTCCAAAACAGTCGCACGAGTGAAAATCGTGTCAAAATCGGGCCAAAAATCGCACAGTGTATGCCCAGCCTTGGATGGACATTCAACATGCAGCTTGAATTTTACTACACATTAAAAACATCAACTGTTAGTAATCCAACCAACAAGAAATTTAGAGGCGATGCCAAACAAGCAAAAACTATGAACAGTTTCTATATCTGCATGCAACATGGCATATGACACAGCCATCGTTGGGTGTATCAGTGACAACCAAGAGGAAGAGTATAGGAGCCTGGTGAGGGACTTTGCTGTGTGGTGCAATAGGAACCATCTGCAGCTCAACACCTCGAAGACCAAGGAGCTGGTCATTGACTTTAGGAGGTCCAGACCAAGGTCACGACCAGTTCTGATCGAGGGAGTCGAGGTGGAGGCTGTGGATTCCTACAAGTACCTCAGGCTGTGGCTGGACAGCAAGCTGGACTGGACTCGCAACACCAATCACTTGTACAGGAAGGGACAGAGCAGGTTATACTTCCTTAGGAGGCTGCGGTCCTTTAACATCTGCAGGAAACTCCTGTGGATGTTCTATCAGTCTGTGGTCGCCAGTGTCCTGTTTTACACCGTGGTGTGCTTGGGGGGGGGGCAGCACATCCAAGCCGGACAAACTGATCAGGCAGGCCGGCTCTGTGGTCGGCATGAAGCTGGACTCTCTGGTGACGGTGGCAGAGAAGAGGTCTATGGACAAACTATTGAACATCATGGACGATGCCAGTCACCCTCTGCACACAGTCATCAGCAACCAGAGGATCCTGTTCAGTGACAGAATGCTCCTTCCTAAGTGCAGAACGAACAGACTCAAAAACTCCTTTGTCCCTTACGCCATCAGACTGTACAGCTCCTCTCTGGGGGGGAGGAGGGCAGAGCACGGGAAAGAGCAGTAGCCTAGCCTGACAATAAGCAATACCGGACAATGTGCAATATAAAGTGCAATACCTTTCCTGCTGCGCCCCCTCTTCCTCTCTTCCCCTTGTCTTATTCTTTTATATTTGTATATGTAAATACTTAATTTATTTTAATTTATCTAGAAGTTCTCTCTATTTCTTTTCTCTGTTTATCTGTAATGATGCTGCTGGAATCTTAATTTCCCTGAGGGAACCCTCCCAAAGGGATCAATAAAGTTTCTAATCTGGCCAAGCGGGAGGCTTTGGGTGACTACGGTCACCTGGAAATAGATCAGGAAAAAAAAAATTATATATATATATATATATATATATATATATATATATATATATATATAAAAACAAAAATAATGCTACCCAAGCTAATCTGATATCAACACTATTAGAACATGTTGTGCTTTTGGTGACAAATGTCTAACATGATCTCACAGGAGCTTATGGCCCTTTTCCACTACCCTTTTTCAGCTCACTTCAGCTCGCTTCAGCTCACTTCAGCCCGACACGGCTCGCGTTTCGACTACCAAAAACCAGCACGACTCAGCTCGTTTCAGCCCTGCTTAGCCCCTAAAACTCGCACCGTTTTGGAGTAGGGCTGAAGCGAGCCAAGCCGTGCCGAGTGAGGTTGGGGGCGTGAGCAGACACTCCCCTGTGCACTGATTGGTGAGGAGGCATGTCCTCACATGCCCACACACACCCCGCGAGCACGCTGGGATCTGTCAACACCGTAAACCCGGAAGAAGGAGAATAATTACGAATTACGAGAATTTCTGAAGCCTTATGCGCCTCGCCTCATCTATACGCTCTTGCCAGTATCTGTTGGCGTTGTCGGTGACAACAAGCCACAGCACCAAGACCAGCAACACTAACGACACCATGTCCTCCATGTTTATTGTTTACTATTCGGGTCGTGAGACTACCGCTTAAAAGATCACTGAATCAGTGACATACAGAGCATCGTGCATGAGTTCGCGGAGCGCAAGGCTCGTCGTATGCCCTTCAAATAATGCGCGCAGTAGGCTATTGATGTTTTATTATGAGCCATGTACAGTATGTTGCCTAATGTTTTTTTGTTTGAGTTACATGTTCGTTTGAAGGACTTAATGTACAAAATAACATAGTTGCACCCCGTAGTGTTGAAATTGGTAAACACAGTGCATTCAGTGAGGTTTGCACCGCCCTCCTTTTATTTCTGACTCTTCCTGTCACCACTCTGAGCGCTCATTCGTATGCCCTTCAAATAATGTGCACAGTATAGGCTATTGATGTTTTATTATGAGCCATGTACAGTATCCTAATGTTTTTTGTTTCTGAGTTACATGTTCGTTTGAAGGACTTGATGTACTAAATAACATATAGTTGCACCCGGTAGTGTTGAAATTGGTAATCACCGCAGTTGCGGACATTTTGTAGCCTAAAATGATGTTATGATAAGCTTTAATAAAGGGCCCGGTCATTTGCCCCGCCCCCGGCCCGGCTCTGACTTGTTCCGCCACTGTCACTGATGTCACTGTTTGCGCTGCTTAACGACATCACGTGACGTCCACCCACTTTCACTAACTCCACCCAATGTGTCCACCCACTTCCAGCCAGCACGGTTCAGCGCGGTTGTAGTCGAAATGCAACTCCAACAGCCCCGCTCAGCTCGACTCAGCTCGACTCGGCACGGCTCAGCCGCGTTTGTAGTGGAAAAGCGGCATTAGACATGACTTTTTTTTGGAGTGGGACCAATAGTGTGACCAGGGCAATACACCAAGTATTGTTTGAATGCCACAGCCTAATCTGAGTATTGCTGCCAACCATGTATCTCTCTTTAAGGCCACAATCCCCTCATATTTTAGAACAGCTACTTCCAGCATGATAATGTGCCATGCAGAAACATGTCAACATGAACCAGAATCTTGTAGAAGCCATGCTCGAAGAACTGAGGACCTGAGACTTTTTGTGTCCTCACCTGTCTTTGCAACATGTTCACTTTGTCGGTGCACTCCTTTATATCTGGACATTGAGCCACTTGACAGGAATTTTGATTGTATTCTCTTCTTTTAGTCGGTACATTACTGTAACTGGAGGCCTAGAAAACAAAATGTAGCACTTCAGCAACAGAAAGTTAACTCCTGTAGTTTGTTTAACATGCAGTAACTCAGTTTTTTCTACCTCAGCAGGCTTTCTCATGCTTTTTGAACCTGAATCATAGTTGAGCATGTCATACGGATCAATCCATTCATCATCTTCAGAGTGAACGTCCCCGTAAACAAACAAAAAACCACTGAGTGCAAGCAGAACACCATAACCCCACAAGAACAACGCACCCGGGACCCTCATGATCATTACACGTTAAAAAAATAAGCTTAGAAATTATTTTCTCTCGCTCCTTTTAAAAGTGGTTTACATATGCACGAAGCTGCTGTAGCATAATTTCATAGTCTTGTTTCTAGCCGCAAACCAAAAACGTCATCTTGGTAGATAACGATTACATGTAAGCTAACTGGTCGATAAACTCGCTGGTATGGTGAAAGAAAACAAAACGGAATCATTTAGAATTAAAGAGATGTAGAAACCTAATTTTTGGATTAAAATTAAAGAAACACTTAATCTTTAAAATATGCGAAAACATTCTTCTTAGTCGTCATCGTCAGTCCCTGCGACTCGGCTTTCGCTTTCGGACGCAGGGAGGGACTGACGAAGAAGAATAGGAAGCAGACTGTATCCAAAATCGCTCCCAACTCACTATATAGGGCACTATATAGTGAGGACGCCATTTTGGAGTGCTGTCCGAAACGATAGGCTTCTTCTTCTTCTTCTGTCAGGTTTTATGGCAGTTTACAAGCAGAGTGTACTACCGCCATCTACTGGACTGAGGTGCAATCAAATGGATGTCATTTCAAAGAAAAATTGAATAAAAAGGAAAAATAACACAAAACAACAAAATATATCCTATTTGTTAATTTTGTTTCTTTGACAAATATTATCAGAGCACAAGTGATGTTTTCTAATCTAGGCTCACCTAATAAGGTGTCTAAAGAAAAGGCTTTCTTGACTGCATTCACTTCCCTCTTCAGTTTTTCTCTTTGTCTGTAGAATTTTAAGCACCTTAAAAGAACATGATCTACATCCTCTCTCACTCCACAGAGTTCACATTTTCCAGATGGATGTTTGTTTACAACGTATATAAGCTGTTATTTAATCCAGTATGGCCTATTCTCAGTCTTGTAAACCAAACCTCCTCCTGTCTGTTTGGGTAACTAGGTTTGCTACTTGAGATATCTTTTTGTATATTATATAAGTGTCTACCTTTCTTCTCCTTATCCCATTCAGCTTGCCATATTATGTTAACTTTATGTTTAATGAGTACCTTAACTTCTGATCTACTGAATGGAATACTTAACTGAACCTCCTCTTCTTTGGTTGCCTCTTTTGCTAGCTTATCTCATTATCTCTAGCCGCTTTATCCTGTTCTACAGGGTCGCAGGCAAGCTGGAGCCTATCCCAGCTGACTACGGGCAAAAGGCGGGGTACACCCTGGACAAGTCGTCAGGTCATCACAGGGCTGACACATAGACACAGACAACCATTCACACTCACATTCACACCTACGGTCAATTTAGAGTCACCAGTTAACCTAACCTGCATGTCTTTGGACTGTGGGGGAAACCGGAGCACCCGGAAGAAACCCACGCAGACACGGGGAGAACATGCAAACTCCGCACAGAAAGGCCCTCGCCAGCCACGGGGCTCGAACCCAGACCTTCTTGCTGCGAGGCGACAGCGCTAACCACTACACGACCGTGCCGCCCCACTAGCTTGTCTACTTCCTCATTACCACCAACTCCTCTATGGGCTGGAACCCATACAAACTGGATTGATATTCTCTGTTGACTGATTGCAAATAAGATATTATTAATTTCATTCAATAAGTCCTGTCGGCATGATGATTCTCCACTTTGAATGGATGTGAGAGGTGACATAGAATCAGAACAAATGAGTCAAGTCAACTTTGTCAAATATGTTATACATGCTCGACATACAGAACAGATGAAACTTCAGTCTTCTCTGACCCATGGTGCAAACAGGCAATGCAATAAATAAAAATAGAATAACTGAAATAAATAATATAAACAGTATAAACACCCTAGATAAGAAAATAGACATAGACAACACACACACACACACACACACACACACACATATATATATACACACTACCGTTCAAAAGTTTGGGGTCACCCAGACAATTTTGTGTTTTCCATGAAAAGTCACACTTTTATTTACCACCATAAGTTGTAAAATGAATAGAAAATATAGTCAAGACATTTTTCTGGCCATTTTGAGCATTTAATCGACCCCACAAATGTGATGCTCCAGAAACTCAATCTGCTCAAAGGAAGGTCAGTTTTATAGCTTCTCTAAAGAGCTGAACTGTTTTCAGCTGTGCTAACATGATTGTACAAGGGTTTTCTAATCATCCATTAGCCTTCTGAGGCAATGAGCAAACACATTGTACCATTAGAACACTGGAGTGATAGTTGCTGGAAATGGGCCTCTATACACCTATGGAGATATTTCACCAAAAACCAGACATTTAGGTGGGGTTTACATTAGACCATATCAGCGGATCATCAGATTAACATTTTTAAAATGATTAGTGTGCACACAGCAACACCAATACACGATTCGCGTGCACACAGCAACACCAATACACGGATACGCTCGGCTCCGCAGGCATCCTGCGCTCCAAATCACTCCGCCCTGAACAGCGAGTGCCCTCTGGAGGGTGCGCACTCCGGCCTTGCGCAGCTCACAGAGCGCGCGAGTGAAGCACACGAGCAATGATTTGGGACTGAGCCGCTGTGTGTGTGATCCCAGCGCATATCACTTACCACTTGCAAGTGGAAGGATGGCAAGCCTAAAGACAATCATAACTACACAATGGGCAGTATTTGCATCAGTATTTGCAGTATTTTCATACTTTTATACTCTTTAATGAAAGGTGATACAAGGCGGAAGTCCGCGCCGTTTTTCAGCAGTCGCGTCACATGACCAACGCCAGCGAATCAGGAAGGTGGATGTCACAGTGACGTTGTCCAATGACGACGCCAGCTAGAGCTCAGCACAGCGTATCCGCGTATTCTCAATGTTTACACAGCACCGGACCAGACACGATCTAGATTGAATACGTGGACCCTGGCGGATTCCCGTTTCCCGGAGTTTCCAGGCGTTTTAATGTAAACGGACAGTGCATCCGCGAAGAAAACGAGACAGATACGGTCTAATGTAAACTTGGCCTTAGTAGAATTTAGCTAGAATAGTCATTTACCACATTAGCAATGTATAGAGTGTATTTCTGATTAGTTTAAAGTGATCTTCATTGAAAAGAACAGTGCTTTTTTTTCAAAAATAAGGAAATTTCAAAGTGACCCCAAACTTTTGAACGGTAGTGTATAAATAAATTGGAGCAAAGGGACATTAAATAAACAGTCAAGGGCACTTGAGGTATAGCAGGTAAACATGAAATAAACAGTATACTGTAAACAATAGACTAATAGCTGTTAAGGTGAGGTAGTGCGGAATAGTGCAAATGAGCGAGGTAAAGTGAAATGTTCAGTCCCTGAGTTCAGTGTGTGTGAATGAATGTTGAGAGTGTGTGTGTGTGTGTGTGTGTGTGTGTGTGTGTGTGTGTGTGTGTGTGTGTGTGTGTGTTGGGGGGGGGAGACTGTGAGGGTGACATGATGTCAGACACTGAAGGGGGGCAGGGGAGGTGCGGGCAGAATCTGTGGCAGGGGGCAGAGGGGGGAGGAGGGGCAGAACAGGGAGGGAGTTGAGCCTCCTGACCGCCTGGTGAAAGAAACTGTCCTTGAGTCTGCTGGTTTTGGCCCGGAGACTCCGCAGTCTCCTCCCCGACGGCAGCAGACTGAAGAGGCTGTGAGATGGGTGGGTGAGGTCATCTGCAATCCTGATGGCTTTGCAGGTGAGGCGGGAGTTATAGATATCCATAAGAGAAAGGAGAGAGACACCAATGATCCTCTCAGCTGCTCTCACGATGCGCTGCAAAGTCTTGCAGCAGGACACAGTGCAGGTGACGGATGTTCACACGGTGAACATCCGTCGGTGCATCACACGGTGAACATCACACGGTGATGCAGCTGGTCAGGATGTTCTCAATGGTGCCTCTGTAGAATGTGTGCATGATGGGGGCCGGGGCCGGGGCTCTTTAAATAACTGCTTTAGGGGGCCTAGTTTCTTCTATCCACTGTAATGCAATAATAATGGCTGTCATTTCAGCTGCAAATATGGACAGATGGTCTGATGTTCTCTTTTTAATAGAGATTTTGTAATCAGGGATATAAACTGCAATACCTGTTTTACCCTCTGAATCTTTAGATGCATCTGTATAAACCTGTGTTGTATTATAGTACGTACCTACTTCCTAAATATTGCTCTACGTTCTGATACACTCCTACAGATTTAGCTATCTCTTTGGTGTCCATGATCACTGTAGGCGAGCAAAACAACCAAGGTGGAGTTGTTACCAGGGGCACAATCTTGCTACAAATGATATCATCTATTCCCAATTGATTTGCTAATTTGTTACCATCCCATCCAAAGCTACAAATCTGGGATCTACCATACTCCCAACACTCATTGAGAACTTTTTTAGTAGGGTGTGATGCCTCATGTCCATTTAAATTAATCCAGTAAGCCATACTCAAGATGTCTGAGGCTTAAAGGCATTTCTCCTGATTCTACTTGCAACGCTGGTATAGAAGAAGTTCTAAATGCACCAGAACATATCCTCAGACTTTTAGCCTGCATTCTACTGAGTTCATTAAGCAATGCTGAAAGATAGACAATACAGCCATAATCTAAAACTGATCTTATCAGTGCAATATAAATTATTTTAAGGGACATCCCTGAGGCTCCCCAGTTGTACCCTGATAAACATTTCAAAACATCAATGCCCTTTTTGCATTTCTCAGTTATTTTCTGAATATGTTCCTTAAATGTTAACTTGACATCAAACCAAACTCCCAAGTACCTAACAATATTAACTTGCTCTAAGGACTGGTTATACTGTACAACTTAAGCTCTAGTGTGGGACTTACTCTTTTCTTTGAAAAACAAATTGAGTCTTTTCTACAGACAAATGAAAACCCCACTCACATGCCCATTTTCCTATCTTATTGATAGCTAATTGCATTTTAGTTCTAATATATCAATATTTCGTCCTTTTATCCACAAAGCTCCATCATCAGCATATAATGCTTTATTGATTCTAATGTCATCTATTTTATTAAAAACATCATTAATCATAATGTTAAACAGTACTGGCGAAACGATAGTGAGGATTATTACACCCTATATAGGGCACTCAAAGTATCCCACAATGCATCACAAAAAGTAGTGTACAACCGATGGTCACTAACCAAAGCAATATATCCCATCATGCATTGCGGTCACGCTGAAATAAATCAAATTAAAAGTCTCAATTTTGATTTAATAAAAGGCAGCGGCAAAGAAGAAAGTATTCAGCCTTGATTTTTTTTTTTAAAACTGAAAGATACAGCAGACACAAAGTATCCATCCATCATCTGTAGCCACTTATCCTGTACAGGGTCGCAGGTAAGCTGGAGCCTATCCCACCTGACTATGGGTGAGAGGCGGGGTACACCCTGGATAAGTCGCCAGATCATCGCAGGGCTGACACAGAGAGACAAACAACCATTCACACTCACACCTTTAGTGTGAATTTAGAGCCATCAATTAGCCTAACCTGCATGTCTTTCGACTGTGGAGGAAACCCACACAGACACGGAGAGAACCTGCAAACTCCACACAGAAAGGCCCTCATCGGCCACTGGGCTCGAACCCAGGACCTTCTTGCTATGAGGCAACAGTGCTTACCACTACACTACCATGCCACCCAGACACAAAGTCTCATCTCATCTCTCATTATCTCTAGCCGCTTTATCCTTCTACAGGGTCGCAGGCAAGCTGGAGCCTATCCCAGCTGACTACGGGCGAAAGGTGGGGTACACCCTGGACAAGTCGCCAGGTCATCACAGGGCTGACACATAGACACAGACAACCATTCACACTCACCTTCACACCTACGGTCAATTTAGAGTCACCAGTTAACCTAACCTGCATGTCTTTGGACTGTGGGGGAAACCAGAGCACCCGGAGGAAACCCACGCGGACACGGGGAGAACATGCAAACTCCGCACAGAAAGGCCCTCGTTGGCCACGGGGCTCGAACCCGGACCTTCTTGCTGTGAGGCGACAGCGCTAACCACTACACCACCGTGCCGCCGGACACAGTGGCATAATAAATACTTTGTATTTATTAATGTGGGAAATACGATCAGTATAATATGTATTTACCACAAAAAATACATGCATGTATTTATTATTTTGAAAACCCACCAGCTGCCTGAGCACTGCTCGTCAATGGTCTCATCAAGAAGCTCCTGGAGAACCTGGAACCTGTTGTAGAGTGCGAGTCTGAACTCCTCCTGCTTCCCTGCGTCCTTCAGCAGAGTGGTGTTGAACCTCTGTCGTTGGCAGGTCTCACCGGTCCACTTTCTCTTCAGCTTCAACTTCAGCCTGGCAACAACAAGGTGGTGGTCTGAAGCAACGTCGGCTCCTCTCCTTGCTCTGACGTCCTGGAGGGATCTCCTGAACCTTCTTGAGATGCACACGTGGTCTATCTGGTTCTCAGTAGAATGGTCCGGTGATACCCAGGTCGCCTTGTGTATCCGCATTTTTTCATTTTACCAATGAGCTCACTATATAGTCCTCTATATAGTAATTCCCTATATAGTGAGTAGGGTGTAGTGAACGAGTGAGTGATTTTGGACACAGGGCTTGTGTCCGAAATCAATCCCTACTCACTCTGGACTACATAGTGAGGTCACCATTTTGTAGTGCTGTCCGAATGTATAGAATTATTACACCCTATATAGTGCACTCAAAGTATCTCACAATGCATCATGAAACTACCCAGCATCATCTGGCAGCACGGTAGCTCAAAGACAGAAAACACTACCTCAGGTAGCCTTTGAGAAAGGCTACCTGAGGTAGCGTTTGAGGTCAACCAATCAGAGCATGTGTCATAAATAACTCTGCATACTATGTCACACCACGGGAAAACCGAACTTAGAACATCTCAGGTTTGAATTTTAAAAAATTGTGAAAAGGCAAATAAAAATACAAATAAATTTCATAGATAATTTATGTATTGCTTCAACAATATCAAAAGCTGTTGTCGGTAGTATTTCATGTGGCAACATGTTGATGTTTAGATAAGCTCTCATCTCATCATCTCTAGCCGCTTTATCCTGTTCTACAGGGTCACAGACAAGCCGGAGCCTATCCCAGCTGACTACAGGCGAAAGGCAGGGTACACCCTGGACAAGTCGCCAGGTCATCACAGGGCTGATACATAGACACGGACAACCATTCACACCTACGGTCAATTTAGAGTCACCGGTTAACCTAACCTGCATGTCTTTGGACTGTGGGGGAAACCAGAGCACCCGGAGGAAACCCACACGGACACGGGGAGAACATGCAAACTCCACACAGAAAGGCCCTCGCCGGCCACGAGGCTCGAACCCGGACCTTCTTGCTGTGAGGCGACAGCGCTAACCACTACACCACTGTGCCGCCCTTCAGATAATATGTTTGATGATAATTATATATCAATGTGTTTTTCTTAATCAAATTTTATAATCATGTACCGTATACATAGATGTTTAGCAAGATAGGCTACTGATTTGGGTAGGGCTTACAAGTTCTTAAACCCCCCAAAAAAGAAAAATAAGGCTGTTGCCCTTGTTATAGTACATACAGTGGTGCTTGACCCCTTTAGAATTTTCTATATTTCTGCATAAATGTGACTTAAAACATCATCAGATTTTCACACAAGTCCTACAAGTAGATGACGAGAACCCAGTTCAACAAATGAGACAAAAATATTATACTTAATCATTTATTTATTGAGGAAAATGATACAATATTACATATCTGTGAGTGGCAAAAGTATGTGAACCTCTAGGATTAGCAGTTAATTTGAAGGTGAAATTAGAGTCCGGTGTTTTCAATCAATGGGATGACAATCAGGTGTGAGTGGGCACCCTGTTTTATTTAAAGAACAGGGATCTATCAAAGTCTGACTGGACCAACCTTCTGAACTTATTGAGGGCCGAGAGAAGCCGCTTTTGTTTTTGGCTGTGGAAACGGACGAGAGGGCTGGGGGTGTGATCCAGGATTCACAGGAAGTGAGGTGAATCCAGGAAGTGAGATGGAAGAGTTTGAGGAGGCAGACGATGCAGACGATTTGGATCTAAGCAATGATCATAGTGAGAGAAATACACACACAGGAGAATGGCAGATAATCAACCGAGGGAGCAAGAAAAGGAAAGAACTAGAACCTGATGAAGAGAGGAGAGAGGAAAGTAAAGGAAATGAAATTAAAGTGATACTTAGATTCCAATCCCCGTGTACTCTGAATCCTTTAAAAGTCAGCGAGGCTGTTTACAAGCTAGTAGGCGAGGTACATATGGTCAAAACCTTAAGAGATGGCAATTTGATGGTTGTATGTAGGGATAAAGACCAGCAGCAGGGGCTGATTATGTGTAAGACATTATTGGGAAAAGCGATCAAGCCACAAGTGTGGGAGGAAAGGGGAAAGACTATAGGTGTAATTTCTGGAGTATCCACAGAATTGACAGAAGAACAGATCAGAGTTAATGTCAGAGGAGTTTGAGTAACCAAAGTAAAACGATTGCCTATTACAAGAGATGGAGTTAAAGGTCCAAGTATGTCGGTTATGCTATCTCTGGACGAGAATAGATTACCTGAAAGGGTTAAGATTGGGCATGTTAGTTACTTAGTACAGCCATACATTCCTCCACCAACAAGGTGTTTTAAATGCCAAAGGTTTGGGCATATTGCTGCAGCCTGTAGGGCTGAAGCCCGGTGTGCTAAGTGCGGAGGGGAGCATGATTATGGCAAATGCACCGAAGGAACTAAAATAAACTGTTGTAACTGTGGAGGGGAACACAGTGCTGCTTATAAAGGATGTGAGGCACATAAAAGAGCAGTGCAGATTCAAAATGTAAGGGTGAAGGAGAAACTTACCCATGCAATCAAAAAGGTAGATAGTAAAGGATGCCCTAATGCTAAAGCAGTTTCTGTGTCTCAACCTTCAGCTCAAATAGTTGCACAACCTTTGAACTGCAAAATCTCTGAAGATACCTTGATTGTAGAGAAGAAATTTGTTGCTTTTATAGTGGAAGTTATTAATTGCTCAGTACAGACAGACAGCAGAACAGAAAGAATCAAGATAATCACAAAAGCAGCAGAAAAGTACCTTGAGATAGAGGAACTATCATCTGAGTCAATCAATGCAGTATTAATAGCAGGGATGTCTGAAAGTCAGCAATCATGTGGTGGTGGAGTTTGATGGTACTGTCCATATTACAGTGGAATGCCAGGAGCTTAATCGCTAATGGACAAGAATTTAAACATTTTATTGAAAAGCAGTATGTTAAACCAAACATTATTTGTGTTCAAGAAACCTGGTTAAAATTTTATTATTTATGGATGAGTAGCAGTACACAAGGATAGAAACCCAGGAATAGGGGGAGGAGTAGCCACATTTATTCAACAAGGTTTTAATTATAGGGCTCTAAACATAAATAAAGGAATTGAAGTGATTGTGGTTGAAGTATGGGTTGGTAAATCTAAGTTTTAAATAATTAATTTCTATAATCCCTGCCAAACGATAACAAGAGAGATGCTTGAAAACATCTGTGAGGAGGGAAATGGTAAAATTATTTTTTGTGGAGACTTTAATGCACATAATGCACGATGGGGAAGCATATGAACGGATGAAAATGGGAGTACAATTGAGGAATTTATGGATGATCATGAACTAGTCTGTTTAAATGATGGAAGAGGCACCAGATTTGATGTAGTTCATGGAGCAGAATCAGCCATTGACCTTACTATATTATCAGAACAAATAGCAGGAACCAGTCAGTGGGAAGTTTTTAACAATACTCCATTAGGAAGCGATCACTACCCTATTTGGACCAAGATGCAAGTTTGGAAGAAAATTGGTACCTTAGATGGAAAATGAGAGGCCAACTGGGGACTTTATAATATGAGAGCAAGTGGTAAATTTATGGAGATTATATCAAATATAATGTATGAATCAGCAGAGGAGACTACAGGCAAATCTTCTGGGATAAGGGAAAAGAAAATGGTTCCATGGTGGACAGGCGAATGTAAAGAAGCAGTCAAAGCCAGAAATAAAGCATTTAGAATGGTGAAAACAAATCATTCTTTTAATAACTTGATATCATATAAAAAAGCACAGTCTAAAGTTAAAAGAATCATAAGAGAAACCAAAAAGAAATACTGGAGGAATTTCTGTAGTACTATTGGGGCAGAAATAAAGGTTAGTGAGGTATGGGGAATGATTAGAAAGATGGGAAAAATAAGAAGGGATCTCTCTTTACCAGTAATTAAAGACAATGATGGCGAAGCAATAACTAATGATGAAAAAGCAGAGATGCTTGTTAGGGCTTTTGTTAAGGTACATAGCTCTCAAAACTTATCAAATGAAGAGTTATTATGGAGAACAAAAAAGATTGAGGATAATGGTAACATAGTGGGAAGGAAAGAAGTAAGTGAGAGTGCCCTTGATAAAAACTTTACATTGTTTGAACTGAAGAGAGCAATCATAGGTGTTAAGAATACATCTCCAGGTAAAGATGGAATATGCTATAAGATGATTGACCAGTTATCTGATATGGCTAAAAAAGTGGTTTTAAAGTTATATACAGTAATAAAGTTTGGGAACAAGGTAGGCTGCCCGCTAGTTGGAAATACTCAATAGTTGTACCAATAGCTAAGCCAGGTAAGGATAAGGTAGAGGTCAAAAGCTATAGGCCTATAGCTTTAACATCCAACTTGTGCAAGTTAATGGAAAGGATGATAACTAAGCGATTGGTATACGAGATAGAAGGCCTCTTTTTTTCTTTCTCCTCATCAGAGTGGGTTTAGAAATGGTCATACAACTATAGACCCAATAGTCTGTCTGGAAAATGAAATTAGGAAAACTCAAGTAAACAAGGATTCAGTCTTGGCAACGTTTTTCGACATTGAAAAAGCATATGATATGCTCTGGAAAGAGGGTCTTTTATTTAAATTGAATAAAATGGGAATAAACGGTAAATGTTCAATTGGATTAGGGATTTTTTAAAGAATAGAACAATAGAGGTAAGAGTTGGAGTAAACCATTCAAATATTTATGCTGTAGAGAATGGTACCCTGCAGGGAAATGAGAGGCCAACTGGGGACTTTATAATATGAGATCAAGTGGTAAATTTATGGAGATTATGTCAACCCCATACTCATCTCATTATCTCATCTCATTATCTCTAGCCGCTTTATCCTGTTCTTCAGGGTCGCAGGCAAGCTGGAGCCTATCCCAACTGACAACGGGCGAAAGGCGATGTTTTTAACAACATAGACTCCAGAATCAGTAGAGCACTTTATGTAGACGATGGAGCACTGTGGGTGAGAGGCCGAAATACTAATAATCTGAGGAACAGAATGCAAGCAGCAATAAACAAGGTCGAAAGATGGTCATATGAATGGGGGTTTCATTTGTCTGTTGAGAAGACACAAGTTATCTGTTTTGTTTTTTAAAAAAGGGCTAACCCTACAGTGGACCTCAGACTATATGGGCAGCCACTCAAGCAAGTGGATAATTTAAGATGCCTCGGTGTATGGTTTGATGTTAAACTTTCTTTTAAAGTACACATACAGAAGATTATTGATAAGTGTAAGAAGAGTATTAACATTTTGAAATGCTTAACAGGAAATGAATGGGGGGCATCAAGCATATCCTTGAAAAGAATATATACGTAGCTTGTCAGTAAATATATAATACAACCCCGATTCCAAAAAAGTTGGGACAAATTACAAATTGTAAATAAAAACGGAATACAATAATTTACAAATCACAAAAACTGATATTGTATTCACAATAGAACATAGACAACATATCAGATGTCGAAAGTGAGACATTTTGAAATTTCATGCCAAATATTGGCTCATTTGAAATTTCATGACAGCAACACATTTCAAAAAAGTTTGGACAGGGGCAATAAGAGGCTGGAAAAGTTAATGGTACAAAAAAGGAACAGCTGGAGGACCAAATTGCAACTCATTAGGTCAATTGGCAATAGGTCATTAACATGACTGGGTATAAAAAGAGCATCTTGGAGTGGCAGCGGCTCTCAAAAGTAAAGATGGAAAGAGGATCACCAATCCCCCTAATTCTGCGCCGACAAATAGTGGAGCAATATCAGAAAGGAGCTCGACAGTGTAAAATTGCAAAGAGTTTGAACATATCATCATCTACAGTGCATAATATCATCAAAAGATTCAGAGAATCTGGAAGAATCTCTGTGCGTAAGGGTCAAGGCCGGAAAACCAGGCTCCAGCTTGCCTGCGACCCTGTAGAACAGGATACAGCGGCTAGAGATAATGAGATGAGATGAGACACACCACCTAGTGGCCAGTGTTAGTAATTACTAGTCATACACACCACCTAGTGGCCAGTGCTAGCCAGTAAAGAAATAAAACAAAAGAGACTGGCTATGATATAAGAAAATTCTACAACCCAGAAACAGATGGGAGCTCTGCTTTTAGGCAGTGCCTAAATCTATATATTACAGTATTTAAGGGAAACACAATTAGCAAGAAGAATTTAGGTTTGTTTGTTTGTTTGTTTTATATAACACATCTATGATTTAATATCCCTTGGATCACACCTCAGCCCAGTAGATGGAGTCAAAACTTAGGTGTGCTAAATGTGGAGGCGAACAGGAATATGTCCAGTAGATGGCGGTAATAAACTTTGCCTGTAAACTGTCATAAAACCTGACAGAAGAAGAAAGTTTGACTGTGGGAGGGTTGGCCTGAGATTGTGGAGAGAGGTTTGTTTGTTTTGGTCAGGTCTGTGTTGGAAATTGAGTGCATTTTGGAGCTAAGTATATACATTATATGAGTTACAGAGTGGAATCCAATAATCTCATCTCATTATCTCTAGACGCTTTATCCTGTTCTACAGGGTCGCAGACAAGCTGGAGCCTATCCCAGCTGACTACGGGCAAAAGGCAGGGTACACCTTGGACAAGTCGCCAGGTCATCACAGGGCTGACACATAGACACAGACAACCATTCACACCTATGGTCAATTTAGAGTCACCAGTTAACCTAACCTGCATGTCTTTGGACTGTGGGGGAAACCAGAGCACCTGGAGGAAACCCACGTGAACACAGGGAGAACATGCAAACTCCACACAGAAAGGCCCTCACCGGCCATGGGGCTCGATCCTGGACCTTCTTGCTGTGAGGCGACGGCGCTAACCACTACACCACCGTGCCGCCCCAATAATATCAAACTTGCCAAAATCAGTTCTTTTAAATTTAAGTTTTTTATTAAGACTCAAATAGGTAAAAAACATTCAATATCTCTATTTTGGGGGAAATTTGAAAGTGACTTGTGATAGATGAAATGTTGATAAACTTAAATTTGAAGAAACACCAATCTTAGTAGAGCGATTTGTTCCTATCAACCAAGTAAAAGGTATAATCCACAGAGTTGATCTAGATACTTCAGATGATTTGCTTGAATGATTCAGTCCAATTCATTCAACATTGTTAGCATCAAAATGTTCTTAAAAGGTTTAAAAAAAAAACCCTGCTACACACTATTCTTATTACCTTCTCTGATAATTTACTTGAAACCACAAAATTTGGTTTTAGAATTGAGTCATGGCATATGTACTTGGTCCTATCAGGTGTTTCAAATGCCAGTGCTACAGACATATTAGTTCCAATTGCCACCTGAAAGCTAGGTGTGGCAAATGCGGAGATACTCGTCACTTCTGATTGCACATTTGTACTTAGATATTGAACAAACTGTGGTGAAGAGCACCCATCCAATTCAAAAGACTGTAGAATATATAAAGAAGTTTCAGAGGTTAGAAGAATCAGAAATAATGAAAAAATGTCATCTGCAGATGCTTTGAAGAAAGTTAGATTGAATCAGAAAGATGACAGAAGAAATAAAGATTCAAGATGATTCTGGAAAATCAGATCACTTCATCAAAGTGTCAGATTTTATTCTTATGTACAAGATTCTCTTCCAGTTTTCCCAAGCTCAGGGTGGTGTTTGAACTCGAACATATTTGATTTCTCAGATTGTTACTTCTACAAATGAATTTCTTGGCCTTGGGTTGAAAACTTCTGACTTTTATTCTGATTTGGGTTTTGTTGAGCTTGGTGTCACTCTAGATACTATGGGTTGTTCGATCATTGACTCTTCTCAAAACATCAGTCAAGAATCTACTCATGTCAAAAGTAAAAAAAAAACAAAGATTAATAAAAAACGTATTATATGGCAATGGAATGTGAACAGTTCTACTGCCACTCAGTGCAAGTGGGAAACAACAGATTTTGATGGAGGGAGTGATCATAAATGTATAGCCATAAATTTCAACTACAAACTTCCCTATGAAAATGAAGTCCTAAATGGATTTTCAAAAAAGCAAATTGGCAAATGTTTTCTGAACTTTGGGATAAATTTTAAATTAATCAAAGCAAATAATGATATTGAGTTTACTTGTAATATCACTGCAGCAATTAATTATGCTGCCACTATCTCCATACCAAAATCAAAAGGTATAAAAAGAAATAAACCTTTTTGGAATGAAACTTGTGAAAATGCAGTTAGAGAGAAATCAAGTAAAACATAAAGCATGTAAGAACTTTAACACAGAACAGTTTAATTATAAATATAAAAGAGCAATGGCAACAAAAATGGTTAAAACAGAAGAGTTTTGACATAGTTATTGTAGTAGATTAAATGAAATCAAATTTATCAAAAATTTGGAAATTAATAAATATGAATTATAATCCAGGTGATATACCTGAATTCAAAAAAGATGATGGTAATTATACTAAAAGTAATTTTGAAAAAGCAGAAGTCCTTGCTTCACATTTTGCTAAAGTTACTAGTGATTCTAATTATACAAAATAATTTCTAGATCATAAAAACAAATTTGAAGAGGAAAATATATATTTACAAAGTCTCCTGATTCTAAGTCTACATTAAATTATAAATTCATTTTGGATGAATTTAATAAAGCATTAAGAAAATGAAAAAAAAAAAAACACCTCTCCTGGACCTGATAATCTTTGTTATATCATGTTCCAACATATGTCTACCAACTATTCTGGACTTTTTTTAAATAAAACCTGGACAGAAGGAATTGTTCCCAAAGATTGGAAAGTTGCTGTTGTTCCTGTCTTAAAACTTGGAAAACCTAAATCAGATCCTGCTTCCTGTCGTCCTATTGCTTTAACTTCAAACTTTTGTAAAATTCTTGAAAGAATGGTCACTAATCGCCTAAATTGGTTTTGCGAAAAACAAACTAACAAAAACCAATCTGGATTTAGAAGAAAAAGATGTACCTTGGATCATCTCCTGAGACTTGATTATTATTAAAAGTTTTGGAAGAGGACAAAGTCTTAGCAGTCTTTCTTGATATAGAAAAGGCCTATGGCATGGCATGGAGGAAGGGTATTAAAGTTACATAATATTGGTATCTCTGATTCTATCTTTAATTGGATTAATTCTTTTCTCTCTGATAGGTATATCAGTCCTACGTAAAAGGATTAGGGCCACTGTGAGGAAAAAAAGTGAGTTCTGACTTTAATCTCAGAATTCTGACTTTAATCTCAGAATTCTGAGAAAAAAGTCAGAATTCTGAGTTTAAAGTCAGAATTCTGAGGAAAAAAGTCAGAACTCACTTTTTTTTCTCACAGTGGCCCTAATCCTCTTCTGTACAGTCAAAGTAGGATCCTCATTATCATCTTTATTTGAAATTCCAAATGGTGTTCCACAAGGAAGTGTTATCAGTCCAAATTTGTTTTTGATTGCTATAAATGATCTTGTTCCTTCTAATGTGTCTTTTTCTCTATTTTTGTTGATACAGCAATTTGGAAATCTGGGAGAGAAATTTTCTACAGAAGATTGGGGGTGGTACATGGTCTGAAAATGCAAACATGGTATTTCAGCAAAACTAAAACTTTTGTTATTCTTTTTGCATGTTAGTGTTTGTCTCTGAAGTCACAATAAATAAAACTGTACAGTCATATTTATGTAAAATCCTGTAATATTACTCTACCTTGTCAGTTGACATGCTTCTTTGGTTGATGCTGGTGATATGGTTAAACTGGCTTCAGTTTGTAAACAAATCCACGTGCACAGCTGTCCATGAGGGAAGCTCAAGGTGTGACTTGTATTTATATCAGAAGTACCCCGCAACTGTAGGGGTGGTTTGAGAGCAAAAATAATAAAACGAGTAAGTAAATATGTAATTGAATCAATACACTGAAATAATTCAATAAATACACTCCGTGAACACTCTATTAGGAACACTAGACTAATATTGGGTAGGGCTTCCCTCAAAACAGCCCCAGTTCTTCATGGCGTGGATGCCACACAATACTGGGAACATTCCGTTGAGATTCTGGTCAATGTTGACATGATTGCATCATGTAATTGCTGCAGATTTTTCAGGTGTACTTTCATGCTTTGAATCTCCTGTTCTACCATATCCCAAAGGTGTTCCATTGGATTCAGGTCAGGTGACTAGGAAGGTCACTGAAGAATACTGAACTCCGTCATATTCATGAATTTAGTTTGACCATTTTTGCTTTATGACATGGTGCACTTTCATCCTGGAAGTAGCCATTAGAAGATTGTAAATTGTGTCCATGAAGAGATGCACATGATCAAGTCAAGTCAACTTTATTGTCAAATATGCTATACATGCTCGACATACAGCACAGATGAAATTTCAGTCCTCTCTGACCCACGGTGCAAACAGGCAATGCAATAAATAAAAAATAGAATAATTGAAAAAACAAACAATATAAACAGTATAAACACTCTAGATAAGAACTAGACATAGACTAAACACTCATAAACAAACAATATAAACAGTATAATCAGCAACAATACTCAAAGGTTGTGGCATTCAAGCAATGCTTGTTACTAACAGGCCCAAAGTGTGCCAAGAAAACATTCCCCATACCATGACACCACCTCCACCAGTCTGGACTATTGATACAAAGCAGTTTGGGTCCATGGATTCATGCTGTTGGAAGCTGAATTCTGACCTGACCATCTGTGTGCCTCAGCAGAAATCAAAATTCAGCACACTAGGCTATGTTTTTCCAGTCTTTAAGGCCCTGTCCACACGGCAACGGATTCAGGTGACTCCGATACAATTGCTTATCGTTTAGGCCTGGCGTCCACACGGCACCGGCGTTTTGGGTGCCCAAAACGCAATCTTTTTGAGAACGGGTTCCAGAGTGGAAAAATCTGGCAACATTGCCGTTGTGAAGTCGTCTGGATGAGTAGAACGGATTTGTTTACAATGACGTCACAACCACATGACTGTGAGTGCTTCACCCCGGGTAGAAGTGTAACGAACTCGATGCGAGTTGTCAACAAATCCTATAACTTGGTTCATGAAACGCGCTTACAAAATATTTTCACTGTGAATATTTATTGTGTAATGGTGCAAAGTGAGAGAGAGAGAGAGAGAGAGAGAGAGAGACTCTGCCCTTAGGGCAGAGTCAATCCTGCCAGAAAAAATAGGGGAAAAAAGGAGCGATCTCACCTCTTCAGATGTTGGTTTAAGTCCTAAAGTACATTCCTCAAAAAGGGCGTAGAAGAGCAAATTAATCCATCAACGTGTAGCATTCAATTTATTCCGGACCATTAAAGACTCCGCCTTCCGCGTAGAATCATACGTCATCCTCGCCGCCATATTGGATAGGTCAAAGCGGAGAATAAAGATTAGCTGCGTTTAACTGTACCAACAGGTTTGCCGTCCAAACGAGATCACATGGGATTACCTTTCACAGGTGAGACTGGAAAAATACTTTTCATTGTATTTGGTCATTATAATGTAATTTTACGAACAGATTTTCCTGACTTTGTGGCTAATATGAAGTCTCGCGCATAATAGTTTATGCGCATGCGTCCTTACTTCTTCTATTGTTCTGGTGTCTCCGAAGGGACCGTCTTACAGCGCCCCTAGAGGTGTGGCATGTGTATTGCATCGTTTTCAGCAAGCGTTGCGTTGCCATAGGGACCTGATATTTTACTGATCGTTGCCCATTTGGACGCGATATATTTTTAAATAACATCTCGTTGCCGTTGTCGTGTGGATGTAGCCTAAAGGCCAATTTATGCTGACAACCCAGTCCTCGCAGACGGTGTCTCAGACAGTGTCTGCGTAGCCCCCCCACCTTCGCAGACGCTCTGCGCGCACCTCCCAAAAACTGTGACCACCGCAGAAGCCTCGCAGACAGTGCCGCAGACAAGAGGGCTCTGATTGGTCCACTCTACCCGCTGTACACGCACTTCCGCTTCCCTACTTTCCCGGTTTTTGTTTTCACGACCGGCATTTTTAAAAACACGAGCGAAGATGGAGCAGCATGAAGAGCGGTTGATTGAGGAAGTGAGGAAGTACGTACATCTATACGACTCCAGTTCTAGTCATTATAAAAAAAAGTTCTAGTCATTATAAGTAACCGGAGGATAAACACTCCACTAACCACACCCACCAACTACTCCTAGCGACTTCGCCCCCCCCTTGCGTTGTGCCGGTGAATAACATCGCGCACGCCTATACTCCCCGCTCAACGATAAATTACAACTGTCTGCGAAAAGCTATCTGCGAAAGCCTTGTCGCAAGAGCATGCAGAGGCCTTAAGTGTCCAGTTTTGGTGAGACTGTGCCCACTACAGCCTCAGCTTTCTTGGCTGTTCCTGGCTGACATGAGTGGAACCCAATGTGGCCTTCTGCTGTTGTAGCTCAAGATCTACCTCAAGTTTCATCGTGCATACTGAGATGCTTTTCTGCGCACCACAATTGTCTAGAGTGGATTTCTGAGTTCCCCTCAGCTTTCTGTCAGCTTGAACAAGTCTGCTCATTCTCCATTGATCACTCTCACCAACAAGCCATTTCCGTCGAACTGCCGCTCGCTGGATGGGGTGGGTTTTTTTTGTTTGTTTTAATTAAACCATTCTGAGTAAACCCTAGAGACTGTTTTTGTGTCAAATTTCCAGGAGATCAGCAGTTATAGAAATATTCAAACTCAAACAATTATACCATGGTCAAAATCACTGAATTCATATTTTTTCCTCATTCTGATGGTTGATGTAAACATTAACTGAAAGAGTTGGCCCATATTTATGTCTTTATGTTTTGCACTGCTGCCATATAATTGGCTGATTAGATAATTGCATGAATGAGTAGGTGTACAGGTATTCCTAATAAAGTGTTCACTGAATATAAATAATACTGAACTTAGCATTATGCAGTTTTATTTCATCAAACCTTTTCACAAAAAAAATCACATTTCAGATTATTTTTAATTTCATGGGATCTTTTTTTATTTGAAAATACCCTTTTTCATTTAATCATGCCCTTTTTCTTTCCATGATGAAAGGTTTATTCTGTAATGACTTTTTTTTAATTTCATTATAAAGCCACTATACTGCCACCACCTGATTTAAAATCATGAAAGGTCTCAATGTGAAAAGTGCCTTAAACACAAGATAAATATAGCATTACAGCAGCAGACAGTAGCAAATAAAAGTCTCGAAAAACTGTAAACATCCAACAGATGAGAAATAGCAGCAGGCAGTGGCAGATAAACATTTTCAAAAATAGGAAACATCCAAAAATCAAAACAAAATAAAAACCATGAATATCGGCAGCTGAATGCAGACAGCATTCCCTCAGTGGAAGCAGAAGTCCAAACAGAAGGCTGGGTTTTGTTTGTTTTTTTTCTTCACCCTACTCTGTAAAGTGTCCTTGTGTTTGCGAAAGGTGTGATAAAAAATGTAACTATTATTATTATTATTATTATTATTATTAAATTTTATTATTGAGTGCAAACTCCTCTGTCCTGAAGACTTTCCCATGGCTTAAAACTCAGTGATTGTTGTAAAGTGTTAATACTGGAGACTCCTTCCATAAGCGTTTTAATAAACAGAAATCTCATCACAAAAAAACTTCACCATATCAGCAATTATACATTCTACTTTGTTTAATTTAAACATGTTTATCTGTTTATGATTAGATTATGTAGCTCACACACCATAGAAGTCCTTGTATAAATTGTTATTAGTGACTATATCATTGGCACACACAGAATTCAATCAGAGCCATCACTGTATCATTGGAATGATCTTTATGTTTTTGTAATCAGTAAAAAATATTTTTCAGCAGATTGTGTGATAGTTGTTGCAGCTTTCTCTAGCATCATCTTCTGTAACAATCTCGCATAAAATCTAAAGTATCATCCTAAATAGGCAATGTCAGATGATCGTAGGCCATACCTTCTACAGCGTGTGCTGCACTACATGAGCTGCTTCAATGACTGTTCTGCATGTCTGAGGTTTTGAAGCTGGAGAGACTAGTTGTGGTGCACAGGACAACATAAGCAGCGAGTTCTGCTGCTGTAGGATCTCATCACTAACAGAGATTCTGTCCAGGTACTGCTTGAGTAGAATCCTCAGCTGCTGGTTCTCCCTTCCTAGAACCACCTTCTCCCGTTCTAAGCACAAACGTTCCAGTAGAATCTTGTTATAACGTTGCCAGAACTTTTCCAGATCTCGGTAATCAACCATTGTCTGTGCCAACTCTTTAGACATCGCCTCCATAGAATGTGCTTTCTCCTGACTCAGTTCCTCAGCATTTAAAGATGACATGTAAAAGGGAAGCATCTTCTCCTGCTCAGTTTCAAGCTTGCGACACACGTCAGCCATACGCAACAACCTCTCTTCCTCTCCGATAACATCCTGCAGTTTTTTAATTGTGTTATTGCTGTATGTAATCTGATTAACTAGACGTGTTCTTTCAGCTTCCTGGGCAGAGCTGAGCTTAGCTCTGAGCTGTTGGACTTTCTGAGTCAGTTCCTCACGTTGTTCCTGAAGGTGACATGCATATGCCTCGTTCTCACTCTGACTGGAGCTCTGATGAGAAGACGGAGCTTTGATGGTGTCCTGCAGTTTCTGCACTTGCCTCCTCTTGAGGTTTATCTTCTCAATGTCAGAGTGCAAATTTAAAGCTTTGTTCTTCTGATCCTCAGTGGCTTCTGTGCACGCCTGCATTTCTCGGAGGTACCACTGCTGCAACTCCTGCAAGGTGCTGTCCACTGCGTGCCGGTTTTTGATGTCATCACGTGCAATCAGATAGTCCTGTTTGGCCTCACTGGACATTTCAGCATAGCGCTGGCCCAAGGCAAAGCTTTCTGCTTTGATGTACTCACTCTCCTGCTGGTGCAGCTTCAAAAGCTGGTCCCTCTTTGAGTTGTACTCAGTACTGAGTTCCTTCAGACTGGTGCTCCAGTGTGACTCGAGTGCTGCCAGTCGGCTTTTCTGTACCTTCAGCAGATGATCCATATGCTGGAGATGAGCGCTTGACTGCTGCGCCGTTTCGTTCAGATCCCTCACCAGTAAATTAATGGCATTGTCCTTGCAGGCCACAACTCTCTCAAAAGTTTTTCTGAGTATTGTGAAATCTTCACGCAGCTCTGCCGCTCGAGTCTGGCGCAGGATCGCACGCCACTGCTGGTTCAACTTGTCATGGTGCACCTTGGGCTGGTTCACCGTGTTGTCCATAACGTGGATCTCCTTCACCGTGTCAGCTGTAATTAAAACAAAAAAAATCATCGCTTTTTATATCAGCGTTCCCTTTGTGACATCATCCATGACGTGGCCCAAATCGTTCCATTCGAATCTTTGGTGCCCCACCGAAGAGAGTCCTCGAGATTTCACTACAATGTAGAGCCTGCTTTTTAGCCCGGGGAATTAGCTCAAATGGTAGAGCGCTCGCTCACCGACTTTGAGCTCTCGGCGCATGCAGGAAACATCGCGAAAATAAACGCCAACGGAGTGAAGGGGATTTGGTGAAATTCTACCGTGGGCTTTTTGTGTGGAAGTGTATTAATGTTGTGTTTGAGTTGAAAGTTTGCAGGTTGTCGCGCCGGACGGGATTCGATACCGCGACACTTCTACATGGGGGTCTGGTGAGCTTCTCTGTCGTTCTGAAAAAAATAAAAAAAAAACAGCGCAGCGCGTCATTTGTCGACTCCTCCTCCACGAAGAACAGCGCAGCACATCTCATCTCCCGACAGACTCCTGCATGGGGAGGGATTGTCGATCTTCTCCGTCTCAATTTTCGGCGTGGAAAAAATAAAAAGAAAAAAGAAAACCGCGCAGCGCCCCATTCATCGATGCCTCCACCATAAAAAGAGCAGCGCGGGATTCTTCGATGCCTCCTCCGTTTATTTGAAATGTTTATCTATGGCTAACTGTACTCTAACTTATGGCAATGCAATGCTATGACAAATGGTGGTAATAAAAGAAAATGTCTTTACCTTATATTAGCAGTGACAAGAACTGTGTATATTAATAGTAATGCTTTCCCATGTTCATGTTAATTGTTTGATGGTAATAATAAAGTGGCACAGACACAATATGCTGGGTTTTTTTAGCTGCTACAACTGTTGACTTAGGATGATACACAGGATACAGTAACTTTATAGTAGACCTAATAGGGAGAGGTGTTTCTCCTTATATTAGTAGAATTACTACTAAAAGTTTGCCAATAATAATTATCTTCATATAGTCAGTCCATTTAATGTTCAGGTTGTTTGATGGTGAAGTTAAGTGCACAAAGACAGTAACACAATATGTGGTGTATTTTGTATGATAAAGGTTTTTTTTATGATGATACACAGGCCGAGACAAATACATCTGAGTGCAATCAATCACTTTTAATGTATCTGAAATTGGACAGTAAAAAACAAGAGATGAAACATCAAGTTTAAAAACCAAGCATGTATTTAATCACTCACACAAACCAATGTACAATTTACAGGGAGAAATGTGCATGAGTAAAGGGGGAAGGTTGTCAGGAAAACTATGTACATGTAAAAACTACATAATATATGTGGTATATACACACACACAAACACACTATATACAAGCAATAGCAGCAGAACTTATACACACTATATACATATTGTACAATAGAAGAACTACTTTTGAGCTCTCTGTTCTTCCAACCACTCTTCAACAGACTTGCCACCTGAGGCCTGGGAACAGAAAGTCGCGCTCCCAAAGCGACTATGCCCATACTCGTTAGTCTTGGGTTTGCCACATTGGCTACACATGTTATATGTCGCACCCCTTACATATTTTCTTTTCTCCGCACTACCACTGGCCTCTTCAGCGGCTCGCCGACGCCTGTTCCTCTCTGTGTACCGTGAAACAGGAGGTGGTGGGCCAGCGGGAGGAGGCGGCGGGCCAGCGGGCGGAGGTGGCGCAGGTACAGATGGGGCTGCACCAGGTGTTGAGGCAGCCAAAGTCGTGGCTGGGAGCTGGAGAAAGGGAACAGGTGGTGCAGGAACAGTCATTGCTGGGAGCTGTACCAATGTGAAGGGAGTTGGCACTGGCAGTGCACTGGTGCCTAATGTTGCAGGGAGAGGAAAAACGGGTGGTGGGGTGGGGGCAATTGGACGGTCTTGGCGGTCTTTGGGGCGACGGCCTGGGCGTAGCAGAGGAGCCCGGCCCTCCAGATTCGGTGGGGGGAACACAAATTCATGTCGTTGCCCAGATGATGCAGGAGGGACGATCAGTTTTTCCTGCGGCTGCGGAAGCTGGGCAGGGGCGACGGGAATTTGGGGTGCTGGAGTCAGTCCCTGAGTGAGTGTACTCATCTCCTGACCTTTCAGCCGCTGTTGAAACCTGAAATGAGAGTGTTTGTGGGAGGGTCATTTGTGTGTTCATGGGACAATTATGAGACCATTATTGTGTAAATTTGAGGGAAATCAATAAAAAAGGGGGAGACCTACCACTGAATAAAGTGTCCGCTGGTTGATTTGAAACAAGTGAATTGTTGTATCTGCCATCAACCGTGGGCTGGCGATGATCAAGTCACGGATGTGGTGGTAATCATCCAGAATTCTGGTCCACCTGGGAGTGGAAACACTGGCCTTCCTGGTAGTGCACTTGTGCAAAGTGCACAAGCGTGTGCACATGGCGTCTACCAAGCGGCTGGTACCAGGCCACTGAGCCGGCCCCCCAGGGTGACCTATCAAGCTGCGCTTGACGCTCTCCACACCCGGTGTGACTCCAGACCGCTTCGGTGCCTTGAATCGACCAGACGACAGCCGCTCCTGGTGACGTGGCTGGTAGTCGATCCTCTCCTTGTCGCTGTCTGGGAGTGCCGCCCACAGCTGGATGACCTCGGTCACCTGTGGCTCAGTGACCAGGACACCATCATCGACGCTACCAAGTGCGGCAACCTGGCCAGGTTCATCAACCACAGCTGTAACGTGAGTAGTGATTAGTACTTTGTGCTTTGGTTAAGAGCCAAAGGTGTTTGTAATTTTGGCCTTCACTTCATTCAGCCTCCCAAGGACATCTCTGGCAAACACGGCCAACAGCCACTTCGGTTTTGGGATGGCAGGTAAGGCTGGGGGATCTGCAAATACTGGGCAGATGATTGCAGACCTTGTAAACGGCTCGCAAGCTGTCAGGTACTGCAGGAAGCGCTGCATCCACGCCTCACTGTGCTGCTCGTTCAGCTTCTTGTACAGCTGGGTAACACTGTTGCCCAGTGTCCTCTCCCTCGTCATCCTTATCACCCGGTTGTCACATGAGTACCTGAGGAAAGAAACAATGTATTGTAATAATGTAACAATGTAATGTAATGTAATGTAATATGTACTACATGCGCATACACACACACACACACACACACACACACAACAGTCCATAGAAGCAGCTACTGAAGGTTTCTATTCATAAGACAAATTACCTGTAAGTTAGCAGAGCTGGGAACTGGCTGCGGTGGCCAACATCCAGCTGGGCCAAGATATCCTCAGACCACGCAGGATATTTCTTGGAGCACCGCTTGCACTCCAGGTACTCAGTTGCAAGGTCATACCACCCGTCTATGTCCAGGACCTTGCGCACGGTCCTATACAGTCCGGCTGCTGTAAGGCTGTACTTTTGGCATGATGGACGCACGCAGACTAGTGGGTACCTCCACATCTTGTGAGGCATCCACAGGAACAGGGGGCGACAGAAGAATTGATTAGGTGACGCCGGTGGCTGGGTGTGAATGAGGGTGGGCTGAGGAGGATGCCACCACAGCTTCAGCTGGGTCACCAGCTCCGGTTTCCCAGTCTTTGGGTTCGCCTTGAACAGTGTGTGGCGAATCCACTCCTGTTGGAAGGGAGGAAGATGGTCCTTCCAGTGAGAGGGGAGATCCACCAGTGGCTGTGGCTGAGCAACTTCTACTGGAGGAGGCATGGCGGCTGTTGGAGGAGGCATGACGGCTGTTGGAGGAGGCATGGTGGCTGCTAGAGGAGGCATGGTGGCTGCTGTTTGCAGCTGTGTCTCACACTCTTATGTGGCACGCACAAGTTCCTCATCATCGGCCTCAGAAGGGCCTGGAGCACAAATAGTAAAATTGTTAGGTAGGCCTACAGTTACACACAGACAAATGTACACAGAGACAACACACAGACATGAATGTATGGAAGATGGTGCTTGCTTACCACAGAGGAAGCGCAACTGTTGTGGAATGGGTTCTGGGCGCCGATGTGCAGTGCTGGAGCCAGACAATTGCGGTGCTGGAGCTGAAAAAAAAAGACCGGAAAGGTAAGGCAAAATGATTAACGCAACATACTGCATGCATGCATATTAACAGTTGGTGAATACTGAAAACCACTTACAGGGTTTCACAGGTGACACAAGTTTTTTGGCCAGCTGTGAGGGAGGCAAGTGTTTGCCACATGCCAGCAGAGCTTTTACAGAGGCAGGCGTCCGTGGACCCGTTTGGATGGTGGTAGGTGACGGGGCAGGAGAAGAGGCGCTGGCACCGGAGGCTGGAGATGGCTGATGCTCCCTGGTACTGGTACCCTCAGCTGACCGTCTTTTCAAAATATATGCCTTGAAAAGGGCCATGTTGGTGTTGGGCCGTGCATTTGACTGTAGCACGTACCTGACGAGTTTCTGGGCCCCGTGGCTCTGGTCCTCGTACACCTCTTTCAGAGAGCGGCCCTCAAAGTCTCCAAACTCCAACAACAAACAGCCCGTGTCTCCTGTTGCCTGCGCTTGAGCCTGAAGCTCTTTCTTCTTGGCGCATTTCTCCACTTCTCCAGGCAACTCTTTAATGTGCGATGTGTACTGAAGAAACAGTTGCTTATTTTCTGACAACTGGATACGCATGCATTTTCTGAAAGAAAGTGAACATAGGCTGTTAGCTGTAGTCATCTTCAAAACAACTATACTATACTACAATAAATGTATTACGCCATGTAATTTAATTTAATGTAATTTCTACTGATTACTTGTCTACCCTTACTCTTAAAATAGCTGGACCTGTATGGGGTAGCAGTAAATCATGTAATGATTTAACCAGCTGGCATGCATTCTATTTAAGTGTGGGATTACAACATTGATTGCCTTCCCCCATGCTTAATGGCAGTGGACAAAAGACGGCATTCCAATGTTGGAAAAACACGACCCATCTACATAATTGCCCATCACAGGTGATAGAAAATAATGACCACCGAAACTTCTCACAATAGCCTTATTTTCTCATTGTCGTTAATGAGTTTCTCCTCATGACCGCAAGATCTCGTAATTAGGCGACTGTAAAGACTGTTTCTTTTTTAACACGAATAAAATAAAATCTGCTATTTTCGATATTCAAACCGCTTGAGACATTAATATGACGGAATATACTAGAGCATACATCAACGTCACATATTCTTCTGTTTACTCGACATTCGGTAGCACTGTTTACAGTCTTTACATCTGCACATTCCTCATTGAATCGGCTAAACCATGGTCGGTTTTAAAACAAATAAACCGTTTTGAGTACATACAAATACATTTCAGTACGCAGTTTGCCTTTTACATTTAATCGATTTAGTCTGATTAAACAAATGCGACAATTTCCCCCTTCCTCATACAAGTAAGCCAGATTTCAGGTGGGCAGGCTGTTTGTTTGACCATTTAACCCGTTTTCACCAGAAATGAAGCACAACAACAAATTTTAAACCGTTTGGGTTTAATATCTTTTCGTGTAAGAGATTTCCTTTACAGCCACCTACGTTAACGGTAGTCAATTACCACAGGCAGAAGAACAACACCGTGTATCACGAAACTTTACGAATTTTACGCTCAGCATTTTATGTAAAATCAAGAATCAGTAGCGACTACATTTCTCCGTATCATCCACCAAAAATCTCAAAGTTACATATACATTTACCTAGGAGAAATGCAAGTCCACTTACCTCGTTGAATCGCTGTGATGTTCCGATCACGAATGACAAGAGAAAGACCGGGCAGGGCCTAAAGTAAGCCCATGGGAGGCAACCTCATTGGTCAAAAGTAAGCCCACTGGCCCAAAGTAAGCCCATGGGAGGCAACCTCATTGGTCAAAAGTAAGCCCATGTCGAACCTGATTGGCCACTGTGGGCTTACTTTGGGCTTACTTTAGCGGTAACAGTGAGACACAGCCCCAACGAAGAGAGTCCTCGAGATTTCACTACAATGTAGAGCCTACTTTTCAGCCCGGGGAATTAGCTCAAATGGTAGAGCGCTCGCTTAGCATGCGAGAGGTAGCGGGATCGATGCCCGCATTCTCCAATTTTTAATTTTTCGTCTTTTGTAACAAAAATATAAAGCAACACATTTAAAATATTAATTATAATTTACAAAACAGTTTCCCTATAAACTCATGTCACTAAGTGAGGGAGTAGAGTAATATACTATGATACTGATATGATATCCCTACTATACTGTCAGACTGCTGTTCCCGTTTACATTGTTCATTCTGTTTATTGTCATTCGTCACATTTAAATTTATACCTTTAATTCTGTTCACACTGCCACATTTGCACTTTCTGGATTGCCACTGTCTTTTCTTAGATAGCTTTAGCTTGTGTGTGTAAATAAACCCCCCTTTTTTAAAGTTTATATCTTGTACCTATATTTTATATTTCATGTTTATTACTGTTGCACCCAGAGCATTTTTATAGTTACTGGGAGACCAAATGGTCTCCCAGTGGCCAGATTTGGTCTCCTAGTCAATGCCAAACCAGCTTCACCGGGAGACCAAATTTTAAACCAAGTTATGTCTTATCATTTGGTTAAATCAGTTGCAATTAATTAACCAAGTACCATGTAAGTATACATTTAACAAGGAAAACTGGGCACTGCATTAACTATGTTGATATTATGCTGGCTGAAATGAGGATTCGTAATGCGGCAATTTGCATCATTGCATCGCATAGACTCTGGGGCCCGTGATTGTATTGCCCAGACCAGTCGGTCTCCTAGTGGAAAATCCTTAAAAAATGCTCTGGTTGCACCGCAGATAAGAGGGAAACGCAATTTCAATTCTCTGTGTGTCCTGCACATATGGCATTATTGACAATAAAGTTGACTTGAACTTGAATGATGACTTTTCCTGTCCATTTGAAATGATGCACAGCCAACTGCAATGACGCTATTACGTCTGTCAATGATATGATAGCAGGGGCGTTTCGAGCTGCTGAAAAAAACAGGGGCTGAGTCAAGTTTTCCTGGGGCTTGTATTTTTTAAGGGAGATTGGCATAGATAGGTTGGGGGAGATCATATCTACAATATAATATTATTGCCCACACACTTTCAAAAGTTATGTCATCTTTATTACTGATTTTTCTAGCTCATCATTGGATAAACGTGAAGGTTGACTTGTTTAGGCCCTGTGTCCAATGACACTAAGACATCTGCCAAGTACAATCTTTGTCCTCCTGTGACCTTTCTGACTGATCTGTAATGTAAAAATTCAGGTAAGACTTTCAACATTCATGTGATAGTATTTGAGGCACTTAAGTTATTACCAACACCCATAATGTCGCAGGAAACTGAGGCATGTGTTAATTGACACTTAAATATCACTAGTAAAATGTATCATTAGTTTAATAGAAATATATAATTTCTCACTCACATATCTCTCCAGGGCAGCATGGTGGTGTAGGGGTTAGCGCTGTCACCTCACAGCAAGACGGTCTGGGTTCAAGCCCCGTGGCCGGCAAGGGCCTTTCTGTGCGGAGTTTGCATGTTCTCCCCTGTGTCTGGGTGCTCTGGTTTCCCCCAAAGACATGCAGGTTAGGTTAACTGGTGACCCTAAAGTGAGTGTGACTGGGTGTTTGTGTGTCAGCCCTGTGATGACCTGGCGACTTGTCCAGGGTGTACCCTGCCTTTTGCCCGTAGTCAGCTGGGATAGGCTCCAGCTTGCCTGTGACCCTGTAGAACAGGATAAAGTGGCTACAGATAATGAGATGAGACATATCTCTCCTTTAGGACCACAAAGACAAATTCTAAGCTCCATTATTATATTACAGCATTCAAAATCCCAGACAACATCCCGTCTCACAAGACTAAAATCATATAAATATGTCTTCCAAGTTTTTCTCTCTCTCACACACACTCTCTCTCTCTCTCTCACACACACACACACACACACACACACCATTTTCTCCAATGCATCCAGGCTCAGTTGACTGCAGCAGCTCATTTGTGGTATTTGGACAACACACATTTATGTTGACATTAATATTGCGTGGCAAAAAAAAAGATTTTATCCCTATATGTGCCTAATATGCCAAAGGCTGGCTATGGTATGGTCGGCTGGCTGGTTCTGTGTAGGCTATATGTAGCATTTTAATGAATGCTACATGAATTTACACTGTAGGGTCTGCATGATTAGTATGCCAGGCTGACTCAAACATTCGAGTGGTTTAATGAGTATCTACAGTGGTGGTCTATTTGCCCCGACTAAGTTTATTCAACAGGTCAAACACAATTTGTGTTCATGTAAACACCAGTAGTTGCCCTGACATAATTTAATCATATGTTTTAACATATGATTAAATTATGTCAGGGCAACTACTGGTGTTTACATGAACACAAATTGTGTTTGACCTGTTGAATAAACTTAGTCGGGGCAAATAGACCACCACTGTAGATACTCATTAAACCACTCGAATGTTTGAGTCAGCCTGGCATACTAATCATGCAGACCCTACAGTGTAAATTCAACATAACCAGGCTCCACGTGTCTTTGAAGCTCTCTCTCAAGCAAGAATACTCCAAAGTCAAAGAGTTTGCAGAAAAGTTTAGATGTTTAACAAAACCAGTCAGTCTGCAGAGTGGTCTGACTCAAAATCACAAAACATTTATTTTTGTCATGTTTTAACATAGTGTTTGATACAGTTTACCAATTTTGATGAATTCCGATTGGTTCATACATTGCATCATACTTGGCCTTGTTTCCACCAATATTTTTCTTTTGGTCCATATAAACCCTCTAAGTTACAAGTCTGTCTCCACCAATATTTCCAGCGTGGCAATGATGTCATTAAAAAAATAATAACATTGTCAGGTCTTGCTCTAGGTGGCATGGTGGTTAGCGCTGTCGCCTCACAGCAAGAAGGTCCGGATTCGAGCCCCATGGCTGGCGAGGGCCTTTCTGTGTGGAGTTTGCATGTTGTCCGCGTGAGTTTCCTCTGGGTGCTCCAGTTTCCCCCAAAGACATGCAGTTTAGGTTAACTGGTGACTCTAAATTGACTGTAGGTGTGAATGGGTGTCTATGTGTCAGCCCTGTGATGACCTGGCAACTTGTCCAGGGTGTACCCTGCCTTTTGCCCGTAGTTAGCTGGGATAGGCTCCAGCTTGCCTGTGACCCTGTAGAACAGGATAAAGCGGCTACAGATAATGAGATAAGATGAGGTCTTGCTCTACCAATATTTCCAAGGCCACATTGAGCTAACTAAAAAAACAATTTAAACAAGACTTTATTCTGATTTTGTATATGATTCAAAGTTCTGTAAATATATATTGTTTTCACAAATCTACTTGTAATTTCTTTTTCAGTACAATCAACTTCATTTACTCTTGACTGAAAATCAACATAATTGGCTTTGAATCAACATATAATCAGCATAAGACAAATCAGTGTATGTGTCTGATTACATCTATATATGCGTGTGGTTACATACCGTATGCATAATATCACCACACACCAGTGGCGGCTGGTAGTCTTTCAAACAGGGGAGGCTGGTCGGTTATGACATTTCCAGATTTTAAAAGAAAAAATAAAAAACACATAAATTTTGCCCATACTCTTGCCTCTGATCTGGCTGATTGTTGGCAGGGTCACAAACTGTGAAATAACAGGTTCTTTTGGCCCATTAGCCTACTGTCCAATATACATGATGGTGGTGCTGGGGGGTATATTTTAACATTTTATGTTTTAAAATTGTGGCATGTTGTTTAAAAATTGATCATTATTGAAAGCAGCTCTTTGTCAGGAACCTCAGCAGTAACAGCAGAGTGTTCTGGAATAGGCACAAGCACTGACCTTGGGGAGCCAAACATAGAGCTGGGTGCCACACATTTCATTCAATGACGCTTTCCCTATATTTTACTTATTTTGACTGAGAAATGTTTTATTGACAATGTTGATAACCCTTCACTTTTAATCCGGGTCTGTAGTGTGAAATGTTCTCGGCTGTGTTTTTGTTTAAAAATGTTTTCCAAATTGTAGCTGTGTTTAATTCATATCCAGAGAAATATATATTCCAATATAATATACTCAGCATAAACATTTTAAATAGATTCTATATTTTTGGTCCATCCATGACATATTACTAAAGTAGCCTATTTACTGTTGTTGACGTGGGTCACTTGCTGTTAGCCAATTCACTTCCTCGTACCAGGAGAGCTGAAAGGAATGAGTATTATTCCCTACCTTTTTCACCAAGTCAATTTGAGGCGTTGGTCTACCCTGCTCTTTAATTTTAATTTTTTCCTCGAAAGGAAGACTGGCAAATGGCTTCGCCAAAATTAAATCAACAATGCTTGGCATCCGTGCGCAGCTTTCTTGCCAGCTGACTAGCCCCCTCAAGTTCAAGTTCAGTCACTCAAATAAACGAAATTTCTAGAACTAAGATAGCAAACTTGACAACACTATATTTACACTTTATTTACAATGAAAATATATACAAACTAAAAAAGCTGGTAGAAACCGTATGTAATGAATGAAATCGAAATGTAAACTGATCTCTTACAATACACCACAGCACTTGCGAATCCGCATGGGACTGAACTGAAATTCACCGCTGCCTGTCTATATTTGAAACGAGCTGTCAATCAAAGAAAATATCCGGCCGCTTTCACCAATCACCAGTCTCCTCACGGAAAGCTTTGCCATGTCCCTCCCACTGTGAGGCTGGGAGTCCGGTGGGCGGGTGTTTTCGCAGTATTTGTCCAATAACCGTCTTGCATTTTGATATTGAAAAGCGCATAGCTCCCAAGTACCATTGAAATCCACTGAGGCTGGGCTGCATCGCGTTGTCACGAGGGGGAAAAACTCACGCACACATTAGGCGAACTGGGGAAAGTTATAACGGAATGATTTCGCACTGTAGTTGGGTTGAGCACATATATTTCTATGATTCTGGATCTGAAATAGCAATGTTATAAGGTTGGCTATAATATAAGCCTAGCACAATTCATCCTACACGATGTTCGTCATTTTTAGAGGAGGCTGAGCCTCCCTCGTTGTCTTAGAGCAATCGCCCGTGCCACACACGTAGCGGTTTTTGTGCATCAACATAATTCAATAGATTACATTGTTGATACTTTCTATATGCAGTGGGGCAAAAAAGTATTTAGTCAGCCACCAATTGTGCAAGTTCTCCCACTTAAAAAGATGAGAGAGGCCTGTAATTTTCATCGTAGGTACACTTCAACTATGAGAGACAGAATAGGGAAAAGAATCTAGGAAATCACATTGTAGGATTTTTAATGAATCAATTGGTAAATTCCTCGGTAAAATAAGTATTTGGTCACCTACAAACAAGCAAGATTTCTGGCTCTCACAGACCTGTAACAACTTCTTTAAGAGGCTCCTCTGTCCTCCACTCTTTACCTGTATTAATGGCACCTGTTTGAACTCATTATCAGTGTAAAAGACACCTGTCCACAACCTCAAACAGTCACACTCCAAACTCCACTATGGCCAAGACCAAAGAGCTGTCAAAGGACACCAGAAACAAAATTGTAGACCTGCACCAGGCTGGGAAGACTGAATCTGCAATAGGTAAGCAGCTTGGTGTGAAGAAATCAACTGTGGGAGCAATTATTAGAAAATGGAAGACATGCAAGACCACTGATAATCTCCCTCGATCTGGGGCTCCACGCAAGGTCTCACCCCGTGGGGTCAAAATGATCACAAGAATGGTGAGCAAAAATCCCAGAACCACACAGGGGGGACCTAATGAATGACCTGCAGAGAGGTGGGACCAAAGTAACAAAGGCTGTAACACACTACGCCGCCAGGGACTCAAATCCTGCAGTGCCAGACGTGTCCCCCTGCTTAAGCCAGTACATGTCCAGGCCCGTCTGAAGTTTGCTAGAGAGCATTTGGATGATCCAGAAGAGGATTGGGAGAATGTCATATGGTCAGATGAAACCAAAATAGAACTTTTTGGTAAAAACTCAACTTGTCGTGTTTGGAGGAGAAAGAATGCTGAGTTGCATCCAAAGAACACCATACCTACTGTGAAGCATGGGGGTGGAAACATCATGCTTTGGGGCTGTTTTTCTGCAAGGGGACCAGGACAACTGATCCGTGTAAAGGAAAGAATGAATGGGGCCATGTATCGTGAGATTTTGAGTGAAAACCTCCTTCCATCAGCAAGGGCATTGAAGATGAAACGTGGCTGGGTCTTTCAGCATGACAATGATCCCAAACACACCGCCCGGGCAACGAAGGAGTGGCTTCGTAAGAAGCATTTCAAGGTCCTGGAGTGGCCTAGCCAGTCTCCAGATCTCAACCCCATAGAAAATCTTTGGAGGGAGTTGAAAGTCCGTGTTGCCCAGCGACAGCCCCAAAACATCACTGCTCTACAGGAGATCTGCATGGAGGAATGGGCCAAAATACCAGCAACAGTGTGTGAAAACCTTGTGAAGACTTACAGAAAACGTTTGACCTCTGTCATTGCCAACAAAGGGTATATAACAAAGTATTGAGATGAACTTTTGTTATTGACCAAATACTTATTTTCCACCATAATTTGCAAATAAATTCTTTAAAAATCAGACAATGTGATTTTTCTGGATTTTTTTTTTCATTTTGTCTCTCATAGTTGAGGTATACCTATGATGAAAATTACAGGCCTCTCTCATCTTTTTAAGTGGGAGAACTTGCACAATTGGTGACTGACTAAATACTTTTTTGCCCCACTGTATATATATACCCATAGTTGATGACTAACCAGTTCTGAATGTTCTTCTGTTGGCGCACCCCCCTGTCTTCGGATGCTGCAAGTCAATTTCCAATCTATTTCAGTCATTTGTTTTCTATTAATCTCTTACTTTTTCTGAGGGTGTAAATACCTGGGGCTAGGCTCAAAATACCCGGGGCTATAGCCCCAAGTGATAATGACGCCACTGAATGATAGTATCTCAAAAATATAACTTCTTATAATTCATATTTGTTCATAATATTTATTTTGTAACACGTGCAGAATGTGGCTTGGTATTGTATTGCTGGAATAAGCAGGGACGTCCCTGAAAAAGATGTCATCTGGATGCAGCATATGTTGCTCCAACCCTGTACTGTATGTACCTTTCAGCATTAATGGTGCCTTCACAGATGTGCAAGTGACCCATGCCATCACAGATGCTGGCTTTTGAACTTTGTGCAGGTTAGTATCTGGATGGTGTTTTCTTCTTTAGCCTGAAGGACACAATATCCATGATTTCCAAAAAAAAAAAAAATTTGAAATGTGGACTCATCAGACTACAGTACATTTTCCACTTTTGGCCCTTTTCCACTACCCTTTTTCAGCTCACTTCAGCTCGCTTCAGCTCACTTCAGCCCGACACGGCTCGCGTTTCGACTACCTCAGAACAGCACGACTCAGCTCGCTTCAGCCCTGCTTAGCACCCAAAACTCGCACGGTTTTGAAGTGGGGTTGAAGCGAGCCAAACCGAGCCGAGTGGGGCTAGGGGCGTGGGGAGACACTCCCCTGTGCACTGATTGGTGAGGAGGAGTGTCCTCACATGCCGACACACGCCCCGCGAGCACGCTGGGATCTGTAAACACCGTAAACCCGGAAGAAGAAGAATTACGAATTATGAGAATTTCTGAAGCCTTATGCGCCTCGCCTCATCTATACGCTCTTGCCAGTATCTGTTGGCGTTGTCGGTGACAACAAGCCACAGCACCAAGACCAGCAAAACTAACGACTCCATGTTTATTGTTTACTATCCGGGTCATGAGACTACCGCTTAAAAGATCACTGATGTCACTGTTTGCGCCACCTAACGACATCACGTGACGTCCACCCACTTTCGCTAACTCCACCCAATGTGTCCACCCACTTCCAGCCAGCATGGTTCAGCGCGGTTGTAGTCGAAATGCAACTCCAACAGCTCCACTCAGCTCGACTCAGCCCAACTCAGCACGGCACAGCTCAGCCCAACTCAGCCGCGTTGGTAGTGGAAAAGCGGCATTTGTGTCAGTCCATCTCAAATGAGCTTAGGCCCAGAGAATTCAGAGGGGTTTATGGATGTTGTTGATAATTGGCTTTCACTTTGCATAGGAGATGCAGTGACAAACTATGTTTGTTTACAGACCTTGGTTTTCTGAAGTGTTCCTGAGCCCATGTCGTAATATCTTTTATATAATCATGTCAGTTTTTAAAGCAGTGCCACCTGAGGGGTCAAAGCACATGGGCGTTCAATGTTGGTTTTTGGCCCTTTATGTGCAGAGATTTCTCTGGATTCTCTGCATCTTTTGATGATATTATAGATTGTTGATGATGAAATCCCCAAATTCCTTGCAATTGTATATTGAGAAATGTTGTTCTTAAACTTGTAGACTATTTGTCCCCACAATTTAGGAGTGAACTTCACCCCATCCTTCCCTGTGAAAAACTGAGCCTTTCCAGTTACCAATTAACCTGTTTACCTATAGAATATTCCAAACAGGTTAGTTTTGTTTTCTTTCTTTTTTTTCTTTTTTAACATTCCACAACTTTCCAAGTCTTTTGTTGCCCCTGTCCCAAGTTTTTTGGAACATGTTCAGGTATCAAATTCAGAATGATTGTATATTTACACAAACCAATAAAGCTTACCACTTTGAACATTAAATGTATTATATTCAATTGAATAGAAGTCAAAAAGGATTTGCAAATCATCACACTGTGTTTTGAGTTACACTTTACACAGCTTTTTTGGAATTGGAGTTGTACTGCACAGTCTGATGTGTGATGTGCTGTACGCTTCATGCATGTTAACAAGAAGTGCACAGCGCTGTACAATGAATTGTGTATACATGACCTCTGGATTTAAATCCTGAGATAGATGTTTGGTTAAGTTTTCTAATTAAATGGGAACCGTCTCTTTGTTCGGATATGTATCTCTGAAGATGTGACTCATACGGTGTCGCTAATTATTACAATTTATCTACTTAAAAGAAGTAACCACATCATTACAAGTCCCTCATTCACTGTAACAAATGGACTGTTAATTCACCTTATTCTACCATGCCCATTTTCAAGAGTTTGTTTCTTCCCCCTTTGTATTCTAACTTCAGATGCAATGGCAGATTCATTGATTCAGATTAAGACCACAGTGATAATACCCATACAATATGAGTAGTATAATATGCTCAGTTAGAGGGTGTTACAATAAATGGAAGATGAACAGTATTTAATTTGAAATGAAGTGTTATAAACACAACACAAAATGATTGGAATGATTGGAACCCTCCAATGCTACCTGATGGGGCACCCTTTCACCCCCTGCTCAGATCACACCCCGTTCCAGTGAGTCCACCACATGAAAGATGCCAATGCGCAGCTCACCCTCCAGCCCTTCAAATTCGAGGTGATCCACAGACCGGGGGTGCAGATGGTGGTGGCAGACTATGTTTCCTGTCGGGGGAAGAGTCAGCTGCAGGCTGGATGGCTCCCCAGCCTGAGTCAGGCGGTTGGGGGGATGTAGCAGCAGATGCATGGTCAAGCGCCGGTTTGTGAATGGAGGGCGAAGCCAGGGAAGGTAAAGTGATCACACCTGTGGTTAATTGATGCTCTATATTTGTGTGTGTGTGTGTGTTTTGCAGTGATGGGTAAGAGCCGATAAGGAGGGAGAGAGCGGAGAGGTGGTTCATCTCCCAACCGGAGTATTCGTGTGTGTGTGTGTGTGTGTGTGTGTGTGTGTGGAGTATACACATTAGACAAAGCTGAAAGGCTGTGTGTAAAAATAAAATGACCGAATTTACCATCACTACCCACCTACCTGTGCTTCAGTGTTCCACCCACTCTCAGGGACTTTTATGCACAGTTAATCAACATTTTAATTTAGCCATTGCTCTTTGCTGTAATTTGACAAGATCCTTTGGGTTAGACAGTGAGAAATCATCACATTCCACTTGTGCAGGATTTGTGTACTGTGACATTTGCAAAGAAGTCTCTTGCATTGTAATTTCTTTCACCACTAAATCAACAGAGCATTGCATACAGAACCAGGATCAGAGTTATTTGTATGAGCTTTACATCTACAAGCAGCAATCAAAGATGTATTTGCATCCAATAAGTTGGATATCAGAGTAAAATGGGCAATGGGTTTTCTGGAAGATCTTTAAAATCCTCTGTGCTTCCAAAGCATACCTGTCAGATGAGCAACAGAAAAAGCATAAGCACTGTCTATGTAAACAGTGAGAGACTGGCCCTCTGACAAAATACATACATGAGTGCAAATAGTTAAGCTGCCTGTGCAGAGAGATAACATTATATTACATGGTATTTAGCAGATGCTCTTATCCAGTGATGTACAACAAGTGCAAAAGACAGGTACACGAAGTGCTGAACTTCTAGACAAGAAAGTTCTAGTGCCAACTGAACAAGTGACAACAATACCTAGTGTAATATTCTGTTAAAGTATTAATACTCAAACAGCCAAGGAAACAAATCAACCATGTAAAGTACAACTAAATAGAGAACTCAAACGGCTAACCCCAAGCTAGACCAAAACGCAGTTACACAGTGGGCAGGGAAGCAGGGGAGAGGTGCAGCCTCAAGAGGTGAGTCTTCAGTCTTGCGCTTGAAAGTGGTCAGGGAGTTGGCAGTTCTGACCTCAATGATAAGGTCATTCCACCAATGGGGAACCAGGACAGACAGCAGTCTTGAGCGGGCTCGGCAGGAGTGGCCAGGCAACCAGTAGCAGTGGAATGAAGGGATCTGGCTGGTGTGAAGGGGTGGATCAGACTCTGGAGGTATGTTGGCCCTAACCCCTTGACAGTCTGGTAAGCTAGCACCATCTCATCTCATCATCTCTAGCCACTTTATCCTGTTCTACAGGGTCGCAGGCAAGCTGGAGCCTATCTCAGCTGACTACGGGCGAAAGGCAGGGTACACCCTGGACAAGTCGCCAGGTCATCACAGGGCTGACACATAGACACAGACAACCATTCACATCTACAGTCAATTTAGAGTCACCAGTTAACCTAACCTGCATGTCTTTGGACTGTGGGGGAAACTGGAGCACCCAGAGGAAACCCACGCAGGCAACATGCAAACTCCACACAGAAAGGCCCTTGCTGGCCACGGGGCTCGAACCCAGACCTTCTTGCTGTGAGGCGACAGCGCTAACCACTACACCATCATGCCACCCCTAAGCTAGCACCAATGTCTTAAATTTGATATGAGCTGGGATAGGTAGCCAATGTATGTCAGCAAGCAGAGGGGTGACATGGAAAGAACGAGGGAGGCTGTAGCCCAGGCGAGTTACAGCATTCTGGATGAGCTTCAGGGATCTGATGGCAGAAATTAGAGGGCAGGCTGAAAGCCTCAACCACTCCAAAACCAACTACAATTGTATATGCAGTAGCATAAATACCATCGGCGAACTTAAAAATGGCCCATAAAACACAAAATCATCATTCAGCTAGATCAGTCAAGTCAGCACATGGTTTAGATACAATATCCAATTACTTGTGCCAGCACATCTATGCCTGACCATACCCTGGCTATGCCAAATGCAAAAACATCAACAGTGGACAGAGGTTCCCTTCACTCTACAATAAGGATATGGAACAACCTTCCAGACATGGTTGTAAGAAAAATTAAGAGTCATGTTGTCCAGTCTTTTAAAGAACAAGTGAACAAACACTTGATGACACCATTCACAGGCAGACTTCAATTTGTGTAACAATTTGTGTTGTCCTTGGCAGGTTATCATATGTTTGGAGTCCAGGACGGTGGCATGCATGACTGGATGACTCATGTGTTGTCAATACATCAGCTAGCTTATTAGAGCACTTGTGATTTTTAAGCTGGCTGGACTTGCTCCTTAAACTGCCAGAGAACAGTGCAGTAAGACCTGGTCCTGTCTTTTCTGGTAGGGTTAAGTTCTTTTCCAATCACACGGGTTTCCAACCTTGCATGAAACCTCCTCCATGAATTTTAGTTCTACATGATCAACATTTGTCCCTCAGGGCCCGTTTACACGAGGACGCTGTCGGGTAAAAACGACTAAATATTTTATCGGAAGTGCCTTTCGTCTACACGGGGATGGCGTTTCCGAGGCTGAAAAATGGAAAAAATTGAAAACGCCTTCCAGAGTGGATAAGTTAAAAACAGCCCCCGTTGCATATCCATCTAAACTACCCAATACGCGAAACTCTGCTCGGATCTGCTCACGTCGGGTATGCGTTTACGTCATACATATGTCATATACTGTACATGCCATCCCGGGAAATAAAAAAGTAAGTAAAAAAGTAAGAGCATGTCTGATTACATCGATCCAACAGACCTTCAAGCTGCTCTGGCAGCTTTAATAAACGTCCAGGAGTCCTTCGAACATCTATACCGAATCTGCACATATACCGCTAATGAACAGAGGCAAGTATAGTATGCTCTTACTTTTTTACTTACTTTCTTACTTACCATAGCCAGAGTAGTCAGAGTTTTCGCGGCGCAGATGTGCAGATCAGACAAGACGGAAGACGTTGCGCATGCGTGCAGACATAGCGGAGGTCTTTCACAGCACCACCTAGCCGCCTGGCATGCACATCCAATTGAATTCCACACATTTATGCGTCACCGTATAGACGCAGATTTCCTCCTTGAAAACGGTCGTGTAGACGCGGAAAAAAGTCAGAACGAAAACGGACTTTTGCGTTTTTGTTTCAGACTTTCCCCGTGTAAAGTGGGCCTCAGATAGGACGTTAAATGGAGATTCCGTGTATTGGAGAGCAACACCCAGTGCACGTTAAAGAAAACACTGTGCTTTTCTTAAAGAGTAGGGTGTAAACCTGATGTAGTGTTTTATACTGGCTTATTTTCTTCAAAATACTTTTTCATAATCTTACAGTTATACATTTTGGTTTAATAATTCAGAGCAGTAGCAAATCAATTTGATTGGCCTATTTTGGAGTACTTTTTGTCAGTAGATATCTAAATTGACTTGTTTGCAATTACACAACATATACAAAAAAACAAATAAACAAACAAACAAAAACAGTCAAACAGTCATGGTGTACCCCATCTAGCTCATTTGGCAGTACTGTAGCTGGATTTAATGTGTTACACTGGTGAATAGTAACACTGGCCAAAGCAAAAAAAAAAAAATGTTTTGGAGGTCAACACGTCTGCTTGGTAATCGTGATGTATGGGCTGATGTCAAAATTTGGTGCACCTGATTTGGGACAAAGACCTCCAATTTATGCATGGCTACAAGATTGGAGTTAGATAGAACTGCTTCAGCTATGATCTCATACATGGAGGATGGCCTCAAATCACTGGGTCTTCACATTTAGGTTAAAATGCAACAGTTTTTTTTTTTTTGTCTCTGTGTTTTTGAATTAGAACGGCAGACGTGAATCCATTATTTTCATTTACAAACAGTTGGAAATATTTCGATTACGTTCATTATGTCTTATATTAAATATAGTTAGTTTTTTTTTCTTTTTTATCAGACATCTAGTTTTTGGGTTTGTTTACCTGACATGTTTCGACGTACGACTGTCGTCTTCCTCAGAGTGTCACCGGATGTTATTGGTGACGCATCTTTTATCAGCTGATGTTTCTGAAGGCGTGGCCTTCCTGTCTGGTTTGACAGGTCGGTCACGCCTTCTACTGTCTGTTTGTCCCCTGCAAGATGGCACTCCAGGTGTGGGAGAGCATGTATGCTCCCTCATCCCGGTTGATGGTCCTCGGGCTTCGCTTACGGATCTCCATGGCCTCCCTGATCCAGCGCTGATGTTTGTTATCTTCTGTGCGGATGACTCTGGCATTGCCCCAGTCCATAATATGATTTTCCCTTTTGCAGTGATCTGTTATAGCTGACTTATAATTTTCCTGTTGTGCCTTTTCTTTTATTGTTCGGGTTTGTCTTGTAGCTGTCTCCTTTTCGCACTCTTTCTTATGTTCATTTTTTCTTGTGTTGAAACTCCTTCCGGGGCGGCACGGTGGTGTAGTGGTTAGCACTGTCGCCTCACAGCAAGAAGGTCCTGGGTTCGAGCCCCGGGGCCGGCGAGGGCCTTTCTGTGCGGAGTTTGCATGTTCTCCCCGTGTCCGCGTGGGTTTCCCCCACAGTCCAAAGACATGCAGGTTAGGTTAACTGGTGACTCTAAATTGACCGTAGGTGTGAATGTGAATGGTTGTCTGTGTCTATGTGTCAGCCCTGTGATGACCTGGTGACTTGTCCAGGGTGTACCCCGCCTTTCGCCCGTAGTCAGCTGGGATAGGCTCCAGCTTGCCTGCGACCCTGTAGAAGGATAAAGCGGCTAGAGATAATGAGATGAGATGAAACTCCTTCCTGTCTCCCCAATGTAAGTTTTATTGCATAATTGACATGGAATCTCATATATGGTGTTGCATCTGTTGTCCGGATGTATTCTGTCTTTGGGATGAACCAGGATCTGACGGAGTGTTGTGTATGGTTTGACAGGTGTGTTAATGTTGTGTTTCCTCATTGCTCTTTGAATGCGTTCAGTTATTCCCCTAATGTATGGTAATGTAACTACTCCCCTGTGTTCTTGTTTGTTGGTTTGTTTTTTTCTCTTTCTTCTGTGTTTTGTTGTTCTTAACCTGTTCCACCCCTTTGGATATTGCCCATTGTGGATATTGACATGCCTTCAGTGCGTGTTGTACATGTTGTTCCTCCTGTTCTTTGTCCTGTGGATCTGTAATTATTGCTGTGCGTTCATGTAATGTTCTGACTACTGATATTTTGTGCATTATGGGGTGTTCGGAAGTCCAGTTTAAATATTGGTCGGTGTGTGTGGGTTTTCTGTGTACTTTTATTTTGATGTCCCCATCTTCTGTGTGATGTATTTTTAAGTCCAAAAATGCTATTGACTGCTCCGTTTCTTCTTCATGTGTGAATTTTATATTGCCGGTATTGTCTATGGTGTTGAGATGGTCGGTGAGTTGTTGAGCGTGTCCCCTCTTCACTTTTTCTAGTATGTCATCCACGTAACGTTTCCAGAGTGTTGGCCTGTATTCTGCTAGTATTGTAGTGAGTGCTTTCTGCTCCAGGTCTTCCATGAAAAAGCCGCACATGATGGCTGATAGTGGGTCTCCCATGGCAAAACCTTCCTTCTGTCTGTAAATTGTATTCCTGAACTGAAAGTATGTGGATGTGGCGATGAATTGAAGGAGCTGAGTGATGTCTTGTACAGTGAGGTTTGAGCGTCCTGTCTGTTTTTAATTTTTCTTGTACTATCTGTATGGTGGCTTCCGTGGGTGTTCTGGTGAACAGAGATATGACGTCGTGTGATATGAAAACTTCGTCTTGCTGCATTTTTATGTTTTTTAGTTCTTCTGCCAGTTGTTTTGAGTTTTTGCAGTGTTGGTCTGTGAGTCCTAGTAATGGTTTAATTATTTCGGTGAGTGCTTTTGATAAGTTGTATGTGACTGAACCAATGCTATCTACTATGGGGCGTAATGGTGTTCCTGGTTTGTGTATCTTTGGTGTTCCGTAAATCCTGGGGATGACATTGGCTGTGGGTACTAAATGATTGTATGCCTGCTTATCTATTTTATTTTCATCGAGTAGTGGTTTGAGTAGTGCTTTAAGTTTCTTTTTCTTGTCTTCTGTTGGGTCTTTTTTTAATATTTCAAATGCGTTGTCACTGAGTAATTCAATCATTTTCCGTTCATATTCATCAGTGTCCATAATAACTGTTGTTCTGCCTTTATCTGCTGGGAGGATTGTGATATCTTTATTTTTTGCTAATGTTTTCATAGCTTTGGCTTCCTGTTTTGTGATGTTACTGGGTGGTGGTTTGGCCGTTTTCAATATACCAGCTATTGTGTTTCTTAGTGCTGCTTTTTGTCCCTGATCCTGTATTTTCTCACATGCTAATTCAGTTGCCAGAATGAATTCATCGTGTGGTATGTTGTTCGGTGTGACAGCGTAGTTGAGTCCTTTTGCTAATATACTGCATTCTGCTTGTGAGAGTTTGTACCTTGATATGTTATGAATCCATTTTTCGTTGATGTGTGCGTGCTCCGGTTCTGCCTTCTTTTTCTGTGCGATGAGTTTGTCCAGTTTTCGGATTTGTCGGGTTTTTGTCTTGGTGAATTCCTGCTCGTGTATGTCTGCCAAGTGTCCGTGTATTGCTAATTCCGTTTCCTTGTTCTGGGGAAACCGGCGTTTGAAAGTTTCCGTCTCCCTGTGTAGTTCGCTGTTGATGCTATTTAATTTGTCAGTTGTGCACCGTATCCGTTCTTTTACCAGAGTCATCCGCACTTTCCTGATCATCTTTTCCGCGTTTCTGGTTGGAATTGGGTTCTTGATGTTCAGGCTGGCCGGTACGACTTCTTCATCCCGGCAGCGCAGATTGAATCTCAGGTGATTCCTGTAGCGTGCCCGTTTCCGTGTCAATCTCTCTAGGCGGCGAAACTCCTTGATGCTTTCGTCTCCGTAACTTATTCTTAATATTTCGATTACGTTCATTATGTCTTATATTAAATATAGTTAGGTTTTTTTTTTCTTTTTTATCAGACATCTAGTTTTTGGGTTTGTTTACCTGACATGTTTCGACGTACGACTGTCGTCTTCCTCAGAGTGTCACTGGATGTTATTGGTGACACATCTTTTATCAGCTGATGTTTCTGAAGGCGTGGCCTTCCTGTCTGGTTTGACAGGTCGGTCACACCTTCCACGGCTTTTTCATGGAAGACCTGGAGCAGAAAGCACTCACTACAATACCAGCAGAATACAGGCCAACACTCTGGAAACGTTACGTGGATGACGTACTAGAAAAAGTGAAGAGGGCACACGCTCAACAACTCACCGACCATCTCAACACCATAGACAATACCGGCAATATAAAATTCACACATGAAGAAGAAACGGAACAGTCAATAGCATTTTTGGACTTAAAAATACATCACACAGAAGATGGGGACATCAAAATAAAAGTACACAGAAAACCCACACACACCGACCAATATTTAAACTGGACTTCCGAACACCCCATAATGCACAAAATATCAGTAGTCAGAACATTACATGAATGCACAGCAATAATTACAGATCCACAGGACAAAGAACAGGAGGAACAACATATACAACACGCACTGAAGGCATGTCAATATCCACAATGGGCAATATCCAAAGGGGTGGAACAGGTTAAGAACAAAAAAACACAGAAGAAAAAGAAAAAAACAAACCAACAAACAAAAACACAGGGGAGTAGTTACATTACCATGCATTAGGGGAATAACTGAACGCATTCAAAGAGCAATGAGGAAACACAACATTAACACACCTGTCAAACCATACACAACACTCCGTCAGATCCTGGTTCATCCCAAAGACAGAATACATCTGGACAACAGATGCAACACCATATATGAGATTCCATGTCAATTATGCAATAAAACTTACATTGGGGAGACAGGAAGGAGTCTCAACACAAGAAAAAATGAACATAAGAAAAAGGGCGAAAAGGAGACAGCTACAAGACAAACCCGAACAATAAAAGAAAAGGCACAACAGGAAAATTATAAGTCAGCTATAACAGATCACTGCAAAAGGGAAAATCATATTATGGACTGGGGGAATGCCAGAGTCATCCGCACAGAAGATAACAAACATCAGCGCTGGATCAGGGAGGCCATGGAGATCCGTAAGCGAAGCCCGAAGACCATCAACCGGGATGAGAGAGCATACATGCTCTCCCACACCTGGAGTGCCATCTTGCAGGGGACGAACAGACAGTAGAAGGCGTGACCGACCTGTCAAACCAGACAGGAAGGCCACGCCTTCAGAAACATCAGCTGATAAAAGATGCGTCACCAATAACATCCGGTGACACTCTGAGGAAGACGACAGTCGTACGTCGAAACATGTCAGGTAAACAAACCCAAAAACTAGATGTCTGATAAAAAAGAAAAAAAAAACTAAACAGTTGGAAAGCTTTATGATAATCTGGGTTCTAGACACAGAGCCGACGCAATTGCTGTTTTCAAATGATCAAATGTGGCATCCACCTCAACTGTCCATTGAACGTGGTCATTTAATGCCAAATCATGACCATGTGCAATGTCTTGCAATGGTTGGGAAATTGATGCAAAAATCAATAAGGGTTGACAGTAATTTCGCATACAAAGCTAACTCATCACCTGTTGTTTTGCTGTGAGCTTAGGTGAGTTAAAGGTGCTGAAAACTCAGTCTGAATCAATTTGTCGCCCTTCAGATGTTCGGATGTACCCCAAATATTTTATTCTCGTTTAAGCCAACTGTAGTTTAGACATGGAATATTTGTGATCATTTTCAGCCAAAAACAATACTACAGATTTCATGTCCAATTCACATTTCTCTTCTATTGCAGAGCACAACAGCAAATCAATGTAACTCAAAAGGATGCTGCCATCTGGTGGTTGGAAAGTTTTTCTACAACTCTTGAGAAAAAACAAAAACAAAACGTGATTCACAGAAACCAAGTGGCATAATGCACCACTGGTAACATTTGCCCTTAAATTTAAATCCAAACCAATACTGACTGTCCTTGTGCACAGGGATACAGAAAAAATGCATTTGCCAAATCAATGACTGAGGAAACTTTTGAATTTGGAGTCATATTTGAAAAAATGTTGGACAGATTTGGAACAACTGGAGCAGAGGGATGTACAGCCGAATTCACACCCCTCAGATCCTGCACCAGATACCAGGAGAGGTTTGTTTTTCTGATTGCAATACGTGGGCTATTTACTGGACTGGTTTCACAAAGGACAATTGCACCCCTCTCAATCAGTGAGGTAACAATGTCATCTAAACCTTGCTCTGCCTCAACAGAAAGAGGATTGTTAGGTTTTAATCTGTCTGTACCAGAGGAGGTCAAATTGACTAAGTATAATCGAGGAATGAAGACCTCTGCCGCCTAACAGATTCTGCCTCACGGATATCCAGGAGCAGACAGTCACTGACACAGACACAGCTGTTCAGAAATGTTTCTCAGTTTATTGTAGGACAAAAATGAGTATATCTTCACATTCAAGAGTGTGTTGTAGCATGATGATGATGATGATGATGATGATAATGATGTGATTGATGAAGCTAAGCTTTCTATGTATGAAAAGGTAATGAAAATGGGTGATGAAGCATGACATCACTGGTTTAGACTACACTACTTTATGAAAGAAGAGAGACACTATGGACCATTCCATCACCTGTCAGGATCATAATCTTATGAAAAGAAGAAAGACATTACTGGTCAAAAGAATCTTCATTAAGCAGAGAGCAGAATGTGCAAGAGAAGATAAGTCTCAATAATTTAACTAACCAAAACAAGTACAGTGGTGCTTGAAAGTTTGTGAACCCTTTAGAATTTTCTATATTTCTGCATAAATATGACCTAAAACATCATCAGATTTTCACACAAATCCTAAAAGTAGATAAAGAGAACCCAGTTAAACAAATGAGACAAAAATATTATACTTGGTCATTTATTTATTGAGGAAAATGATCCAATATTACATATCTGTGAGTGGCAAAAGTATGTGAACCTCTAGGATTAGCAGTTAATTTGAAGGTGAAATTAGAGTCAGGTGTTTTCAATCAATGGGATGACAATCAGGTGTGAGTGGGCACCCTGTTTTATTTAAAGAACAGGGATCTATCAAAGTCTGATCTTCACAACACATGTTTGTGGAAGTGTATCATGGCATGAACAAAGGAGATTTCTGAGGACCTCAGAAAAAGTGTTGTTGATGCTCATCAGGCTCGAAAAGGTTACAAAACCATCTCTAAAGAGTTTGGACTCCACCAATCCACAGTCAGACATATTGTGTACAAATGGAGGAAATTCAAGACCATTGTTACCCTCCTCAGGATTGGTTGACCAACAAAGATCATCCCAAGAGCAAGGCATGTAATAGTTGGCGAGGTCACAAAGGACCCCAGGGTAACTTCTAAGCAACTGAAGGCCTCTCTCACATTGGCTAATGCTAATGTTCCTGAGTCCACCATCAGGAGAACACTGAACAACAATGGTGTGCATGGCAGGGTTGCAAGGAGAAAGCCACTGCTCTCCAAAAAGAACATTGCTGCTCATCTGCAGTTTGCTAAAGATCATGTGGACAAGCCAAAAGGCTATTGGAAAAATGTTTTGGGATGGATGAGACCAAAATAGACCTTTTTGGTTTAAATGAGAAGCGTTATGTTTGGAGAAAGGAAAACACTGCATTCCAGCATAAGAACCTTATCCCATCTGTGAAACATGGTGGTGGTAGTATCATGGTTTGGGCTTGTTTTGCTGCATCTGGGCCAGGACGGCTTGCCATCATTGATGGAACAATGAATTCTGAATTATACCAGCAAATTCTAAAGGAAAATGTCAGGACATCTGTCCATGAACTGAATCTCAAGAGAAGGTGGGTAATGCAGTAAGACAATGACCTTAAGCACACAAGTCGTTCTACTAAAGAATGGTTAAAGAAGAATAAAGTTAATGTTTTGGAATGGCCAAGTCAAAGTCCTGACCTTAATCCAATCGAAATGTTGTGGAAGGACCTGAAGCGAGCAGTTCATGTGAGGAAACCCACCAACATCCCAAAGTTGAAGCTGTTCGTTACAGAGGAACGGGCTAAAATTCCTCCAAGCCAGTGTGCAGGACTGATCAACAGTTACCGCAAACGTTTAGTTGCAGTTATTGCTGCACAAGGGGGTCACACCAGATACTGAAATCAAAGGTTCACATACTTTTGCCACTCACAGATATGCAATATTGGATCATTTTCCTCAATAAATAAATGGCCAAGTATAATATTTTTGTCTCATTTGTTTAACTGGGTTCTCTTTATCTACTTTTAGGACTTGTGTGAAAATCTGATGATGTTTTAGGTCATATTTATGCAGAAATATAGAAAATTCTAAAGGGTTCACAAACTTTCAAGCACCACTGTAGCAATCAAAACAGGCTGTTTCAGTTTCAAGCATCAATTAGCAATCAGAACAGGCTGTACTAGTTTCAATCATATATTTCTATCAATGATACTGAGCTCTATTAGGGCCAAAAAGATGATTTTGGATGTACATTCAGTGGCTTAACGTTCTTGATACAGCCAAAATCATATGGTAATATTGCCCAAGGGACTCAGGAATATTCCTTTTTAAGAAATGTTCTTCTGTGTTTTGTTCTGAACACTCATCATTTTCTTCACTTTGCATGACTGAATATCTAATCCTTACAACAGGGGAAAGATGAAAGAAATGGACACCGTAAGCTTGGTGAAATAGAGAAAAAAGTTCCCCCTTTATCTATTTCCCTCCAATCATCTGTTAGCAACAACACCTTTAACCAAGGGCCTAACTCTTGCCACTGACCTGAACACTTAGCCAAAGAAAGATGAGGCACGGAATTTTCTATTGGGAAGAAGGTTTTCTGCTCTGAGATCAAGGAAACTGAGACAGCACAAAATTCTTCATTATAATAAATGTTAGAAAGAGACATATGCCGCTTTTCCACTACAAACGCGGCTGAGCCGTGCCGTGCCGAGTCGAGCTGAGTCGAGCTGAGCGGGGCTGTTGGAGTTGCATTTCGACTACAACCATGCTGAACCGTGCTGGCTGGAAGTGGGTGGACACATTGGGTGGAGTTAGCGAAAGTGGGTGGACGTCATGTGATGCCGTTAAGCAGCGCAAACAGTGACATCAGTGACAGTGGCGGAACAAGTCAGAGCCGGGCCGGGGGCGGGGCAAATGACCGGGCCCTTTATTAAAGCTTATCATAACATCATTTTAGGCTACAAAATGTCCGCAACTGCGGTGTTTACCAATTTCAACACTACCGGGTGCAACTATGTTATTTAGTACATCAAGTCCTTCAAACGAACATGTAACTCAGAAACAAAAAACATTAGGATACTGTACATGGCTCATAATAAAACATCAATAGCCTATACTGCGCACATTATTTGAAGGGCATACGAATGAGCGCTCAGAGGCTGCAACGGTGACAGGAGTCAGAAATAAAAGGAGGGCGGTGCAAACCTCACTGAATGCACTGTGTTTACCAATTTCAACACTCCGGGGTGCAACTATGTTAGTTTGTACATTAAGTCCTTCAAACGAACATGTAACTCAGAAACAAAAAAAAACATTAGGCGACATACTGTACATGGCTCATAATAAAACATCAATAGCCTACTGCGCGCATTATTTGAAGGGCATACGACGAGCCTTGCGCTCCGCGAACTCGTGCACGATGCTCTGTATGTCACTGATTCAGTGAGCTTTTAAGCGGTAGTCTCACGACCCGAATAGTAAACAATAAACATGGAGGACATGGAGTCGTTAGTGTTGCTGGTCTCTGTGCTGTGGCTTGTTGTCACCGACAACGCGGACAGATACTGGCAAGAGCGTATAGATGAGGCGAGGCGCATAAGGCTTCAGAAATTCTCGTAATTCGTAATTATTCTTCTTCCGGGTTTGCGGTGTTTACAGATCCCAGCGCGCTCGCGGGGCGTGTGTGGGCATGTGAGGACACTCCTCCTCACCAATCAGTGCACAGGGGAGTGTCTGCTCACGCCCCCAGCCTCAGTCGGCACGGTTTGGCTCGCTTCAGCCCCACTCCAAAACGGTGCGAGTTTTAGGGGCTAAGCAGGGCTGAAACGAGCTGAGTCGTGCTGGTTTTTGGTAGTCGAAACGCGAGCCGTGTCGGGCTGAAGCGAGCTGAAGCGAGCTGAAGTGAGCTGAAAAAGGGTAGTGGAAAAGGGCCAATAGTCTCTGTATAAGATCCAGAAAACCAAGTTTTCTTAAAAGATGGATCAATTTTCTGAGGAGAAGTAAGATGTACAATGCAAAAATTCTAAGTTTTCCCAATCAGCAAATTTATATAGCATACTGTAGGATTCACTGTATAGTCACATCCCAGGGATAAAAACAGCCAGTCACTGTAATCAATGGATACAGGCCAATATTTGGTGAAACTAAATTTAGTTCTGTGTTTGAAGATTCAATGCATATATTTAGCCTCCCCAGTAAATCTCTACCCACCAGATTCACTGGGCATGCCTGAGAGATTACAAGATACAAGATGGCTTTATTGTCACTGTACAAGTACAGTGAGATGTCATTTGGAACAAGCCAGCAAATGCTCAGTTAAAATTACTAAAGTCTAAAAGTATTTATAAAAGTATAAAAGTACTTCAATAAAAAGTAACACAAACACAAATATACACAGTAAAATTGAGGTAGAACATAATTGAGATAAAACAGAATTATTGAAGTAATATGTACAAATGAAAGAGTAAGATTATGTACATGATAAAGTGCATGAATATTGCGCATAGAGAAATATTGTACAAGTATGATAAAATGAATGAGTATTGTACAGAGACAAATATTGTATTAGTATGTTATTGCACTAGTTTTGATGTAGTAATATACAGCAATGTATAGTAATTTACATCAATATACAAAACCGGTCAAATGCCATGCGCTGTATTGCACAGTAGTACAGCAACAGTGAGTGAGTGGAGGCATGCTGTTCAGACCTGTGGATTAGTTGTGAGTGCTATGAATTCAGTAGTGTGATAGCTATGGGGTAAAAACTATTCCTCAACCAGGTTGTGTGGGCGTACAAAGCTCTGTAGCACTTACCAGATGGCAGAGGGGTAAAGAGTCCGTGTCCAGGATGGGTTGGGTCCTTGATAATGTTTTTGGCTCTGTAGGTGCACCAGGTCTGATGGATTTCTTCCAGTGATGGAAGTGGAGTGCCTGTGAACCACTGAGCTGTTTTTATGATGCGCTGCAGGGTCTTCTTATCCTCCAAGGTGCAGCCTGAGTACCACACAGTGATGCAGTACTGTATGTGATCACTGACTCTATGGTGCACCTGGAGAAGTTCATCAGCAGCTGTTGAGGCAGTTCTGCTTTCGTCAGGGTCCTCAGGAAATGGAGCCTCTGAAGAAGACCTTTATCAGCCAGTCCCGACGTGTTTGTGGTCCATGACAGGTCCTGGCTGATGTGTATGTGAAGAAATCAGAAATTCTGGACTACCTCCACACTCTTGCTGCTGATGCTGATGGAGTGGTGGCCTCCATGCTTCTGTAGGTACAATAGTACCCTGCCTCACACGGTGTACCAAAATTATGTAGGTGCAATTGCACTCCTCACACGAGGCACCAAAATTATGCAGGTACAATGCCAGTCCTAACACGAGCCACCAAAATTATGTGGGTGCAATTATGTTATTAAATCAGTCTCATAAAATATCAGTTCATTAATCTTACGAATGAATATTTCTATTAAATATTAAATTAATGAATTAATTACTCTAGTGATACACTATATCTTTGAAGGCAATGTGAATTTTTTGATGGCAGAGGATGGCTTCAAGTAATACTGCAGCACAACAGACAAGACATGGTTTCTTGTAAATATTTAATTTATTAAAATGACAAAATCAAATAAGAATAATACCGATCAGGTACATTCACTAATACTAGCAGCAGTTTAACAAATCAAGGCACAAAAATGGTGATATGAGGTAATAAGTTTATTTTATTTTAGATAGATAGATAGATAGATAGATAGATAGATAGATAGATAGATAGATAGATAGATAGAGCGGCACGATGGTGTAGTGGTTAGCGCTGTCGCCTCACAGCAAGAAGGTCCGGGTTCGAGCCCCATGGCCGGCGAGGGCCCTTCTGTGCAGAGTTTGCATGTTCTCCCCGTGTCCGCGTGGGTTTCCTCCGGGTGCTTCGGTTCCCCCCCACAGTCCAAAGACATGCAGGTTAGGTTAACTGGTGACTCTAAATTGACCGTAGGTGTGAATGTGAGTGTGAATGGTTGTCTGTGTCTATGTGTCAGCCCTGTGATGACCTGGCGACTTGTCCAGGGTGTACCCCGCCTTTCGCCCATAGTCAGCTGGGATAGGCTCCAGCTTGCTTGCGACCCTGTAGAAGGATAAAGCGGCTAGAGATAATGAGATGAGATATATATATATATATATATATACACACAACCCCGATTCCAAAAAAGTTGGGACAAAGTACAAATTGTAAATAAAAATGGAATGCAATAATTTACAAATCTCAAAAACTGATATTGTATTCACAGTAGAACATAGACAACATATCAAATGTCGAAAGTGAGACATTTTGAAATTTCATGCCAAATATTGGCTCATTTGAAATTTCATGACAGCAACACATCTCAAAAAAGTTGGGACAGGGGCAATAAGAGGCTGGAAAAGTTAAAGGTACAAAAAAGGAACAGCTGGAGGACCAAATTGCAACTCATTAAGTCAAGTGGCAATAGGTCATTAACATGACTGGGTATAAAAAGAGCACCATGGAGTGGCAGTGGCTCTCAGAAATAAAGATGGAAAGAGGATCACCAATCGCCCTAATTCTGCGCCGACAAATAATGGAGCAATATCAGAAAGAAGTTCGACAGTGTAAAATTGCAAAGAGTTTGAACATATCATCATCTACAGTGCATAATATGATCAAAAGATTCAGAGAATCTGGAAGAATCTCTGTGCATAAGGGTCAAGGCCGGAAAACCATACCAGGTGCCCATGATCTTCCGGCCCTTAGACGGCACTGCATCACATACAGGCATGCTTCTGTATTGGAAATCACAAAATGGGCTCAGGAATATTTCCAGAGAACATTATCTGTGAACACAATTCACCATGCCATCCGCCATTGCCAGCTAAAACTCTATAGTTCAAAGAAGAAGCCGTATCTAAACATGATCCAGAAGCGCAGACGTCTTCTCTGGGCCAAGGCTCATTTAAAATGGACTGTGGCAAAGTGGAAAACTGTTCTGTGGTCAGACGAATCAAAATTTGAAGTTATTTATGGAAATCAGGGACGCCATGTCATTCGGACTAAAGAGGAGAAGGACAACCCAAGTTGTTATCAGCGCTCAGTTCAGAAGCCTGCATCTCTGATGGTATGGGGTTGCATTAGTGCGTGTGGCATGGGCAGCTTACACATCTGGAAAGACACCATCAATGCTGAAAGGTATATCCAGGTTCTAGAGCAACATATGCTCCCATCCAGACGACGTCTCTTTGAGGCAAGACCTTGCATTTTCCAACATGACAATGCCAAACCACGTACTGCATCAATTACAGCATCATGGCTGCGTAGAAGAAGGGTCCAGGTACTGAACTGTCCAGCCTGCAGTCCAGATCTTTCACCCATAGAAATCATTTGGCGCATCATAAAACGGAAGATATGACAAAAAAGACCTAAGACAGTTGAGCAACTAGAATCCTGCATTAGAATGGGTTAACATTCCTATCCCTAAACTTGAGCAACTTGTCTCCTCAGTCCCCAGATGTTTACAGACTGTTGTAAAGAGAAAAGGGGATGTCTCACAGTGGTAAACATGGCCTTGTCCCAACTTTTTTGAGATGTGTTGTTGTCATGAAATTTAAAATCACCTAATTTTTCTCTTTAAATGATACATTTTCTCAGTTTAAACATTTGATATATTATCTATGTTCTATTCTGAATAAAATATGGAATTTTGAAACTTCCACATCATTGCATTCCGTTTTTATTTACAATTTGTACTTTGTCCCAACTTTTTTGGAATCGGGGTTGTAGAAATAGTTGAAGGTGGGTGGAGCACAGAAGCACGGCAGGCCAGAACTGAGTTCTTACAAACACTTTATTTTGCGCTTTTCAGTGGCTTACTTCGCCCGCCCACACACACGCACACAAGTGTCCAGGTTGGGGAGAGCCCTCTTTCTCTGCTCTCTCCTTTTATAGGGCATGGTCACTGGGGGAGACCACAAACACAGGTTAATTCACGTCAGATGCAGTGATTCTGCCACTTACCTTCCCTGACTCCGTCCTCCATTCACAGACTGACGCTTGACCACGCCCCCACTGCCACATACCCCCACCACCAGACTCAGGCCGGGGAGCCATCCGGCCTGCAGCTGACTCCCCCCCGACGGGAGAGGAAATCCGCCATGACCATCTGCGCCCCCGGCCTGTGGACCACCTCGAACATAAACGACTGGAGTGCCAGATACCAATGGGTGATCCATGCGTTAGCATCCTTCATGCGGTGGAGCCACTGCAGGGGCACGTGGTCCGAACAGAGGGTGAAAGGGCGCCCCAGCAGCTAGTAGTGGAGGGCGAGGACCGCCCACTTGATGACGAGGCATTCCTTTTCTATTGTGCTGTACCTGCCTTCGCGCACCAACAGCTTCCGGCTGATGTACAACACTGGATGGTCCTTCCCCTCCACCTCCTGGGACAGAACAGCCCCCAGCCCTCTGTCCGACGTGTGAAAAACAAAGGGGAGAGAAAAGTCAGGGGAGTGTAACAGTGGCTCCCCACACAGTGCAGCCTTTACCTCAGAGAAAGCCCACTGGCATTGCTCCATCCACTGGACCGGATCTGGTGCCCCCTTTTTAGTGAGATCAGTCAGCGGGTTGGTGATGTCCGAATAATTAGGTATAAACCTACGATAGTAGCCAGCCCCAGGAACTGTCTCACCCCCTTTTTGGTCTTGGGCCTCAGGCAGGCCGCAATCGCTGCTGTCTTATTGATTTGGGGACACACCTGCTCATTGCCCAAGTGGAAGCCTGGATACTGTACTTCCACCCACCCAATCGCACACTTCTTCGGGTTGGCTGTGAGACCTGCTCGCCTCAGCGACCTAAGGACAGCCCTTAGGTGGTCTAAGTGCCGCAGCCAGTCATTTCTATAAATAATGATGTCATCCAAGTATGCAGCCGCGTAGGTGGCGGAGGACCCTATCCATAACCCACTGGAACATAGTGGGCACCCCAAACAGCCCAAAAGGAAGTGTGACAAACTGGTGTAAGCCAAACGGTGTGGAAAGGCCATTTTCTCTCGGGATAGCGGAGTCAAGGGGATCTGCCAATATCCCTTTGTCAAATCCAGTGTCGAATAAAAACGAGCCGTGCCTAGTCGATCGAGCAACTCGTCAATATGAGGCATTGGGTACGCATCAAATTTAGACACCGCGTTGACTTTTCTATAGTCCACACAGAACCGGACCGACCCATCAGCCTTGGGAACCAAGACCACCAGGCTGCTCCAGTCACTGTGGGACTCCTCAACGATGCCCATTTCGAGCATGGCCTCGAATTCTTCCTGAACCACCATTTTTTTGTGTTCGGGCAGTCTGTAAGGGCGGCTGCACACTACTACCCCCGGGGGCGTCTCAATGCGGAGTTCTATGAGGTGCCGCCGGGCAGGGGTGAGAACACGTCAGAAAATTCTGTCTGCAACTGGGCGACCTCCGTGAGTTGGGTCAGAGAAAGGTGATCTCCACAGGGGACCAGAGCGGTGAGCGATGTCAGTTTTCCTTTTTGAACCTCCGGCCCCAGCTCCGCTTTCTCTGGAACTACTGACACCAATGCCATGGGGACCTCCTTGTTCCAAAGTTTTAACAGATTGAGGTGGTAAATCTGTGATGCCCCACCCCTGTCCGTTCACCTCACCTCATAGTCGACGTCCCTGACTCGCCGTGTGACCTCAAAGGGTCCTTGCCACCTGGTGATCAATTTGGAGCTCAACGTGGGCAACAACACAAGTACTTTATCTCTCAGTGTGAATTCCCTAAGGCGCATGCCCCTGTTGTATAGATGGACTTGACGTTCTTAGGCCTGCTGCAAATTCTCCTGGGTTAGGTGCGTGAGTGTGTGGAGTTTGGCGCGGAGGTTGATAACATATTGAATTTAATTTTTACTTGTTGAAGGTCCCTCCTCCCAATTTTCATGCAGCACATCGAGAATGCCACGCGGCTTACGCCCGTATAATAATTCGAATGGGGAGAACCCCGTGGAGACTTGTGGGACCTCTCGCACTGTGAATAACAGGGGCTCGAGCGATTTATACCAGTTGCATGCGTCCTCACTTACAAATTTCCGAATTATGTTCTTGAGGGTGCGATTGAACCGTTCAACTAAGCCATCCGTTTATGGGTGATAAACGCTGGTGTGGATAGGCTTAATTCCCAATAACCCTTACAGTTGGCTCAGTGTGCGTGACATAAACGAGGTGCCTTGATCAGTCAGAATCTCTTTGGGGATTCCGACTCAGGAGATGATGCGGAAGAGTGCTTTTACAATACTACGTGCTGAGATATTGCGAAGAGGCGCTGCTTCCGGATATTGCATTGCATAGTCCACCAGAACGCAACATGAACATGAAGAACATGTTCATGAACATGAAGAACATGAAGATATCGCAATAAAGCGATATCTTCATGTTGACTGATCTAATGGTCCGACGAGATCCATCCCAATTCTTTCGAACGGGGTCTTGATTAATGGCAGAGGGCACAAAGGCGCTTTTGGAATGGCCACAGAATTTACTAACTGGCATTCGCGGCATGTCGTACACCGCCTACGGTCATCACCGCAAATCCCTGGCCAATAGACCCGGGCCATTATTCGGGCTAGTGTCTTATCCTGCTCCAAGCGTCTGGCCATGGGATTAAAGTGAGCCACCGGGAATATAAATTCTCAGCGGCTCTTTGGGATCAAAAGCTGTGTTATCGGTTCCTTAGTCTGAGTGTCCTGGGTCACTCGGTATAGCCTATTCTTAATAATGGAAAAATAGGGGAAGGACAGGATGGCGTTTGGCTGGAGCGTTTGACCATCGATTGCTCTCACTTGGTCAAACGCATGCCACAGAGTCCCGTCTCGCGACTGCTCCAACAGGAAATCCGCAAGGGATTCCCCGAGAGAGGGAGGAGGAGCCTGCTGCTCCTCACTCTGATGCAGTGATGAAGTAGACAGCTCTGTGACAGCTGCTCCCATCAATGCCACACCGGGACCTCCCCCCACTAAATTATGGCAGGCCCCACTCTTCACTAAATGTGCCATATATATATATATATATATATATGCAGCTTACTTCTAAATCCTGGCCAATCAGTCCCCAAAATTATCGAGCGGGTAAGGCGAGGATTAACCACTGGCTTTACTCTAAATTTCTCCCCTCGAAATAGAATGTGGACCGACACGAAAGGGTAGGTGTGAACATCCCCGTGCACACACAACACCTTCACCAATTGTGCTTTCCCCAATGCCTCGTCTTGCACCAGGCTTTGGTGGATTGAGGTCTGATTACAGCCGGAGTCCACCAAAGCCTGATACGTATCCCCTTGGATACTCACCAGTATGCGATACGCTCCGGCCCGATCGAGGGCGGTCCCTGGTGCGTCGGGGATCTGGACCACCATGCCCACCCCCATTGCCAAGCACTGATGCTGGAGGTGCCCCGGCTCCCCGCAGCGCCACCATACCGCCCCAGGCTCTCCCTCTGCACCAGTGTTTCAGAGCTCACTCACCTGAGGGGGGGGAAGACACAGACAAGGAAGTAGGAAATGGTAGGGTACCGTGGGTGCGGCGGGCCGGCTGGGGTGGAGCCGGCCCCCGCCTCCGTGGTGGGGGAATGGGGCGAGGACGAGGAACAGAAGGGGAGAGAGAGAGAGAGAGAGAGAGAAAAGAGGGGAGAAGCTGTCCTGTCATTGGAACAACTGCCATATGGTCCTCTGCCAGCAGGATGGCCTGATCCAGTGACGCCGGGCGATGGCACTGGACCCACTCCGCTGTTCCTTCCGGAAGTCAGACAATGAATTGTTCCAGCGCCACCAGGTCGATGATTCCTTCAGCATCACGGTTGTCGGCCCTCAGCCACCGCTGGCAGGCGTCCTGGAGTTGCTGGCCAAATGCGAACGGCCGGCCGGCGCGCGGAAGCACTGCTGTTGCTGCTCTGGGATGCGCCCCACACGTTGGAGGATGGCCCTGTGGAGGTCGGCGTAGACCATCCGGCTGTTGGCGGGGAGCTGTAGCGCGGCTAGCTATGCCTCGCCGTTAGTAGGGGGAGGAGGCGCACCGTACGCTGTTCCACCGGCCAACCCCACGCCTCTGCTGCCTGCTCAAAAAGAGTGAGGAAGGCTTCAGGGTCATCCTGCAGACCCATCTTTGTTAGAGTGACGTGGGGAGGGTCCATGGTGGTGGTGATTGTGGACCCTGCCGACGCGAGTAGGTGCCAGAACACCTGGCGATCTTCCTGCTGCACCAGCACCAGGGCTTCAAACCGTTGTTCCTGCTCCTTCCGGAGGGCGACCAGCGCCTGGTGCTGGCTCTGTTGGGCCGTGACGAGGGCATGGACAAGGTCCTTGAAGGGGGAGGACTCCATGAGGCTGTTCTCTTCTGTGCTCCGTCCCGGATTTCGGCACCACTGTAGAAATAGTGGAAGGTGGGTGGAGCACAGAAGCACGGCAGGCCAGAACTGAGTTCTTACAAACACTTTATTTTGCGCTTTTCAGCAGCTTACTTCGCCCGCCAACACACACGCACACAAGTGTCCAGGTTGGGGAGAGCCCTCTCTCTCTGCTCTCTCTCCTTTTATAGGGCATGAACACTGGGGGAGACACACAAACACAGGTTAATTCACGTCAGGTGCAGTGATTCTGCCACTTACCTTCCCTGACTCCGCCCTCCATTCACAGACCAATGCTTGACCACGCCCCCGCTGCCACAATATATATATATGTGCGGCACGGTGGTGTAGTGGTTAGCACTATCACCTCACAGCAAGAAGGTCCTGGGTTTGAGCCCAGTGGCTGGCGAGGGCCTTTCTGTGTGGAGTTTGCATGTTCTCCCTGTGTCTGTGTGGGTTTCTTCTGGTTGCCCCCACAGTCCAAAGGCATGCAAGTTAGGTTAATTGGTGTCACTAAATTGACCATAGGTGTGAATGGTTGTTTGTCTCTGTGCCAGCCCTATGATAACCTGGCGACTTGTTCGGGGTGTACCCTGCCTATCGCTGGGATAGGCTCCAGCTTGCTTGCGACCCTGTAAAACAGGATAAGCGGCTATGGATGGATGGATGGATATATATATATATATATATATATATATACACACACACACACACATACACTGACATTCCATGTCCCAACAGCTAGCCGCTGTGTCCGGGGATCAGGTCATCAAGGCCCCTGCCTTCGACTGCCACCCAATCCACACTGCACCAGTCCCCTACTGCTACCTCTGTGGGTGGTGAACCCACAGGAGTTCGGGCCCACGTCACCTCTTCGGTCTGAGCCCGGCCGGGCCCCATGGGCAAAGGCCCAGCCACCAAGCGCTTGCATACGAGCCCCAACCCCAAGCCTGGCTCCAGGGTGGGGCCCCGGCTGCGCCATACCGGGCGACGTCACGGTCCTTGATGGTTTCTCCATCAGGGTTTTGGTGAACTGGGGGGGGAAAGAGACTGAGCTTGTGCAGGAGGTTGAGAGGTACCGGCTAGAGATAGTCGGGCTCACCTCCACGCACAGCTTGGGCTCTGTAACCCAGCTCCTCGAGAGGGGCTGGACTCTCCACTTCTCTGGAGTCGCCCATGGTGAGCGGCAGCGGGCTGGTGTGGGCTTGCTTATAGCTCCCCAGCTCAGCCGCCATGTGTCGGAGTTTACCCCAGTGAACGAGAGGGTCGCCTCTCTGCGCCTTTGGATTGGGGAGAGGGCTCTTGCTGTTGTTTGTGCCTACGGGCCGAATAGCAGTATAGAGTATCCGGCCTTCTTGGAGTCCCTGGGAGAGGTACTGAGGGGTGCTCAGACTGGGGACTCCATTGTGTTACTGGGGGACTTCAATGCTCACGTGGGCGATGACAGTGACACCTGGAGGGGCGTGGTTGGGAGGAACGGCCTCCCCGATCTGAACCCGAGTGGTGTTTTGTTATTGGACTTCTGTGCTAGTCACGGTTTGTCCATAATGAACACCATGTTTGAGCATAGGGGTGTCCATAAGTGCACGTGGCACCAGGACACCTTAGGTCGGAGGTCGATGATAGACTTTGTTGTCGTTTCATCTGATCTCCGGCCCTATGTCTTGGACACTCGGGTGAAGAGAGGGGCTGAGCTGTCAACTGATCACCACCTGGTGGTGAGTTGGATCCGCAGGCGGAGGAGGAAGCTGGACAGACCTGGCAGGCCCAAACGTATGATGAGGGTCTGCTGGGAACGTCTGGCCGAGCACTCTGTTGGGGAGGTCTTTAACTCCCACCTCCGGGAGAGCTTTTCCCAGCTTCCGAGGGAGGCGGGGGACATTGAGTCTGAGTGGACCATGTTCTCTACCTCCATTGTGGATGCAGCTGTTCGGAGCTGTGGCCGCAAGGTCTCCGGTGCCTGTCGTGGCGGCAATCCCTGAACCCGGTGGTGGACAGCGGAAGTAAGGGATGCCGTCAAGCTGAAGAAGGAGTCCTATTGGGCCATGTTGACCTCCGGGACCCCTGAGGCAGCTGACGGATATCGGCAGGCCAGGCGTGCTGCAGCTCGGGCAGCTGCGGAGGCAAAAACTCGGAACTGGGAGGAGTTCGGGGAGGCCATGGAGAAGGACTATCGGTCAGCCTCGAAGAAATTCTGGCAAACCATCCGGCGCCTCAGGAGGGGGAAGCAGTACTCTGCCAACACTGTTTACAGTGCGGGTGGGGAGCTGTTGACCTCGACTGGGGACATTGTCGGGCGGTGGAAGGAATACTTTGAGGATCTCCTCAATCCCACCGTCATGTCTTCCATTGAGGAGACTGAGGCTGATGACTCAGAGGTGGACTCGTCCATTACCCAAGCCGAAGTCACTGAGGTGGTTTGCGAGCTCCTCGGTGGCAAGGCACCGGGGATGGATGAAATCCGCCCTGAGTATCTCAAGTCTCTGGATGTTGTGGGGCTGTCTTGGTTGACACGCCTCTGCAACATCGCGTGGCGGTCGGGGACAGTGCCTCTGGAGTGGCAGACTGGGGTGGTGGTCCCTCTTTTTAAGAAAGGGGACCGGAGAGTGTGCTCCAATTATAGGGGAATCACACTTCTCAGCCTCCCGGGGAAAGTTTACTCTAGGGTACTGGAGAGGAGAATTCGACCAATAGTCGAACCTCGGATCCAGGAGGAACAATGCGGTTTTCATCCTGGTCGCGGAACACTGGACCAGCTCTATACCCTTCATAGGGTGCTCAAGGGTTCATGGGAGTTTGCCCAACCAGTCCACATGTGCTTTGTGGATCTGGAGAAGGCATTCGACCGTGTCCCCCATGGTATTCTGTGGGGGGGTGCTTCGGGAGTATGGGGTTCGGGGCTCTTTGCTAAGGGCTGTCCGGTCCCTGTACGAACAGAGCAGGAGTCTGGTTCGCATTGCCGGCAGTAAGTCAGACCTGTTCCCAGTGCATGTTGGACTCCGGCAGGGCTGCCCTTTGTCACCGGTTCTGTTCATAATTTTTATGGACAGAATTTCTAGGCGCAACCAGGGGCTGGAAGGAATCCTGTTTGGGAACCACAGGATTTCATCTCTGCTTTTTGGGGATGATGCTGTCCTGTTGGCTTCTTCAAACCAGGACCTCCAGCATGCACTGGGGCGGTTTGCAGTTGAGTGTGAAGCGGCTGGGATGAGAATCAGCACCTCCAAGTCCGAGGCCATGGTTCTCGACCGGAAAAGGGTGGCTTGCCCTCTCCAGGTTGGTGGAGAAGTCCTGCCTCAAGTGGAAGAGTTTAAGTATCTTGGGATCTTGTTCACGAGTGAGGGAAGGATGGAGCGTGAGATTGACAGGCGGATCGGTGCAGCCTCCGCAGTGATGCGGTCGCTTTACCGGTCCGTCGTGGTGAAGAAGGAGCTGAGCCAAAAGGCGAAGCTCTCAATTTACCGGTCGATCTATGTTCCGACTCTCACCTATGGTCATGAGCTTTGGGTAATGACCGAAAGAACAAGATCACGGATACAAGTGGCCGAAATGAGTTTCCTTCGCAGGGTGGCTGGGCGCTCCCTTAGAGATAGGGTGAGAAGCACAGTCACTCGGGAGGAGCTCGGAGTAGAGCCGCTGCTCCTCCACATCGAGAGGAACCAGCTGAGGTGGCTAGGGCATCTTTTTCGGATGCCTCCTGGATGCCTCCCTGGGGAGGTGTTCCAGGCATGTACCCCCGGGAGGAGGCCCTGGGAAAGACCCAGGACACGCTGGAGGGACTATGTCTCTCGGCTGGCCTGGGAACGCCTCGGTGTTCTTCCCGAGGAGCTGACCGAGGTATCTGGGGAGAGGGAAGTTTGGGCTTCCATGCTTAGACTGCTGCCTCCGCGACCCGGTCCCGGATAAAGCGGAAGAAGATGAGACAAGACGAGATATATACACTGCATACACACAGTGATGCTTGAAAGTTTGTGAGCCCTTTAGAATTTTCTATATTTCTACATAAATATGGCCTCAATCATCATCAGATTTTCACACAAATCCTAAAAGTAGATAAAGAGATCCCAGTTAAACAAATGAGACTGGGGCATCGTGGCTCAGGTGGATAAGGCGCCATACCATAAATCCGTGAACCCGAGTTCGATTCTGGCCCAAGGTCATTTCCCGATCCCTTCCCCTCTCTCTCCCACTCATTTCCTGTCTCTACATTGTCCTATCCAATAAAGGTGAAAAAAATCTTTAAAACAAATGAGGCAAAAATATTATACTTGATCATTTATTTATTGAGGCAAATGATCCAATATTACATATCTGTGAGTGGCAAAAGTATGTGAACCTTTGCTTTCAGTATCTGGTGTGACCCCCTTGTCTGCATCTTTCAATTAC